>NW_004444036.1:6780504-6792873 GCF_000243295.1 Trichechus manatus latirostris
TTAATATTGCCACTCCTGCTCTTTTTTGAGTGTTGTATTTTTTTAACTGTTGATAAACGATTATACAATTAGCTTTCTTGCATCTGTCTTGTGGGGCAGAACATATACATTTTTGTTGGATATATAATTAGGAATGGAATTGATGGACCATGGGGTATACGGACGTTCATTTTTAGTAGATGCTGCCAAACAGTTTCTTAAAGTACTTGTATCAATTTACACTCTCAACAACAGTGTATGAATCTCCAGTTGCTTCACATCCTCACCAACACTTGATATTATCAATGGTTTTAATTTTGGTTATTCTGGTCTTTAGTCTTAACTTACTGTGGTTTTAATTTGCATTTCCCTGATAATTTAAATTTTGATAATGACATTGAGCACTTCTTCATATGCTTATTGGCTATTTGGATATCCTTGTTAGTTAAGTACCTGTTCAAATCTTTTGTTCTTTTTTCTACTGGGTTGTCTGCTTTCTTCTTATTGATTTGTAGAAATTCTTTATGGATTCTACATATGAGCCCTTTGACGTACATAGATATATATATATCAAATATCTTCTTGCAATCTGTGGCTTGCCTTTTTCCTCTCTTAATGGTGCATGTGATGAAATTACCATTTTTTTAAATGTCCCATTCATCAACATTTTTCTTTATAGTTAATGCCTTTTGTGTCTTGTTTAAGAAATCATTGTTTATCACAAGGTCATAAAGATATTCTCCTATGTTTTTCTTCTGGGGTTTTTATTATTTATCTTCTCAGATATACAATACTCCTGTAATTACTACTGGTGTATGGTATGAAATAATTCAGATTTTTTTCAATTTATTAAAAAGACCAGATTTTTCTCACAACATTGCAGTATCACCTTTATCGTAAGTCAGGTGTCCATATATTTGTGAGTCAATTTCCCGACTCTCTGTTATTTTCTTATTGGCCTGTTTGTCAGTGATACCACACAGTTTTAATGTAGTTGTATAATAGGCTTGAAGTCTTCTAACTTTATTTTACTTATACAAGATTGTCTTGGCTTTAATTGGGTGTTAAAATTTTTCCATTATAATTTTTGGAATTGAGACATACACACATTTCTGGGATGTTGTTTGCTATAGTATACTCTACTATTTATTTAGGCCTTCTTCAATTTCAATAATATTTTATAGCTTAATGTATAGAATTCTTGCATACCTTTCATTAGATTTATTCCTAGGTATTTGATTTTTGTTGATGATATTGTAAAGTTTATAATTTTAAAATTTCATTTTCTAATTGATTGTTGCTGGTATATAGAAATGTATATTTGTTTACTGTAGGTTTCTTACAGACACTCTTTATCAAACTAAGGAGGTTCTTGTTTATTCCTAGTTTTTGAAAATGATTTTTTTTTGTTATCATGAATGACATTCCAAGTATTCCTTTGAAATTGACCAAAAAAAAAAAAAATCTGAATCTATTATAATTCTGTGAATTTTTTTCTTCTCCTGTATTATATTAAATTAATTAATTAATTGATTGATTTCTTTAATGTTAACCACCTTGCATTCATGGAAGAAGCCCTACTTCGTTATGATATATTATTCACTTCATATATCACATGTCCCCTTGTTCCTTTGTTATATTTGTTATTTGTGGTTTCACATTTTTTTTCTGAATTCATTTTGCCAGGGATTTATCTATGTTGTTTGTCTTCTCAAAGGGCCGCCTTGGACTTGTTTCTCTTTATTGAACACTTGTTTTTTATTTCAATAATTTCTTCTCTTTGTTATTTCCGTTCTTCTACTTTCCTTAGATTTAATCGGTTGGGTTTTTCTTAAATTTTTCTAGATGGATCCTTAGATTATAGCTTTGCTTCTTTTTTAATATATGCCTTCATGGGTATAAATTTTACTCTAAGCATGGCTTTAGCTGTAGCCCACAAGTTTTATATGCAGTATTTTCATTATTATTCGGTTAAAAATATTTTCTTACAAATTTTTGAAATGGTGTATCTTTGGCTATGTACATTTTCACCAAAAAAAAAAAAAAAAAAGATCCTCCAAGGTTGAGAAAGGGGAGTGTTGACACGTCGTGGGTTGTTAACCAATGTCATAAAACAGTATGTGTACTGTTTAATGAGAAACTATTCTGTAAACCTTCACCTAAAGTACAATTTAAAAAATTAAAAAAAAATTTTCTTATATTCATTGTAATTTGTTCTATACTCTATGAGTTATTTAGAATTGCATTGCTTAACTTCAAAACATATGATAATGTGTATATATATATATATATATGCATATATATATATATATACCAAAAACCAAACTCACCACCGTTGAGTTGATTCCAACTCTTAAGGACCCCATGGGGTTTCCAAGGCTATAAATCTCTACAGGAGCAGACTGCTACATCTTTCTCCTGTGGAGCCACTGGTGATTTCAAACCACCAAGCTTTTGGTTAGCAGTGGATTGCTTTAACCACTGGGCCATATGATTGATTTATAATTTAATTACTTTGGGTTCAGAGAACATACCGTGTCATTTCAAAACTTTGAAAATTTTTTGAGATATACTTTATGCCCACCCAGTGTCTTAGTTTCCTAGTGCTGCCATAACAAAAATACAACAAGTGGGTGGCTTTAAAGAACAGGATTGCATTGTCTCACAGTTCTGGAGGCTAGGAGTCTGAATTCAGGGTGTCCTCAGGACTATACTCTGTCTGCTCTAGGAAAAGATCATTCTTGGTCTCTTTCAGCTTTTGGCAGCCTTGGGAGTTCCTTGACATTCCTTGGCTTGTAGATGGACCTTCACATAGTGTCTACCCTCTGTGTATATATCTCTATGCCAGTGTTCCCTTTTATAAGACAGCACTTAAAAGGATTAGGTTTAGACCCCATCTCACGCCGGTATGGCCTCATTAACATAACAGAAGAAAAACCGTTTTTCCATACAAGGTCACGTTCACAGATACAGGGTTAGGACTTCAACATATATTTTTTTCAGGACACAATTCAATTCATAACAACCAGTATATGGTCAGCGTTGCACTTGAAAAGAATGTGTATTTTGTAAATATTGGGTGCTGAATTCTATATATAGCCATTAAGTAAAGTTGTGAATCATAATTTTTCATGTTTCCTGATTTTCTGTTTCTTTGTTCTATCAGTTACTAACAGATGTATCTTTCCATTCAATACTTTTATCTTCATTTGTCTCAAATATCTTGTATATACAAATATTGAATTTTAATTTTGGTGGCACAATGGTTAAACACTCGGCTGCTAACCGAAAAGTTACTGGTTTGAACCCACCTAACGGCTCTCATGGAGCAGTGGTTAAGAGCTCAGGCTGCTAACCAAAAGGTCGGCAGTTTGAATCCATTAGCTACTCCTTGGAAATCCTATGGGGCAGTTCTAATCTGTCTTATAGGGTCACTATGAATCGGAACGGACTCAACGGCAATAGGTTTTTTTGGTTTAGCGGCTCTTCAGGAGAAAGACTAGGTGATCCGCTCCGGTAAAGATTACAGCCTAGGAAACCCTATGGGGCAATTCTACTGTGTCACACTGGGTCTCTATGAGTTGAAATCGACTCGACAGCACCTAACAACAACACACTTTTAAAAAGTTCTATTTGGATGTTTTCTAAATATGCTTAACTTTTGTTAATTGTCTTGTGTATTATTCACATTGTCAAACTTCTTTATTGTTTAAAAATATTAAATATTGCTATTCTATATTCTGTATATGATAATTTCAGTATCTGGAAGCTTTTTGGATCTGTTTGTAATGCTTGTGCTTTGCTGGTTCTCATCCATTGTGCCTTGTTTCCTAATGTATTTTATAATTTATTTAATGTGAGGTTCTCTTTTTCTTTGGAACTTTATCTGTGTGAATTCTTTGGAGTAGAACTGAAGTTGACAATTGTTATTACAGAGTGTTATTACAGAGATTTTTCATTCTCGTTCTGTTGTCATATTTATAGATTTTTTTCATTCCAGTATGGCTTAAGACTGCATATTTTAGTTTCCAAATATGTGTGTCTTTTTTGTGACTACCCTTTTATTGTTGAATTTAATTGCCTTATGGTCAAAGAATTTTATGGTTAGATATAATTTTGGGAGGAACATCTTAAGACTTTTTTGGTCTTCAAATGTTCCATGTGTTTTGGACAATAATTTTAGCCTGTATTTGTTGGGTACAGGGTTCTAAATATATATTTTAGGTCAAGATTTTAAATTTTATTCAAATATTCTACATGTTTATTATTTTTGTTCTTTTCAACTATCAGTTTCTGATCGTTACATTAAATAATATTCATAGGGTTGTAGATTTACTGTTTCCTACTTTAGTCAGAATTTCTGTGTGTTTCTAGTTGAGGGAGTGCATTAGCTCAATGCCATGTTAGTGAATCTGAACTAGATAATTTATTCTTTCAGGAGATACAGACATGAAAACTTATCAATCCCACAGAAATCAAGAACTCTATAGGTAGAAAGAGAGAGGTTAGCATTTCATCCTGATCATCAGATAATCAGATTTCTGATTATTGTCTCATTGCTCTGTGCTGAAGTATTGTTCCCCCAAATGGACAATAAATTCAAACCTTGGCTATTTGACTTATTCTTATGTGTATGTTGAGACAAAGGAATGTTTTGCTTAGGAACTGCAAAAATATTGCTAATATTAATTTAAAAGAACCTTAGTGAAACATTCAAGCAAAAGTACTTTTTCTAATCCATTCATTGATAGAAACCAGAGGGGGAAGGAGAATAAAGCAAACTTATTTTAGAGATTTAGTTAAGCAAGAGAAAGAAAGAGGAAGAGGGAGAGGGAAAGGGAGAGAGAGCGAGGAGAGAGAGAGAGGCAGCCGAATAGACCTAGGGTCAAAGTAAAATTACTACTCATTGAAACCAGCCTTCTGTACCTACCTCTATTGTATTACAGCATGTGAATTGATTTCCTGAATGACCCTAGTGAAAATCCTAAATGATGAATGATTCAATTATATATCGTATATGCAACTAGCTAAGGTAAGAAAAGAAAATATTTTATTTCAAAAGGAGTATCAACAATAAGGATTACAGTAAAGGGGGATTAGAATTAAATTTTGATTAGTAGGAATATTAAATGAATTAAAGCCTCCAATCTTGAGGTACTTTGGTTAATTGAGATTTTGCTACAGTAAATAAAATTCAGACTGCATTTTTACTGAGTAGGAAATTTATACTTGTGCTGTCATTCATAGCTTTGAATAAATGCTATTTAATATCTGTTTTTAATTTTCTCAAAGGCATATTTAATAAACAGCAGCCACAAAGGCTCCCTTTCTTCATCTTTTTATCAAGTGATTTTGCCTGTAGTATATAGCTTGTGTATCTGGTGTCCTGTTAGGTTTTGCACACACACACACACACACACACACACACATTAATACCATATTTTTATGCAAATAACACACGCTTTCTACGTTTGCTTGCAAACCTGCCCTCCCCCTGCAAGATATTTTCATAAGCACTGCTATGCCAATTTTTTTTACATGTTGTTGTAAAAAAAATTAGTATAGCGCATTTACGAAAATACCTCGTAGGGGAAGGGTGTGGTTGGCAAACAAATGAAGGCACACGTTATTTGTGTAAAAATATGGTACATAGAAATAGTTCTAAAATATATCTATATTATGTATTTTTATTTCTGCATATATTCAATATTCTTAAAATGTGCCCCCAAGTTAAAATTTGTAAGATTTGGTTCAGTGGTACCTCACTTCAGCATTTGTATATGTCCACTTAAAATAATTGGTTTCAAAAGAAGTTCTTGCCTCTGAAGGGAAGAATCAAAGAAATAATGACAAAAGCACCATAAGATAAAATACTTTGTAGACTGAATTGGAAAATAAAAAAGTACTTTTAGCTTAGCATTTACCTTTGAAAAGTGTTTTTCAAGTGTTTCCTTTCCAGAGCTACAGATAGTCTTTGCCATTTAGCATCCTCATCCCTGTTAGAAGCAGCCAATTAATATCATATCCCTATCAAGGCTGCCCTATCAGTGCTCTGTTGAATGAACTGTTGCTGATTAACTGAAAATTAGTCAGTGGAGCTAACGATTTTCTCTATGAGCCCTGTGGGCTCATAAAACGTTTGTCTGAAAGGACAGTTAACGATGGTGTATGATTTGCCAGTAGACTGAACTTCCTGAGTCAGTGTGAAGAGCCCAGGTTGGAGGTGGCTGATTTGATGCTGGCTGGCAGATCTCTCTTTCAAGGTTTGCTGTTTTCCTCTTAGCTCATGTCTCTTCCAGGCATTTCCAGGAGATGATGTCTGGCAGCTCTTTCACTCAGCTTACAAGAAAAGCTCCCCAGTATATCATGCAGGGAAGAGCAAAATAAGAGTTTTTCATTGCTGGTAATGTATTCCTTGGTAAGCAACAGAATGTCTGGGGGTTGACAAAGATCATTATAATTTTAATGTGGTTTCAAGCTGCTGAAACACTTTGTAATCAACATGAAGATGATGTATCTGAGTGTATGCCATCCAGGTTATGCTGCATCTGTGACAGTTCGATGAAAAGGAGTGAAGAAGATGCCCTTCTAGGTTGTTCGTCCTTGAGCCACTGACAGAAAGAAAGGCAAAAAAGGTTGGGACACATTTCTAAGTAAGATCAATAAGGAAAATCCCTAGCTTAGTAAGACAGAACAGTGGATATACAGTGAAGTGTCAGAGAGAAAATGTGAATATACTTACTGTGAGATATTAGAATTCAAATTGTGCCTTTCCTCAGGCCTCAAGTTACAGTTTTATACATGGGATTGTTTTGTAGTCATGTCATTTTGGTTCTTCAATTATTAAACCCCTTGAATCAAATTTAAGATGGATTTTACTTTTAATGTAAGGTGTAAGGACTGTCATACATAAAATATATCTATTTTTGGTCTATTTTACATATTTTAAAATAAAGACTGCCTAGCATTTTCTCACATACAGTACCTATGTGCATAGTTAAGTCTAAAATCAATAATCTTTTGTTAAAGGAACTTTAGTAGTCTTCCATTTCTATTAACTGAACCTTTCTTTTCCAGATATAGATGATCCTAGGGCCCTACTAAGGAACCCTGGTGGTGCAACAGTTAAGTGCTCAGCTGCTAACCAAAAGGTTGGTAGTTCGAACCCACCAGCTGCTCTGCAGGAGAAAGATGTGGCAGTCTGTTCCCATAAAGATTAAAGCCTTGGAAACCCTATGGGGTAGTTCTATTCTGTCCTATAGGGTCTCTATGAATCAGAATCAACTCAACGGCACCCAACAACAACATGGCCCTGGCCCTAGAAGTTTTCTATAAGAATTCCCCTTCAGTTTATATTCTAGTTCAGCATCTTGTAATAGATTGTTTACATATCGAGGTAAGGCTGAAACATCATAGCTTTGTGTTGAGCTAAGGAATTAACACTAAACAAAAGTTCTCCACTTAATAAGATCGTTGATGAGAGAAAAGATCAACCAACAGAAATTCACATTTTTCTTGTTTAAAGATTTCCCCAAATGAGGAACATGGAAGCTAAGACATGGTTGTAGGTGTAAGAGTAAACTAGAAATTAGGTGAACAACAACAACAACAAAGATTTCAAGAGCCTCTGAAAGCCATATCAGTGATATGCTGACAGAATCGTTGAGGTCGTGCAATGGCCAAAAGACATGCAGTACTAAAAAATAAATAGCAGAGAAAAATTCTTGAAATATTTACTTCAGGTGCTACCAAGGTAGATGTTGTGAGGCATCAAGGAGTGGTTGAATTAACCAGGATTTCAGTCCATCTAGCTTGTCTCAAGCCCTGGCTTCACCACCAATAATGTGTGTATTTTGGCCGAGTCATATATTTGCTCTTAGTCAGAAGAAGGCATTGGCTAAAACTTGGGGGGCCTAGTGTGGCCAAATCTGCTGACCAATAATTTAAGTGGCAAAACACTTGGGCATCACTAATTTGTAGCTTACTCCCTCCCCCCAGTACTCCAAGTAACAATTCCATGCCCCATTCTTTTTCTTGGTCAACTAATTCCAGAACAGGTACTAAATGATTACTGTATTTTTCACAAATAATGTGCCTATGTGAATAATGTGCCCACATAAATAACGTTCCCATGCATATAACATGCAGAGCACGCCTAGGGAAATAATGCAAAGGGGTTGCATGGTTGGTACTCATCATTTGTGTAAAAATGTGGTATGTATCATCCATACCTCCAAACCTCATGCAACTTTCTTTTTAGCAACTATTATGTGCCAGGAATTGACCTTTCTACAGCTAATAAATATTAGTTCGGGATAATAAGTTTTGGCCAATAAGGTTCAAAATGAGAGGAGAAGAGAGAGAGAGGATGCTTCATTTCTTAGTCTTCCCCACCTCTTGCTCTCCTTCACACAGACATAACTGTAGCTTTAAGGTGATTCCATCTCTCTCTTCTTCTTTAGTGAGAATGACTACAAATTGTCTTCGGACAGTGGAATGAATTGTGTCCCCCAAAATATGTGTACCTATACCCGTGGATGGAATCCTATTTGGGAACAGGGGTTTTGTTATGTTAATGAAGCCATATCAGTGCAGAATGTGCCTTAAACCTAATAACTTTTGAGACGTCAAAAAGGCAGACTAAATATAGAGAAGTGAGCACAAATGGGGGAAAGATAGATGCTGCGTGGAGATTGCCAAGGAACCAAGAAACACTGGGGTTACAGAAGCTGAGACAAGGATTTCCCGCCAGAGCGAATAGAGAGAAAGCCTTCCCCTAGAGCTGATGCCCTGAATTTGGACTTCTAGCCTCCTGAACTGTGAGTAAATAAACTTCTGTTCTTTAAAACCACCCACTTGTGGTATTTCTGTTACAACGGCACTAAGAAACAAAGACAGGCACTACCTTTAAAAAAAACTCATAAACTCCAACAGCAAAAATGGTGACACATTTGAAGAGAGTAATCAATGTTATTGAATTGTACATGTAGAATTGTTGAATGAATGTATATTCTGCTGTGTATATTTTCACCAAAATTAAAAAAAAAAAAACCACACACTCATAAGCCCCTAAAAGTCCTGCTCTTTCAAATTGGAAGTCCATTTGCATTATGTGGTTTAATTCTAGTCATTGCTCCTGAAGGAAGATGTAAAAAAAGTGGAAAGGTTCAAGAGAGTGGCAACTGAAATGATCTAGGGCCTTCCATAGCCAATTGGAGTCAAGTCAGTCTTCCAAAAAAAAAAAAAATCAGATCTACAGATCCCTCACACTTTAAGTTTTAAAAACTAGAATTTGTAGCTGACAGTTACTATTTAAAGAGTGTTTCCAACAACCTTGGAAGAGACATCAGGGCAGGTATTGTTATCTGCATTTTACAGATGAAAAATAGAGATCTGAGAGATGTTACAATTTTTTCAAGTCCTGATGGTCACTGGTAACTGGAAGTACCAGGCATTTGAATCTAATCTCGTACTTGTTCTAGTCTTCCAAATTGACTAAATTGACACATCCCCATTCACAGTCTTGACAGAGAACAGCCAGAAATGTTTTTTCCCAGTCTCTGCCCTGTTTCTAAGCATGTTTGCCCTTTGACCTGCACTTGTTGGTATATACCTCAATTTCCTTATTGTCTTGTTTCTAATCATTTCACATGTAGTGGAAATATCTAGTACTAGCATATCTACCTTAATTTGTTTTTGAGATTGGGAGTTCTCAGACAAAGAGGGCTATTTTTATATGTTTTGCTTAAGAAAATTATATTAAAATGAATGAATGAGCCTTTTGTTACCTGCCTAAAAGAATATCAGAGAGGACTTAAGAAGCTTAGATCGGGGGTCAGCAAACCATGGCCCATGGGCCAAATCTGCCTGATGCCTGTTTTTGTAAATAAAATTTTATTGGAACACAGCCATGCCCCTTCATTCATGTATTGTCTATGTCTGCTTTCATATGACAACAGGCAGAGTTGAGTAGTAATGACAGAGACTGTATGGCCTAAAAAGCCTAAACTATTTGCTAGCTGGCCCTTGACAGAAAACGTTTGCCAACCCCAGGCTTAGATAGTTAATTATATAGAGAATCAACCCGTGAAAAGTGACTAAGGAAGAAGCAATGTAGAGTGGGTTGTCCTCTGTTTCTCTCTAGGAAGTTGATATCTTAGAAGCTGTTGAAAAAGAAATATTATTTTCTGGTACTTAAGATGAGAGAATAGGAGATAGAGAAAGGGAATTCCAAAAGAATTTGATAAAATTATGCAGAACACTTCAGAAGGGGAACTACTTTTAGGGGAGTTATTCTCCAGCAATCAATCAAAGGAATAAGAGAGAGAATTTAATGAGATGAAGGTGTGATAAACTGTTTGGTACCCATTATAACACATAGTAAATGTACTAATGCCAATCAAAATCCAAACTTGTTTAAGTTTACAAATTATTGTAATTATTAGAGTCTACTTCTCTTTGCTTTTAGCAAGGAAAACAAAGTAGCAGTTTTTCTTAATTACATGAGTAAATTCTCAATCTTGGGGCAGGGATTCAGCTTAAGTAGAAGTTACTTTATGCTCAGGTGTTTGCACAAATTGTTTTACATCAACTATTATAAAAATAAACTTTTAGTATCCCATATTTTGAGATTTATGGAAGTGACTTTCCTTTTCTGTGGGGATGATGAATATGTGCCGACTGGCGCCGCTGTTTAATTATAGATGCCAGCTGTGAGGAACATGGGAATGATCTCAGCCATTTGAACCCCAAGGCAATCTCCCTATGTGACCCAAAGGTGTGCATTTTATTTATGTAGCTATTTTACCTACTCACCCACATTTCTATTGTACTTAGAAATTCCCAAGTGAGGTGTCTACAATTATTTTGTAAAAGGTTTGAAATAATATTTCCTTCATTCTCATAAATCACAAAAGAAGTGTATCAGAGTATTATTTTTAATATTCAAAAGGACTGATATAGAAAAAGGTTTCTTTGGCATTCTAGAGGCAAAACTAAGACCAATGGTGGATGTTACAGCTCTAACAGAAGGGAGATGTGTTAGTTATTTGAGGTGTCAAACAATGACATGGCTTACCTCTGAACTCATGTGTTTCCCGACACGAGAGGTATATAACATAGACAGGATGGCTGCTTATTAGTGATACTGGAGAGGGAATTTGTGATCAGAGAGAAGGTAGAAATAAGTGACCTTTCCAGGTCTTTCTAATTTTGCAATTCAATGATTTCACAATTTAGCTCTAAACTCCCTTTCCACTCTTACTGTTTTCTCATGCAAATCCTCTGCCCTAGACCCAGAGGCACACTCAACAGGTTCCATGTTTTCTCATCATTTGAGTTTTCTGCTATGCTCTCCACTTTGAATATTCCTTTCTTAACAGAATAGACCAAACACTGAGAAGGATAAATCTTATTAAAAGTTATAAAACATATGGTGCGTTAAAGCTTAATTACTATGAATAATACAATTTAGGACCTACTTTTTTAATAGCCATGTTATGCTTGATTCAGAACCCTGGTGGCGCAGTGGTTAAAATACTTGGCTGCTAACCAAAAGGTCCCGTGGAACCGACTAGCTGTTCCACGGGAGAAAGATGTGGCAGTCTGCTTCCATAAAGATTACAGCCTTGGAAACTCTATGCGGCAGTTCTGCTCTGTCCTATAGGGTTACTATGAGTTGGAATCAACTCAACAGCAACGAGGTATGTGTATATATGGGTATGCTCGATTCTGAAGTATTTAAATGAGTATATGTGAAGGCTAAAAAAGACAAATCATCTCCTCCACCCATACGTACTCATTTGGAAAGGAATAAGCTTATACACAATGTTCCTTAGAAGTGAGGATGTCAAGCCTTGGACTCCCTCGAAAACCTAGAGTAAAAGGACAAATTTCTAGAAACACACTACCTACCTAAATTAACACAAACAGAGGTAGAACAACTAAGTAAACCCATAACAAAAGAAGAGTTTGAAAAGGTAATTTAAAAACTCCCAACAACAACAAAAAAAATGATCCGGCCCAGATGGCTTCACTGGAGAATTCTACCAAACTTTCAGAGAAGAGATTACACCACTTCTACTAAAGGTATTTCAGGGCATAGAAAAGGATGGAATACTCCCAAACTCATTCTAGGAAGCCAGCATAACCCTGATACCAAAACCAGGTAAAGACATCACAAAAAAAGAAAATTATAGACCTATATCCCTCATGAACATTGACACAAAACTTCTCTACAAAGTTCTAGCCAATAGAATTCAGCAACATATCAAAAAAATAATTCACCATGACCAAGTGGGATTTATACCAGGTATGCAGGGATGGTTCAACATTAGAAAAACAATCAATGTAATCCATCACATAAATAAAACAAAAGACAAGAACCACATG
>NW_004444036.1:6793039-6824410 GCF_000243295.1 Trichechus manatus latirostris
TGGAGCAGCAGAAAGATGGGATGCAGAACTCAAATTCTAGTAAGAAGACCAGACTTAATGGTCTGACTGAGACTGGAGGTACCCCGGAAAGCATGGCCCCTGGATTCTCTATCAGCCCAGAACTAAAACAACTTCAGAGGCCAACTCTTCAGACAGGGATTGGACTGTACTGTGGGACATAAAGTGAAGAGTGTGCCTCTTAGTCAAGTAGATACAAGAGACCAAAGGGGCAGCTCCTGTCCAGAGGTGAGATGGGAAAGCAGAGAAAGTTAGGAGCTGGTTGAATGGACATGGGGAATTAGGGGCGGAAAGGAGGAGTGTGCTGTCACAGAATGGGGTGAGCAATTAGGGTCACATAACAATGTATGTATAAAATTTTGTATCAGAGACTAACTTGAAATGTAAACTTCATTTAAATCAGAACAATAAATAAAAATTATTTAAAGCTTAAAAAGTATATGGGGAAATAAATTCTTTTTGCCTGTTTAAAAAAAAAACCAACTTGGACTCCCTTACTTTGGACATGTCATCAGGAAAGACCAATCGCTAGAAAAGGACATTATGTTTGGTAAAGTAGAGGGAAACCCTCCATGAGATGGACTGACACAACAGCCACAGCAGTGGACTCAAACATACCAACTATCATGGAGATGGCTCAGGACCTGGCAACATTTTATTCTGTTATACATAAGATCGCCATGAGTCGGAGTCGACTCAACAGCAACTACCAACAAATGTGAGCTAACTTATTTGAATTAGTAAAAATACCGCTAATTTTTTAGATTTTTAAATTTATATTACAGTTCACTTCTAAATATATTTAGACTTTGTGTTAGTCATCTAGAGCTGCTACAACAGAAATACCCCAAGTGGATGGCTTTAACAAAGAGAAATTTTTTTCTTCACAGTAAAGTAGGCTAAAAGTCCAAATTCAGGACGTCAGTTCCAGGGGAAACCTTTCTCTCTCTGTCAGCCTTCTCATTAATGTTCCCCCGGACTAGGAGCTTCTCCGCTCAGGGACCCCAGGTCCAAAGTACACGCTCTGCTCCTGGCACTGCTTTCTTGGTGGTATGAGGTCCCCCATCTCTCTGCTCACTTCCCTCTTTTATATCTCAAGAGATTGCCTCAGGACACAATCCAATATTGTAGATTGAGTCCTGCCTTACTAACACAACTGCCACCCATCCTCCCTCATTAACATAGAGGCAGGATTTACAACATATAGGAAAATCACACAGTACCAGGAATCATGGCCCAGTCAAACTGATACACACATTTTTGGGGGGACACAATTCAATCCATGACAGACGTCAACATTAAAATTAAATAAAGTAAATGAAAAGATGTTTTTACACAATGTTTCACCAAAAATATGTCTGTTAATACTTCCTACCAAGGAAAGGTTTCTAGGGGAAAGAAGGCAAGGGAATGGGCTGATGGCCATTATTTGGTCTAGTAGCTTTACATTTTGGGGGAGATCAGGATCCTTTACCTCAACCAAAATTTCCTGGGAAGGACAATATGGACACTTGGGGCTGCTCTGGATAAGGAGGTAGTAGATGAAGACCCGCCTGGAAGACTTAGAGGATAATGGGAATGCTCTTTGAAGCTGTGCCAAACCCATTACTTATTGCGTTGGAATGGATTCTGACTCCTGGTAACCCTATAGGACAGAGTAGAACTACCCATAGGGTTTCTTAGGCTGTAATTTTTATAAGAGCAGATCTCTAGGTCTTTTCTCCTGCGAAGTGTCTGGTGGGTTCAAACTGCTGACCTTTCAGTTAGCAGCCAAGCGCTGAACTGTTGCGCCAATAGGGCTCCTTGAAGCTGTGCTAAAGAAGGGTTCAGAACCTCCTTGCCCTGAAAATCAGGACCATTTTACTGGCCCAAAACTATCATGGGTTTCCTTTCATAGATATTCAGAAGGGCAAATGCCAACCTGTGTGTGTTCATATGAGCTGACTGAGCTCTGTGGATTAGGACTTGATTCTCTCACACCACTTGAGAATCTACAGTGGCTTCTCCACGAGGGCATCAAAACCCCAAAATCATGCCCTGCCATCTTGATTTCCTAATATTTTACATAAACTCATATCATTTTCCTTTTTCCAATTTTTCATTACACAGAAGTTTAGGTTTTTCTGGGGAATATTTGTGCTAAAAGATACATTTTCCTGTCAGAAGTAATAAAATAAACCACAGATTTTTTTTCCCTTAAAATTCCAAAGTAAACACATTTAGAAAATGTAGACTGTAATTGAAGAATTCTACTGAGCATACATGATGTAAAATTAAACAATACTTGGCCAAGAATATCTTGTTTTTAGATTTCTGTCAGGTTACAATTTTTCTGTTATTTCAGAGTGAAGAAGATGAGTTACTATGGTATCTTGCTCTGCTCAAATTGGGTTCAATTTGACCACATTAATATTTGTACAGTTATTTTTACATTACTCATAAAACACCACACTCAGCAATAATTGCACATGCTTTTTTTATGAGCATGCATCTCCCCTGACAAGTTTTAGGAATTCACATATGTTCTCAGAAACTTTTTATGATGCATTAATATTTGACAAAGCACAACTTTCAGTGTAATTATTTACATTAACTGAAATGCTCCTTTTCTATAGCCGCCTCTCGTATTGCTGACCTAGATAATTCATTCAAAACAATTTAGATATGTTGATGACTATGTATGAACGCAGTGTGGTCCCAGGTGGGTAAGGTGTAGATTAGAACTTCATTTCATAAGGATTACCTCAATGCCCCCATCTCTAACTTACAGGAGGGGTAGGGACCTGGTACAGAGATTTAGACCCTCCTTTATTCATGGCTTATATACAACCCACCGTGATGTATTTAACCTGGGAACCTAAATAACAGAACTCAACAGGAAAAAAAAATTCCATATTAAAAAACATACAAAAAACTCTATTGTTTTAGCTAAATGATTAATAATTGTAGTTTTTTAAAAAATATATTAAAACATTTTATTGTTATATTTATGTATTTATGTAACAATAAATTATTTCCTACTTGAGCTAAGGACAAAAATCTCTGGTGATTCATTATATGAATTTATTTGAAGGAACAATTATTACCAATACCAAGTTCATTTTAATTCCTACAGAACATCATGTAATGGAGTTCTAGAGAACAGCATTCCACAATGAAAAAAATACTTCACTCTTTTCTTTTTTCCTCCTCACAGTCCATTCGGCTTTAATGATATATATATATATATATATATATATATATATATTTTAACATTTTATTGTGGTGTAGCTGGAAGTTTACAGAGCATATTAGTCTCCCATTCCAAAAATTTATACACAAGTTGTTTTGTGACACTGGTTGCAATCCCTGCAATGTATCAGCACTTCCCCCCATCCCACCTCAGCCCAGTTTCCCAGTTTCCATTTGTCTGGTTTTCCTGTCTCTCAGTGGCTTCCTTTGCTTTAGTGGAGTTGTGCTGACTTCCCCTATACTGTGTGTTGCCTTTCCCTTCACCAAATTTAACATTAGTCTACTACCTAGTTAGTGATTTCCCCTCCTTAAACCCCTTCCTTCCCTGGTATCCCTCAAAGATTGTTTCTTTCTGCGGTAAACTTTTTCTCGAGTTCTTATAATAGTGGTCTCATACAATATTTGTCCTTCTGTGATTGACTTACTTCACTCAGCATAACACCCTCCAGGTTCATCCATGCTGTGAGATGTTTTGCAGACTCATTGCCATGGATTGAATTATGTCCCCCCCAAAATTTGTGTATCAATTTGGTTGGCCCATGATTCCCAATATTGTGTAGTTCTCCTCCCTTTTGTGATTGTAATTTTATGTTAAAGAGGTTTAGAGTGGGATTGTAACACCCTTACTAAGGTCACAGCCCCTTTTATCTTACAAGAGATAAAACGGAAGGGAAATGAGCAGAGAGTTGGGAACCTCATACCACCAAGAAAGCAGTGCTCAGAGCAGAACGTGTCCTTTGGACCTGAGTTTCCTGTGCGGAGAAGCTCCTAGGCCAAGGGAAGATTGATGACATGGACCTTCCTCCAGAGCTGACAGAGAAAGCCTTCCTCTGGAGCTGACGCCCTGAATTTGAGCTTGCAGCCTTCTAGACTGTGAGAGAATGAACTTCTGTTTGTTGAAGCCATCCACTTGCAGTATTTCTGTTATAGCAGCACTAGATGACCAAGACAGAATTTGATACCGAGAGAGTGGGGTGCTGCTCTAACAGATACCTAAAATGTGGAAGCAGTTTTGAAACTGTGACTGGATAGAGAAGTGGCAGCAGCAGAGGACTGGAAGCAGCAGAGAACCAGCAGCAGCAGAACCAGGAGACCAGTGTGAGACAGTGCTGGAGCCAACCCATGGAGTGAGAGAGCTGAGTGCCTGTGTGCAGGGGGCTTCCTGGCAGAGTAGGGTACCTCTGGGCACTTATCAGTGGAGCTATACAGCTTTGGAACACTTGCCCCAGCAGGGCAGATGCAGGCATGAGGCCCGAGGGCTGAGAGGCCACAGGAAGCAGAAGCTGAAGAGACAAGGAACACAAGAAGCTGAGCTGCCTCAGTCTCAAAAGGTATGACCTCTGGGGTTTCAAAGGGTGGGGCCGTGGACTCTGGTGTTTCTACGGGTAGAGCCACCACTCAGATAGACTAGGAGAATAGTGCACCTAAAGCCAAGGGAGCAGGGTTGCCGTCCCAGTGGGCCTGGAAGGTGGAGTTGAAGCCCAGGGCCAAGGGGCCTCCACTCAGAATCTGGAGAGTGTGGCCAATACCTAGAGTCTGGAGAGCAGGGCCATTGTGTAAATTGTCTCAGAGAACAGAAGATTATTTTCAAAGCCTTGAGGGCTAATGTAATGTGTTCTGCTGACTTGCTTGGTGCCTGTTATCCCTTCTTCTCCTCCAGTTTCTCCTATTTGTAATGGAAATGTATAGCTTGTGCCTGTTCTGCCATTGTACCTTTGGAAGCAGATAACTTGTATTCTAGATTTCACAGATGAAGAGGAATTTTTGGATTTTGGACTTGGAGTTAAGACTTTTGCTATGATATGATGGGATGAATGTTTTGCATGTTGCAAGGATGTGATTTTTCGGGGCCAAAGGGTGGAATGTCAAGGATTTGAGACCAGCTAGGGACAGAAAAGGCCTTAAACGACAAGTTATGTCGGTTAAAATATTTTTCTAGAAGAAGAATGGTGCAAATGTTGTTTGCTTCCTCCTAATCTGTCCGCTTGTAGCTGTCTTTCAGATCAGCCAATTAGAACTAGAATCCTGGGCATGCTTGGTAAGAGACCAGGTTGACCATCAGATGGCCTCATCCTATAATAAGTGTTGCCTAGGAACCAAAATCACCGGACATATGTCATCCAGCAGTGACCGACCCCATTTCTGAAGTGAGAAGTCCGTCAGCCACTTCCATGCCAAATCCTACCCTGATCCCTCTTTAAATATATATGAAGTTAATGGATACGTATGACTTCCCTTTCTCACGTGGTATAAAGCTGCGCTCTCAGCCCTTTGTTCAGAAAGAGAGTGCTTTCAGGGAGGATCCTCCCTCCTCTCCTTACTGGCCGTGAGTAATAAACTATGCCTTGCTTTGAATCCTCTTGGCTCTTAGTTATTCTTAACGAGAGTACAAGCGGCAAACCCATTGCGTTCTGTAACAAATTTCCTTGCACCCCAGATGGGACCCTACTTGGGGTCCCTCCCCCCGCCGAGTCAGCTATCAGAGCAGACAGGCCTTTCCTGGGCGGGCTTGTGGGCACCTGAATGCTTTTTGTTCAGTGTCCCTCGGGCTTGGTAAGTTCGAACTCTGAGAGTTTACTTTCAATTTGGCTCTAAAGAAAGGCATAGAATTTTCGTGTGTGTGTGTGTGTGTGTGTGTGTGTGTGTGTGTGTGTGTGTGTGTGTGTGTGTGTGTGTGTGTGTGTTTCCTGCGTTGTCTGTTTCTGGCTGGTGCACCCTGAATTTTGGAGGTTGGCATAGACATCTCTATGTATTCAGATGGAGAGATTGAAACCCCTCCAGCCTGGCCTGGCTCTGAGGAGTGGACATGAAATTCTCCAGTCGGCACCCGATTGAGAGAGTAAGGTTAGAAGTCTCTCCATCTGGTTTTGGGAATAGAGGGTATCTGGAAGATTGAAGTGGGGGCTGGATCTCACTAAGATCATCTTCATTCCTCTTTCCCTTTCTGGTATTGGGGATAGAGGATATCTGGAAGATTGAACTGGGGTCTGGGCCTCACTAAGATCATCTTCGTTCCCCTTTCCCTCTCTGGCTTGTCTGGTATGAGCGCTGTGTCCGTCTGTCTGTCTTATGTGTATAGTATATGGAAATTGATTGGTGGAAAGAAATTCAGGTTGAATTAGAACATACTTATAGAGACTCCTGGGAGTTTACTGCTTGGACTAAAGAAAGAGATACACGGGGAGAGCAGATTTTCAGTCTAGACTGGGATTTGGATCACAATACAGGGAATGCTCTGGACAGAGTGTTAAGATTTCAAAAATAGGGTTTTTCCAGAAGCTGGGAAAACTTTTGGCTGCGTCATGAGAGACAATAAATTTCTATTGGACTAGGAAGAAAAAGCTTGTGGTATTAACTATGCATAAAAATAAAAAGATAGTTTCTTGGGAACAGTTAATCAGACGGAATGTGAAATCAGGAAAGCATACCAGGAGATTCACTCCTAGGGTGCATTCTTAAACATTGGCAATTTTTTTTCTTATGATCAATTAAAGAAAAAGAAACTTATATTTTTCTGGAACACTGCCTGGCCTCACTCAGTATACCCTCACCAGAAGTGGCCTTTGTACGGCTGTCTGAATTTTAATACTATTTTACAGCTGGATTTATTTTGCAAGAGGGAGGAAAAATGGGATGAAATCCCCTATGCACAAGCCTTTATGGCCCTCTACCAAAATAAGGGGCTACAAACAAAATGGAAACTGACCCACGTAGCTCTAGCTACCGAAGCTCATCCTGGAGAACCAGATCTTTTGGAGGATCCCCTCTTGAATTGAGGTCCAGCGCTGACCTAGCCAATGTCTCTGCCTGAACCTCCAGCATACCTCCCTCCCAGCTCCCCTTCCCCCGCTGTTTCAGATCCCATCCTCAACATGCCTTCTGCCCCACCTTTCCCTTACTCCTCATTCAGGACCTACAGCCTCTTTGATGACAGGTCCCAGCGAGCTTCCCTCTACCCCTATGGTCCTCCATCCTCGCAACATTTATCCTCCCCTCCCAGATTCTAAAAAGACCTCAGGGGGGATGTACCCCTTGTGAGAGGTGGTAGATGGACAGGGCAGGGTGGTCCAGGTACAGGTCCCCCTTTCTGTTTCAGATTTAAGTGTGTATAAAGAGAAACTGGGTAAGTTTTCAGAAGATCCAGAGAAATTTAGAGAAGAATTTGTTAAGCTTAGTCTTAACTTTGTTCTCAGTTGGCAGGATGTGATAGTAGTTCTGACCACCTGTTGTTCTACTGATGAGAAGAATAGAATACTAGCTAAGGCAAGAGAGTATGCTGACAGCTTTGTCCCCACCAACTCCAAGCACAATGTTTTGAAGCTAGGGGATGAGGCAGTTCCTGGAACTGATCCACAGTGGGATTACCAGGACAGACTAGATGGGGCAAGAATGAAACATTTTATAACTTGTGTGGTTGAGGGAATGAAAAAGTGTGTCCATAAGCCAGTTAATTATTTAAAGGTCAAAGAAATAACCCAAGGAAAAGATGAGAACCCTTTGGCCTTCTTGGATAGGCTGACAGAGAACTTTAAGAAATTTACCAACATAGATCCAGAGGCACCAGAGGCCGCCCCTCTGCTGGGTCTGCATTTTGTAACCCAGAGTGCCCCAGATATTAGAAGGAAACTTCAAAAGTTAGAGGCTGGCCCCCAGACCCCATTGTCCAAATTAGTAGAGGAAGCCTTTAAGGTTTTTAACAACAGAGATAAGGCGGAAGAAGATAGAAAGGATAGGAGGATGGAAAAAAAGGCCCAGTTGTTGGCTGCAGTTATTCAGGGGCCACCTCGAAGTGACCCCCAGGGGCCCAGGCCATCACAGGTAAGCAGCCGACCTGACAGAACTTGGAGCTGCCCTTCAGGACCGCCAGCAAAGCTGGGACCCCAACAGTGTGCATATTTCCCAAAAGAGGGACACTGGAAATGGGAGTGCCCAGACTGTCCTCAATTGGGAAGGCTGGGATGCTACCCCAATCGTGACCCCAAGTTGCAGTTGCCACAGCTTTCTGAGTGACAAGGCCCAGAGGACTGCCCAGCTCCCAAGAAACAATGACAGCTGATCTCCATGACCTCTGAGGAATCTCAGGTTACTTTCGATGTGGCAGGTAGGGAAACTGAATTTTTACTTGATATGGGAGCCACCTACTCTGTCTTAAACAAACCTATTGGCAAGCTCTCTAATCAAGATTGTGTAATAGTGGGAGTCTCAGGGCAGTCCCAGACTAAGAAGTTCACCTTCCTTTATCTTGCGAGGTAGGTACACGCATTGTATCTCACTTTTCTACACGTACCCGAGTGTCCTATCCCTTGGCTTTGTAGGGATCTATTAACCAAATTAGGGGCTACTGTTTTTCTCTCCAGGGATCAAGTCACTGTAGAAATAGAAGTCAAGGGGCAGAACTCCTAGCGTTCCTTAAGACAGGGGGTTCTACACAAAGGACATCTAATATCTCTCAGTATATTTTAACCAAAGTGAACCCATTAGTTTGGAATGTAAACCAACCAATAAGGGCCAACAATGTTAATCCTGTCTGGGTTGAACTAAAACCTGGAGCTGCTCTCCCTTGGCACAAGCAATATCCACTTAAGCCAGAGGTGAGAGCTGGGATTAAACCAGTGTTAGAAAAGCTCCACAGACAAGGACTTATTGAGCCTTGCCAGTCCCCTTGCAACCCTCCCATTTTACCTATCAAGAAGCCTAATGGAGAATACCGCTTTGTGCAAGATTTAAGAGCAGTGAACAAGGTTGTAGTAATAATTCACCTGCTGGTCCCCAACCCATATACTCTGCTTACCGAGGTACCTGCTGCTGCCACCTACTTTACTGTACTAGATTTAAAGGATGCCTTCTTTTGTGTACACCTGCACCCCAACTCCCAAGAATTGTTTGCTTTTGAATAGGAGGACCCTGATACTAGAGCAAGAGCCCAGTTTAAATGGAAAATCCTTCCCCTATGTTTCAAAAACTCTCCCCACCTGTTTGGTTCAACCTTGGCTAAAGACCTTGGGGATTTAAAGCTGAAAAAAGGAATATTACTCCGGTATGTAGAGGACTTATTGATAGCTAGTGAGGACCAAGATAGCTCAGATAAGAATACTATAGAGACTCTAAATCATTTGGCAAATCAAGGTTACAGGGTTTCTCCTGAAAAGGCCCAGATTACACAAGAAGTAGTGACATACTTAGGGTTTCATCTTTCTCCTGGTGTCTGACAACTGCTGCCTGAGAGAAAACTAGCCATAACTTCCCTTCCAGCTCCCATCATGCAGAAACAATTACTAGGCTTCTTAGGTATGGCCGGATTTTGTAGAATCTGGATACCCAACTTTGGGCTAATAGCAAAACCTTTATATGAATCTCTAAGAGGGGAAGAAAGCTGATGCTTAGAATGGACTCAAGAATGCCAAACAGCATTTGAAAGCATTAAACTAGAGTTGGGTAGAGCCCCTGCATTAGGCCTTCCAGACTTAACGAAATCTTTCAGACTATATGTTCATGAGAGACAGGGACAGGCCTTAGGAGTACTCACCCAACAGACTGGTCCTCTTACTAGGTCAGTCGCCTATTTCTCTAAACTATTAGACCCAGTAGCACGAGGTTGGCTGGCCTGCTTGCGAGCAGTCATGGCCACTGCAATCCTGGTTAAAGAAGCATACAAATTTACTTTAGGACAACCTATGGAGGTGCTGACACCCCATCAGGTTCAGACTGTTTCAGAAGTTAAAGGAGGGAATTGGCTTTCAGGAGGCAGGATAACCCAATACCAGGCCATATTATTAGATTCTCCTGAAGTGACTTTAAAGGTTTGTCAAGTTTTAAATCCTGCCACACTCTTACCTGCTACGACCTCCAAAGACCACGAGCTAGCCCATAACTGTACGGAAAAAATAGACCAAATTTATTCCAGCAGGCCTGATCTAAAAGACAGTCCTTTAGAGAATGCAGATGAGGATTGGTTCACTGATGGATGTAGTTTTGTAGAACAAGGTATTTGCCAAGCAGGATATGCCATAGTGGGTTTACATGACATTATAGAAGCCCAGCCTTTACCTCCCCAAACCTATGTGCAAAAAGCCGAGCTTGTCACCCTCATTTGAGCACTACAATTGGCAAAAGACAAGAGAACGAACATATATACAGATTCTAAATACTCCTTCTCCATCATCCATGCTCATGGGGCTATTTGGAAAGAAAGAGGGCTTTTAAACTCAAAAGATTCACCCATTAAGTATGGTAATCTCATTTTGGAACTTCTAGAGGCAGTACAACAACCTGCTGAAGTGGCTGTTATACACTGTAGGGGACATCAAAAACAGAACACCCCAATTTTGAGGGGTAACAGCAAAGCAGATGCTGTAGCTAAGAAAGCAGCTCAGGTACAGTCCCCAGTAACTCAGATGGCTCTCATTCCTGACATTAGTCTTTCAACCCTTAAACCCCAGTACAGCTCATAAGATATTTAGGATGCAGAAACTCAAGGATTTGAGAAACAGATTAATGGTTGGTATCAGAATGAAAACAAAAGGGTCTACATCCCTGGAAGCCAGCTCTAGAAAGTAGTTAAGGTGGCCCATGAGGCCAGTCATTACGGCCAAGAGACATTACATCTTCAGCTTAAAACTCTAACACAGGGAAGGAACTTGAAAAAGGAAATACAACAGGTTTCTAAAAGCTGTGAGATATGTTTAAGAGACAATCCAAATACTCACCCCGTACCTCTTCCCTTGATAAAACCTGTTTAACATTGGGGAACATACCCATGGTAGGATTGGCAAATAGATTTTACAGTGATGCCTCCGTGCCAAAGATTCAAATACCTGTTGGTTTTCATAGACACCTTCACAGGATGGGTAGAGGCCTTTCCTGCCAGGACTGAGAAAGCTACCGAAGTATGCAACTGGATTCTAAAAGAAATCATACCCGGGTTCAGCCTCCCTCGGTCCCTCCAGAGCTACAATGGCCCTGCCTTTATGGCTAAGATAACTCAGAGTTTATCCCAATCCTTAAACATCACATATAGGCTCCACTCAGCACGGAGACCTCAGTTCTCAGGAAAGGTTGAGAGAATGAACCAAACTCTAAAAAGGACCCTTGCAAAATTATGCCAAGAAACTCAAGAAATCTGGATTAAAATGTTACCTATTGCTTTGATTAGGGTACGGGCCACCCCCAGAGGAGCTCTAAAGCTAAACACATTTGAATTGACTTATGGAAGACCTTTTCTCAAGGTAGATGATCTTTTAGATCAAGAGACACAACAAACATTAAAATATATCATTAATCTGGGAGAAGTACAGAAAGCACTCCAAGAATATGGCATCCAGATACTCCCTGAACCTACAAAAGGGGACTTGCTCAATTTCCAGCCAGGAGACTTAGTACTTTTAAAGACTTGGCAAGAAGGGAGCCTAGGAGACCAACTGACTGAAAAGTGGGTGGGCCCATACCAAGTATTATTAACAAACCCCTCTGCCCTCAGATTAG
Source organism: Trichechus manatus latirostris (assembly GCF_000243295.1). NCBI lineage: Eukaryota > Metazoa > Chordata > Mammalia > Sirenia > Trichechidae > Trichechus > Trichechus manatus. The sequence continues at coordinate 6,804,770 of NW_004444036.1, forward strand.
AGGGAGTCACTCCGTGGGTCCATCACTCCCAGGTCAAGCCTTTTTCTCCACCTGGACAGCCTGACGAACTCCCTACAAGCCAAGACTCCTACACTTGTGAACCAGTTGAAGGCCTCAAGTGGCTGTTTAAAAGACAGAACAAGGATTCATAGATAAGTATCATGAAAATAAGTGTAGAAGAAATACTGGGAGTTGTCTTCACCTTGGCTGTTCTCTTAATCTTTATTTTGGCTGCAGCCTGTGTGATTCCCCTTTTTGGACCAACTTATAAGCCTTAGTTTATGCTTTAATGAGTCGGTGCTGACACTAGGTGTGGTAGAAATCGCCACCTAGTGTTAACATGGGAAGTCCTAGCTGGAAACTCCTTATCCTTCTTAACATGGCCACAGCAAGCTTAGCTATTCCATTAACCCATTCAGCTTTAACATCCAGTAATGCCAACTATTTAATTAATGCTTCCCAATCCATTGCTTCAGGAAACAATTTAACACATTGCTGGATCTGTTATCAGACCCCAACAACTGTTGAACAGGGAGCCCAGATTCCTTGGGTACCGTCCACTCCCATGCACAATATTAACCTGACAGCCTTTGGAACAGCTTTCGGGGCAAAGAAACCCCTTCCTATATCTCCATTTCAAGTATCTCCCGTACCTGTACTTCATGAAAGTAACTCCTGCTTCCAAACTTGGGACTCGCTAATGTGGACCAATTTTGTTCCCAAACTAGTACAGTCTCCATGAGTGTCCTGGGAATGCCTTTGCCTTCACATGATGATTAACATCCCCCGAGAGGCAACAACCCAGTGCCTCCAAAGGATAAATGATAATTTTACTAATTTCAGGAATAAGGTCAATAAAATCCAGAACAAAAATAAAATATACCCATTAGGAATCTACCCTGGTTGCAACCCACTGAATGCAGTCAATGTTACACTATCATCACTTCAAGAGTCCTGGCTAAAACCAATCCTTAATCATACTAGTTTGTTTAACAGCTCGACAGGTATTATCTACGTGTGTCTCCCAAAAGGATTGCTGTTCCTTTGTGGTAACACCATGCTAGCATGCATCAAGCCTTTACATTAAAATAGAATATGTACCATTGGGTTTGCTCATCCCAACCCAGACCTCATTCAAATATACAGAGTCCCTAATCGGGAAGAAAGAGGAATAGGGCTAATAATAGCAGGGATAGTAGCCCTCATTGGAACCATCACAGGAACCACAGCCGGGTTCCTGTATCAGGGATCAGTAATATCAAACATCACTGCAATCATGGAGACAGTTGCCCAAGATTCAGGGGAAGCAATTAGAGCCCTCAACCTAGCCCTAAATTCACTGGCCAAAGTAGTCTTAGATCATCGAATCGTTCTGGACTTCCTTCTGGCCGAGCAGGGGGTAGTCTGCTCAGTTGCCAACACTAGCTGTTGTACCTATGTCAACACTACAGGACAGGTAGAAATTAGAGCAAAAAATCTACTTGACCAGGCTGAGTGGCTTCAAAAGTTTAACCATGGATCAGGAGTCCAAGACATATGGCAAGCAGCAAAAAATGTGCTTCCCTCTGTCACATGGTTCCTACCTCTCCTGGGACTCTTATTTGCTATTTTACTATTGCTCCTCTTCAGTCCCTGTTTATTCAACTTGTTGGTCAAATTCATTACTTCCAGACTTCAGAAGTTTAACCTCCAGATGATGGTTGCTCAAGGATCCCAACACATTCCACACCAAGATCAAGAAGAAGCACAGCCACCCTATGAAGGGCCTTTTGAGATGCATAGAAAATACAATAGTTTAGCTCAGGCAGCAAGAGAATTCCACTCGTCTAATCAATAGAACCCTGCATCCCTTATCAGCAGGAAGCAGCTTCAGAAGAAGAGACCTCCATCCCTAAACCCCTCAAGAATGAGGAGTGTGAACTTCCCAGGGGGGAGTTGAGACCAGCTAGGGACAGAAAAGGCCTTAAATGACAAGTTATGTCGGCTAAAAATTTTTTTCTAGAAGAATGGTGCAAATGTTTGCTTCTTCCTAATCTGTCCACTTGTAGATGTCTTTCAGATCAGCCAATTAGAACTAGAATCCTGGGCATGCACAATAAGAGACCAGGTTGACCATCAGATGGCCTCATCCTATAATAAGTGTTGCCTAGGAACCAAAATCACCAGACATATGTCATCAAGTGGTGACCGAGCCCATTTCCAAAGTGAGAAGTCCGTCAGCCACTTCCATGCCAAATCCTACCCTGATCCCTTTTTAAATATATATGAAGTTAGACTTCCCCTTTCCCACGTGGTATGAAGCTGCCCCCCGCCCCAGACCTTTGTTCAGAGAGAGAGTGCTTTCGGGAGGATCACCCCTCCTCTCCTTACTCGCCGCGAGTAATAAACTATGCTGTGCTTTAAATCCGCTTGACTCTTAGTTATTCTTAATGAGAGTACAAGCAGCAAACCCATTGCATTTGATAACAGATTGAATTATGTCCCCCCAAAAAATGTGTGTATCAATTTTCCTGGGCAATGATTCCCAATATTGTGTAGTTGTCCTCCATTTTGTGATTGTAATTTTATGTTAAAGAGGATTAGGATGGGATTGTAACACCCTCACTAAGGTCACATCCCTGATCCAATGTAAAGGGAGTTTCCCTGAGGTGTGGCCTGCACCACCTTTTATCTTACAAGAAATAAAAGGGAAGGGAAGCAAGCAAAGAATTGGGGACCTCATACCACCAAGAAAGCAGTGCCGGGAGTAGAGCGGGTCCTTTGGACCTGGAGCTCCTGCCCAGAGAAGCTCCTAGGCCAAGGGAAGATTGATGACACGGACCTTCCTCCAGAGCCAAAAGAGAGAGAAAGCCTTCCCCTGGAGCTGATGCCCTGAATTTGGACTTCTAGCCTACTTTACTGTGAGGAAATAAGTGTCTCTTTGTTAAAGCAATCCACTTGTGCTATTTCTGTTATAGCAGCACTAGATGACTAGGACACTTATCATTGTTCTTTATCATTGCATAGTATTCCGTTGTATGTGTGTACCATAATTTGTTTATCCATTCATCTGTTGATGGGCACTTAAGTTGTTTTCACCTTTTTGCTATTGTGAATAATGCTGCAATGAACATGGGTGTGCATATGTCTATTTGTGTGATGAATCTTACTTCTCTGGGATATATTCCTAGAAGTGGGATTGCTGGATCATATGGTATTTCTATTTCTAGCTTTTTAAGTAAGCACTATATTGTTTTCCATAGTTGTATCATTTTATATTCCCACCAGCAAATGTATGAGAGTTCCAGTCTCCCCACAACCTCGCCAGCATTTATTGTTTTCTATTTTTTTTTTTTTTTGATCAGTGCCATTCTTGCAGGGGTGAGATGGTATCTCATCATGGTTTTGGTTTGCATCTCTCTAATGGCTAATGATCATGAGCATCTTTTCATGTATTTGTTGGATAGCTGAATGTCCTCTTTGGTGAAGTATCTGTTCATGTCCTTTGCCTGTTTTATGATTTGGTTGTTTGTCTTTTTGTTGTTGAGTTAAAGTTTTCTATACATTTTAGAGATTATAGCTTTATTAGATATGTCATTGCCAAAGATTTTTTCGCAGTCTGTAGGTTCTCTTTTTACTCTCTTGATAAAATCTTTTGATGAGTATATGTATTTAATTTTTAGGAGGTCCCAGTCATCTATCTTCTGGAATTTGTGGATCTTTAGGTATGCTTGATATTCAGTTTATGCCATAAACTAGGGCCCCTAGCGTTGTCACTGTGTTTTCTTTCACAATCTTTATAGTTTTAGGTTTTATAGTTAGGTCTTTGATTCATCTTGAGTTAGTTTTTGTGTATGGCGTGAGGTATGGATTCTGTTTTATTTTTCTGCAGATGGATATATAATTTTTCCAGTACCATTTGTTGAAGAGACTATGTCTTCCCCACTTAATGGACTTTGACCCTTTGTTGAAGATCAGGTGTCCATAGGTGGATGGATTTACTTCTGGATTTTCATTTCTGTTCCATTGGTCTATGTGTCTGTCATTGTACCAGTACCAGGCTGTTTTGACTACCATGGCTGTATAATAGGTTCTGAGATCAGGTAGTGTGAGGCCTCCTATTTTGTTCTTTTTCAGTGATACTTTACTTATCTGGGGTTCCTTCCTTTCCATATAAAGTTGGTGATTAAATTTTCCCTCTCATTAAAGAATGTTGGAATTTGGATTGGGATTGCGTTGTATCTACAGATTGCTTTCGGAAGTAATGACATTTTCACAATGTTAAGTCTTCCTATCCATGATCATGGTATGTTTTTCTATTTATGAAGGTCTCTTTTGGTTTCTTGCAGTAGTGTTTTGTAGTTTTCTTTGTATAAGTCTTTTACATCTCTAATTAGATTTATTCCTAAGTATTTTATCTTGGTGGGGGGGTGATAGTAAATGGTATTGTTTTCCTGATTTCCTTTTCAGAGTTCTCTTTGTCAGTGTAGAGGAATCCGACTGATTTTTGTAGTTGATTTTGTACCCTGCCACTTTGCTGAATCCATCTATTAGTTCCAGTAGCTTTCATGTGGATTCTCTGGAATTTTCTATGTATAAGATCATATTGTCTGCAAATACGGATAGTTTTACTTCTTCCTTACCAATTTGGATGTACTTTATTTCCCTTTCTTGTCTTATTGCTCTAGCTAGAACTTCCAATACAATATTGAATAAGAGTGGTGATAAAGCTTCGAGGGACAGAGTAGCAGGGGTGGGGGTCTGGGGACCATGCTTTCAGGGGACATCTAGGTCAATTGGCATAACAAAGTTCATTAAGAAAATGTTCTGCATCCTACTTTGGTGAGTGGTGTCTGGAGTCTTAAAAGCTTGCAAGTGGCCAGCTAAGATGCATCAATTGGTCCCAACTCACCTGGAGTAAAGAAGAATGAAGAACACCAAAGTCACAAGGAAAGTATTAGCCCAAGAGACAGAAAAGGCCACATAAACCAGAGACTGCATCAGCCTGAGACCAGAAGAACTAGATGGTGCCTGGCTACCACCAATGACTGCCCTGACAGGGAACACAACAGAGAGTCCCTGATGGAGCATAAGAAAAGTGGGGTGCAGAACTCAAATTCTAGTAAAAAGACGAGACTTAGTGGTCTGACTGAGACTGGAGGAACCCCAGAAAGCATGGCCCCCGGACTCTCTGTCAACCCAGAGCTAAAACCATTCCCAAGGCCAACAATTCAGACAAAGATTAGACTGGACTATGGGACATATAATGATACCTGTGAAGAGTGTGCTTCTTAGCTCAAGTAGGTACATGAGACTAAATGGGCAGCTCCTGTCCGGAGGTGAGATGGGAAAGCAGAAAGGGTCAGGAGCTGGTTGAATGGAAACGGAGAATCAAGGGTGGAAAGGAGGAGTGTGCTGTCACAGTATAGGGAGAGCAACTAGGGTTACATAACAACGTATGTACAAATTTTTGTATGAGAGACTAACTTGAATTGTAAACTTTCACTTAAAGTACAATAAAATAAAATAAATAAATAAGAAGAAAAAAATGAAGAGTGGTGATAAAGGGCATCCTTGTCTGGTTCCCATTCTCGGAGGGAATGCTTTCAGTCTCTGTCCGTTGAGAGTAATGTTGGCTCTTGGTTTTGCATACATGTCCTTAATTATGTCGAGGAATTTCCCTTCTATTCCTAATTTGCTGAGAATTTTTATCAGGAATGGGTGTTGGCTTTTATCAAATGCTTTTTCTGCATTGATTGAGATGAACATCTGATTCTTTTCCTTTGTTGTTTTATTTAGGTAGTGGATTATATTGATTGATTTTATAATGTTGAAGCATCCTTGCATACCTGGTATGAATCCCACTTGGTTGTGATGTATTATTTTTTTGATTTACTGTCGGATTCTATTGGCTAGAATTTTGTTGAGAATTTTTGAGTCAATGTCCATGAGGGATATTGGCCTATAATTTTCTTTTTTAGTGATGTCTTTGCCTGGCTTTGGTATTAGGGCTATTGCTGGCTTCATAGAATGAATTCAGGAGTATTCCTTCCTTTTCTATGTTCTGGAATAGTTTGAGTAGAATTGGTGTCAGCTCTTCTCTGAATATTTGGTAGAATACTTCAGCGAAACTGTCCAGGCCAGGGTTTTTTGTTGTTGTTGTTAGTAGTTTTTTTTTTTTAATGACCTCTTTAATTTCTTCTTTTTTTATGGGTCTGCTCAGAGTCTCAACCTCAGTTTGTGTTAGTATAGGTAGGTAGTGTGTTTCTAGGAATTTGTCCATTTCCTCTAGGTTTTCAAATTTGTTGGAGTATAATTTTTTGTAGTATTTTGTTATGATCCTTTTTATTTCAGGTGGCTCTGTTATAATGTCACCCATCTCATTTCTTATTTGGGTTATTTTCATTTTTCTCCTTTTTTTCTTTTGTCAGTTTGGCCAGCGGTTTGTCAATTTTATCGATCCTTTCAAAGAACCAGCTTCTAGTCTCATTGATTGTTTCTATTGTTTTTCTGTTTCATTTATTTCTGCTCTAATCTTTATTATTTCCTTTCTTCTGTCATCTGTGGGCTTCTTTTGCTGCTCTTTTTCTATTTGTTTGGGTTGTGGGGTTAAGGTATTGATTTTAGCCCTTTCTTCTTTTTTTGTTGTGTGCATTTATTGCTGTAAATTGACCTCTGAGAACTGCTTTTGCTGTGTCTCAAAGATTTTGGTATGTTGTGTTTTCATTCTCGATTGATTCTAGGAATTTTTTTATTTCTTCTGTTACCCAATGGTTTTTAAGCATTTTGTTGTTCAGTTTCCAAGTATTTGATTTTTCTTCCTTGTTTTTCCTGTTATTAATTTCTAGTTTTATAGCATTGTGATCTGAGAAGACGCTTTGTATTATTTTGGTATTTTTTAATTTATTGAGGCTTGCTTTGTGGCCTAGAATATGGTCTATTCTAGAGAATGATCCATGTATGCTGGAGAAGAATGTGTGCTGTGCTGCTGTTGGGTGGAGTGCTCTGTATATTGCTATGAGGGCAAGTTGGTTGATTGTGTTATTTAGATCTTCTGTTTCTTTGTTGAGTTTCTTTCTAGTTGTTCTGTCCATCATCAAAAGTGATATGTTAAAGTGTCCTACTATTAAGGTAGAACTGTCTATTTTTTCAATTCTGTTAGAGTTTGTTTTATATATTTTGGAGCTCTGTTATTGGGTGCATAAATCATGGTTAGGTCCTCTTGGTGGATTGATCCCTTAATCATTATATAATGTCCTTCCTTGTCTCTTATGATGAAGTTTGATTTAAACTCTGTTTTATCAGAGATTAATATTGCCAATCCTACTTTTATCTGATTACTGTTTGCTTGATATATTTTTTCCTACTTTGATTTTTTAGCTATTTATGTCTTTGTGTCTAAGGTGTGTCTCTTGTATGCAACATATTGATGGGTCATATTTTGTTATCTATTCTGCCACTCTCTCTTGACTAGTGCATTTAAACCATTTACATTCAGTGTGATTACTGACATATGAATTTACTACTGTCATTTTGTTATGCTTTTTATGTGTGTGTGTATGTGTGGTGTTGATGGTTTCTTTGTTCTGCTTAATTTTCTGTGCTTAGTTCTTTTTGTTCACGGATTGTCTTTTCATTTCTTTCGCTTTTGTTGATTTTGTGTTTACTGGGTCTCTTTGATTTTCTTCTTTATTTTGGTGGATAGGTTGGTTAATTTTCTTTGTGGTTAGTGTGAGGTTTACCATTATCATCCTATGTTTAAAACAGTCTGTTATATTTTGTTATCTTCTTGATTTCCTCTCCATATGGAAATTCTATAACTACACCATCTGTTCCCCATTTATGTTTTGAAGCTGTCATCAATTTCAGATTGAAATCTCTGGTTCCCTGTTTTTAGCTTTGTAGCTTTATTTTAATTTTGAGAGTTCTTTGTCTGGGTTGGTATCTGCGTGATGTTGTGATGTGTCTTGGTCTCAGGTTGTTATGTCATTGGTTCTCTGTCTGAAGGACTCCCTTAAATATTTCTTGTAAGGTTGGTCTGGTTTTCACAAATTCCCTTAATTTATATTTGTCTGGAAATGTCATAATTTCACCATTGTATTTGAGGGACAGTTTTGATGGAGATATGATTCTTAGTTGGCAATTTTTTTTCTTTCAGGGTTTTATATATGTCTTCCCATTACCTCCTTGCATGCATGGTTTCTGCCAAGAAGTCAGAGTTTAGTCTTTTTGGCGTTCCTTTGTAGTGATATTTCATTTCTCATGAGCTGCTCTCAGAATTTTTTCTTTGTCTTTGGTTTTTGAAAGTTTGATTATGATACGTCTTGATGAGTTTCTTTTAGGGTCTATCCTGTATGGGGGTCACTGAGCTTCTTGGATGGAAACCTTCTTGTCTTTCATGATATCAGGTAAGTTTTCTGCCAGTAATTCTTAAAAAAATCTCTCTGTGCTTTTTCTTGTCTCCTCCTGTTCTGGAATTCCAATCACGTGTAGATTGTTTCTTTTCATAATGTCTCGCATAACTCTTAGGCTTTCTTCATTTTTCTTTATTCTTTTATGATTGTTCCTCAAATAAGTTAGTATCAAGGGATTTGTCCTCTATTTTAATGATCCTTCCTTCCATTGATTCAATTTTACTTCTGTGCTCCGTCATTGAGTTATCTATCTATTTCTGATATTTTATTGTTAAGCTTCAGGATTTCTAGTTGCTGTTTTTGTATGGTTTCTAATTATCTGTTTATTTTGTCATTTTGTCCTTGTGATTTTTCCTGAATTCTTCTAGAGTTTTGTCTGTGTTTTCCTTGATCTCTTTGAGGATCCTATATGTAAATCTTTTGAACTCCTTATCAAGTAGTTCTATTGCTGTTTCTTCATCAGGAAAATTTTCTGTTCCTTTATTTTGGTCACTTGCTTGAGTCATCTTGTCCTGTGTCTTTACACAATTTGATATTGTCTGCTGTCTCTGAGGCATTGAAGTGTTGTTTTATTGATTGATTGATTGTATGTTTGTTTGCTTCGTCTTGGTTTTTTCTTTTGTAGTGATAAGTGTTGGTTGGTCTGTACCCTCTACAGCCCTTGTTGGTCCGTGGGGTCCTTCTATGTTGATGCTTGCAGTTAGTGCATCCACTGGAGAGCAGGATAGGTCATCTTTGTAGCCACATGTTAGCAATGCTACCCAAATGGACAGGGTAGGCCCTTTATGTGGGCATGAATTGGTGTCTCAGTAAGTGATGGGAGATGAAGGGGTCTCAGTGCATGTGGGGTCAGCCTGCAGGAACTGGCTGGGTGTAGGATGGGTGACTCTGTAGCCAGGTGGTTATTGGGTGTTCACACAGGGAGTGCCTGCTTGTCGTTAGAGTCTGTTGGGATGCACCTGGTGGTTACTAGTGATGGAATGTGCCCGCTGAGCCGTGCCAGTGGTCATTGGAAGAGTGCACAGGGGTGCACCTGCTAGTCACTGGGCTAGGGCATGGGGCACACCTGTTGGTTGCTGGGCAATGGCACTGAGTGTGTTTCCAGTTACTGTGTGGGCTTGGGGGGATAGTTCCAGTCTCTGGGCAGCTGATGGGGGCATGCTCCTGCTGGTTGCCAGGCTGCAGATGTGCTCCCACCAGTCACTGGGCTGTAGGTGCGCTCTTTGTGGTCACCAGCCTGCAAGTGTGCTCTCGCCAGTCACTGGGAAGTGGGCATGCTGTCTCTGGTTGCTTGGCTGCAGGTATGCTCTTGCCAGTTGCCTGGCAGCAGGTGTGCATCTGCCAATCACCAGATTGCAGCCATGCTCGCACTAGTCCCTGGGAAGTGGTCATGCTCTCGCTGATCACTGGGGTGCAGGTGCACTCCCACTGGTCTCCAGTCGTGGGTGCGGGGTTGGAGGGCGGTTCTCCTGCCTGGCCACCCCAGCTGACTAGGGTTCTGTCTATTTAAATGTGGAGGGGGCACACAGAGGCTGGCTGGGTGGGGGGTCTCTAGTTCCTACTTTGCAGTTTTAATATTCAGTGGGTGTTTCCTGGCCAAACCCACTGGTGGGTAGACCCCTTCCCAGTCCCTGGCTCCCTCCAATCTCTGTGGTTGTCAGGATCACTGGAGCTCCTGCCCTATCTTCCTGCACTTGCCCTTTTTATCCCCAGCTTGTGTCCTGCTCACTTTGTTTCATTCCAGGTTTGTTTACACGTATCTCTTTCTCCTGTTGTGAGTTCCATATAGTTGCCTTTCTATACTTCTCACCCAGAAACACTGCCTTCTTTGTCCCAAGATGGCCACACTGTGCCGAGCTGGGTGGCAAGGGATTGAAGGTCTGTATCTTTCCACATCTGCTGTTTTCTTTCTGTCTCTCTTTCTACTTGGAGCTCAGTCTAATTCTTCACCCTTCCATCTGATGTTCAAGGTTCCAAGTTTGTCATCTATATATGTTTCACTTGGTGTCTCAGATCTTCGATGTAGGGAGACATTCTGGTGCATCAGTCTAAGTTGCCATCTTGAGCTCCTCACTTTAATGATATTTTTGAGGGGATAGAATATATGGATTTTTTCCTAGTATCAAACAAACTTTTAAAATAAACAAAAAATATGATAAATGTTACTTTTTTCCAAATGGACACATTTAAAAATACAGTTTGTAAGTATATTTACATTTTGCAATATACCCTCTTAAGTAAAACAATGTACATTGTAACAAAATATTTTCTGTCAAAACTATTTAAACAGTATACAGATTCTACATAACTCACTAAAAATTATGAGATTTAGATTTCATGCTCAACTTACCAGAAGGAAACAAATTCGAAACAGAAATGGGTAGGCCCTCATTCTATTTGATGGCTATGTCTATATAATTGTGAATTCAAACAAAAACAAGGTTAGAATTGAAATTGGTTCTTAGTCATTACGTCTAGTTATGACAAATTGAGGCACTCTGAGGTGATTTTGACAGGATCCCCCTTCAGAACTCAGTCATTCAGAATGTCCCAGTGACTCAGGATGGAGGTGTGCAGAGGATAAAAGAGAAAAGAAGAAATCATTGATGTGAGAGAATACAATTCATCAATTCATAACCACACCCTGAACTCCATTAGCCTAGGACTATAGCCAAGACCTTCCCCAGCCTTCTCCCTGCAACTGTTGCCCTCAGTGCTCATTTTAACAGATTTTACCTCTTTGGGGTGGAGTGATGAGCAGGGACATTGAACCACTGTGATGCTCCATGCATTTTCCTAGGAAGGGCCCCAGAGGTCTCCCATGTAAGTGTAATAACTCTTGAGTGAGCATATCTCAGGTTGTACACACACACTGCAATCACTTAACATGTTGTAAATTTCTCAGTCTGATATAATTTCCCTTTGTATATTTAGGTTGCCTCTACTTCATAGCAAAGATTTAGATCAGGTTCAAACAGTTTATTCAAAATCTTAGCTATTCATAAATGTCTTCCATTTTAGGCTATTTGAAAGAGAAACAAGGGCAGTTCTGGAAAACTCTTCAATTGCAGGATTTTGTCAAACCACTAGTAAATATATATAAATGGCGTCATCTGAGTACTTCTTGATACTTTCAAGACCTGATCGATTTTTGTGTCCTATAGATTATATTGTTCCTTAGTCAGATTAAAAGTTATGGCAGAAGGATATCCTAGAATTCTTTTATTTCTCCCCCCACTGGGTTTGTATTTACCTCCAAATACAAAATCATGATGTGTAGTTCCACCCTTTTTATAGTTTTATATCTTTGGCTCTTGTCTCTGTTGGATGAGGACCAGGTACATTGGTACAGCTCAATGAAACCTAATATTAGAAATAATGTAAAACCACAAAGTCAATGTCACCTTACCTATTTCACTTGCCTAATGACTTCCTTTATTTTCAGACGACCCAAACAGATATATATTCACATTACTAGGAAGAAGAGACACTGTATTTACACAATGGAGTAATTTTTGCCCTTCTAATTAACCAGCATGAGCTAAATGTTTAAAGGGTTTCTTCTGAAACTGTGCCTTCAATTAACATTCACAGTTTCTAAATTAATCTTTGCTGACCTTAACATGCAGGATGTCTTAAAGACATGTTTCAAATAGGAAAAAGATGATAACACCATCAGAGAAATCTACAAACTATCTGTTTCATAAATCTTTGGTCATTGCTCATCTCCTATCACTGCCTAAGGAGTCCTAGAATTTGAAGCACTGCTTCATCACATCTCTGGATAAGAGCGCTACCAACGACCTTGAGCATGATCCCCATCTCTCTCCAATATCAAAATTAGTAGTGATTTATTAACATCGTACAATTTGCAAGAGCCATGCCATGCCATATCTCACATCACCTGTACTTTCCTGCAGAAAAACAGTGGCACAAAAATTTCTGAATATTCTTATGGCTTTTTTTTCAACTGTAGAATCATTATAATTATTAAAGGAACCAAACTGTGGGTGGTTTATATTGAAAATCAAAGTAAGGAGTTTCCGATGGGAAATATTTTCCAACTCACAGCAAGGATTCGGAGGAGCTAATGTCTTCTTTCTTTAAGATATCATAACTCAGGGGAGACTCAAAGATAGAACCTAGCCAAATCTTACAATGGAGAAGAAAAGCTTTCTAAAAGATAAAGGAAACAGTGTCTATGATATGCACAACCAGGGATTTAAAGCATCATCTAAAGCTATGAACTACCAATTTGTGAGGTGAATAACTTTATCATCAAAAAAGTCCTATTGTTCAACATCTTGCCCATGGTGCCAAAGCTGGCACTCTCCTAGGAGCAACCTATCCAGTATCTACCATCAATGCACAGGATGGCTGGCAGAGTAAGGCTCAGTTGTTGTTGTCGTTGTTAGTTGCCATCAAGTTGGCTCTAACTCATGGTGACCTCATCTATAACAGAACAAAACGTTGCCCAGTTCTGTGCCATCTTCATAATTGTTGGTATGTTTGAGTCCATTGTTGTGGCTTTTGTGTCAATCTATCCCATTGAGGGTTTCCCTCATTTTAGTTGGCCCTCTACTTTACCAAAGACTGGTAGGGCTCCCACATGGGCCAAGTGGTTCACCTTGAAATTTTGGTCTTTTATGTTTGACTGTGCTTCTTGAACTCCCTTATTCTGAGTATTGTACTTCTGGCCCCAATGGTAAAATCTTGCTTACAATCATTTTTTTCTCCCTATGTCATCTTGGATTCTGTACTTTTTATATTGTATGTTAACCTGATCCTAGAATGTAAAATGTTAACACTTGAAAGCAGCAGCGTTCAATTTCTAAAGTCCATCTAGTGCAACTTCTTTTTTTTTTTTAATTGTATAGGTGACAAAACTATGCCCCAAAGAATGTATATTTCCCAAGGTCATAAATCCACTTATGGATATAGCTGGAGTTTCTTACAATAAATTTTCACATATTGGTGTCCCAATTCTATATTTGGAACTTCTCTTGTTAATGAATTTTAATTGTCATTCAGATGAATTAATCCTATTACAGCTATTTAAAGGGAAGGGTTAGAGCTTTTGTCTGCATCCTTCTTCCATAAATATACACGTCCACTCAAAATTATATCCTGGAGACTTATAAAGCAAACACCACTGAAAGAGATAAATGGAGAAAAGCTCAATATGTGACTGTATCAGGGAAATTTTCCCCTACATAACCATCCAGGGATGCGTTATTCAGACTGTGTCAAGTGACCAGAGTAGTGGTGCGCAGAAAACAAATTTTCATCCAGGGGGAGCACAACTTGGAGACTGGTCTCAACAATTCAGCAAGTTCTCCTGAATGAGGTGCTCATGAACAGCTTAAAATATCAGCAAACTTCTTTGTTAAAAATACCACACAAGAAATAGCTAAACACTAACCTTAGCAGGTTAGGTTTTCAATGGGGTGTGGAAGAGAGGTAGTAAATAAATATAGACTGACTAATGACATAGTCTACCACAACTATATTCATTATTTCAGTGCAGAAGTAACATGGAAGACTAGAGGAATCAGCGTGGTAGGTGGGTTAGAGTGGGAGTTTTGAGAAATCTAGGAACTGCAGGTGCACTGTTGGCAGTAATGGCTATAATGTGTGACTCAAGACCTATCTATAAACTGTCTAAAATTTTTTCATGGTTTGCTCAGTCAGCAAGAAGATAAGTTACACTCTTCTCATCTTTAATGAAAAAAGAAAAATGCAGTAAGTTCTTCCACACCCCACTGATGTTGGACTTGGCCTTGTGATTTGCTTTGGCCCATGCTGTGTTGGCAAATGTGACCATGTTCAAGTTAAAGACTATGCCTTAAAAAGCATTGCTTGTTTTGCTCTCTTTTCTGGGTAATTTTGATATCTGTCACCTTGAAAGGAACATGATCCAGTTAGCCTGCTGATCCAAGGATGACAGACAAGTGGACCAGGCCTGAATCAAACCATGGCCTGGAGCCAAGCCCAGCTGAACTTAGTCTATATCAGCCAAACTCCAGTTGAATCACAGAGGAATAAATTCTTCTTATTGTATGCCACTGAGATTTTGTGATTGTTATGTAGCAATAGTAGTCCCTGGGTAGTGCAAATGGGTAACACATTAAGAAGGTAACTGAAAGGTCAGAGGTTCGAGTCCACCTGGAGGTACCTCGAAAGAAAGGCCTGACAATCTGCTTCCAAAAAATCAGCCAGTGAAAACCCTATGGAACACAGTTCTACTCTGACACACATGGGGTTGCCATGAGTCGGAGTTGACTCCACAGCAACTGGTTTTTACTGGATGTAGCAATAGCTAACTGATACAATAGTTATCACCTATGTTATTTCATTTGTTGCTTTATACATCTTTACTGGTTCTCCATTTATATATATTTTGCTTTCCCAATAAGATTGGAAGACACTTGTAGTTTAATCCATGTTTTTTCCTTCTTTGGTATCCCTAAAATGCACACCATGGTAACTACTCAATCTATTCTAGTTGCAGAAATCAATGTTTGCCTTGTACTGCACATTGGAGGAAGTCTTTACTGCGCCATTGGTAGCTCTCAGTGACAAATGCTGCATTTCAGAAGCAATCTCAGAATATGTTTCTGAAGCTCAGAGGCTAAGTAACTCAACAGGATAATCAGCAGAATTGAACAAGTGGAGAATTCTTCATTTGGGGGCATTGCTAGCATTTTAAGACACTTCTCCATTCACGGTAGAACAGCTTTCACACATAACTGAAAAGGCCATTTTTCTCAAGGCAAAATAGCTGATATTAGGAGTGTAAAGCCTGAGAGAGCCTTTATGAAGAGATTACTGTTTTCCCATTGGATTTCTCCATGAATCTGGCATTTAGAGTTGCCCCAAAGCTAAGGGCTTATATATTTACTATTACTTTTCTCAAAAGGGCACAGGCCAAGCAGGGCAGACAGCAAAGTGACCTTTATCCGGGCTCAGCCCAGTCTTTCCCACACATTTACAGTAACACACACAGTCCCAGAATTTATTCTGCCCTCCCTGGGGTAGGAAGGTCCAGGCCCTAAGACAGAGCTGTAGGAAACTAAAGGTGCAATTGGAAAAGAGAAGCAAGGACAGGGTGCGATGGCATTTGCTTCCAGATGAGCTCTGAAGGTCACAGCAGATAGGAGATCCACAGAGACAGGGCACTGAGTCCATCTAATACTGCCTGAGTTCTCCATCTGAAACACAGTGTTCTTTTTTTTTTCTTTCTCCCAAAAGTCTGAGCTGAAGTGTCTATTTCCATTTCATTTTCAATGCCTGGGCCAAAAACCAGAGGCAAGCATTCATAATTACTTATTTTGACAGATAATCTAATTTTTGCTGTTCCCATTGTAAGTCAGCCCTAAATGTAAGGCAGTGATACATAACAATATGTACATGTGATCTATGTCATACTCTGTTGTCTTAGTTACCTGGTGCTGCTGTAACAGAAATACCACAAGTGGGTGGCTTTAAAGAACAGAAATTTATTTTCTCACGATTCAGGAGGCTAGAAGTCCAAATCAGGGTGTGGCTCTAGCGGGAGGTCTTTCTTTGTCTATTTCAGCTTCTACCCAGTAAACCAAACCTGTTGCCTTCAAGTTGATTTCGACTCGTAGTGATCCAATGTGACAGAGTAGAAATGCCCCACAGGGTTTCCAAGGAGCTGCTGGTGGATTCAGACTGCCAACCTTTTGGGTTAGCGGCCAAGCTCTTAACCGCTGTGTCACCAGAGCTTCTTTCAGCTTCTAGTAGCCAGCAATCCTTGGAGTCCCTGGGCTTGTAGATTTCTCTGCCTCCATTGTCATCAGATAGCATCTGTCTACCCCTCAGTGCTCTGTTTATCTCTGCTGTTTTTATAACTCAGCAGTGAGTAGGCCTAGGACACACCCTACATTGAGATGGCCTCATTAACATAACAAAGAAAACCCTGTACCCAAAGGGGATTACATCCACAGATCTGTTGTTGTTAGGTGCCATCCCAGTAGATTTCCACTCAGTGACCCTATGTGACAGAGTAGAACTGCTCCAGAGGATTTTCTAGGCTGTAATCTTTATGGGAGCAGACCGCCAGGCCACTCTCCTGCAGAGTCGCTGGGTGGGTTCAAACTGCCAACCTTTGGGCTAGCAGCTAAGCACTTAATCGTTTTCAGCCACCAGGACACCTTTCCACAGGTAAAGGGGTTGGGATTCCAACACAATTCAATCCATAACAACTATTAATACTAGGAAAGACTATCCAGGTAATTTATTGAGGTGAAGTTTCTTTATTCATCTAACTGAGAAATGCTTTAATATTCCCAAGTAACAACACTTCTGCAATGGGTTGGTAGACATTTAAAGCATTTTTAAAATGTATTAAGGGAGAAGGTAAAGAAATTGCAGCAACTCCCAAATTGTATCTATCAGTAGCAGCAGATGAGTGCTTAGCCAGTCTATTGAAAAGATTTAATTACATCTCTTTCTAACCTTGAATGTCTGAATCAATCTGACGGACTGCTTAAAGCAATGGTTGTCAGAAGAACACACTCTTCTGCGGCTGGTGAAGTGAGTCCCCCTAACAGTAAGACTTATTAATAGTAAATTAATGATTGTCAAATCCAGGGCTTAACAACGACAAAGCTCTGTTGGAACTTTCCATATTATTTCTGTGTGACATTTTCAGCAATGTTTGCCTGTGCTGTTCCTTGAAACCTTGACACGTAAAACCTGGGATATGTCCTCATGAGAACACCCATAGTTAAGATCACTGCAATCTGCTTAAAGAGGGAAGAGAGACTGAGAAAAGAAATAAAGAACCTGTTTTGTTTTTGGTGGTATTCCTTATCCAACGCTAGTGAGATTTTTTTTTCCCTTGCAGATGAGGTGAGCAAACCCACACAGATTCTCAAGGGCTTAAAACAAAAATTAGAACAGACCCTGAGGAATTTGGGTTACAGAAAGTTAAAGTTTTAATTAAAAAAGAAAAAAAGAGGAACTTCCGGACAACATGGTGCTATAGTCAGAAACACCATGCCATTCCTCTGCAGCAAAGATCAGAAACACTAAGTCAAATAGAGCCACACAGTCCTGAAACCCTACGCATCAGATGAAGAGATAAAGAACTCAGCCAAGCACCGAATGGAATAAGAAACTGACCGAGAACAGAGAAGGAGGAGAGATACACGCAGAGGTCCCCTACCAGCTATCGCAGCACAGATCCGCCATCTTGGACTCCTATCGGAGATCAGCAAACAGGGGGCATGAGAAAGCAGCTTCACGGAGCTTCCAGAAGGAGACAGAACAACCGGTAACCAGCAATATACGCTTTCCCACCCCCTACCCTTCTTCACCCCCACTTAGCCTCCTCTGCTTCCTGCAGCCACAGTCTCTTGGCTGGGAAGCACCCCCATGTCACTTGGATTCCACCCGCCCGCACTGGCTGGCTCCCTGAGTTGTGTTTTGTTGGCTGCTGGTGTTGCTTTTTTCTGCTTCTTTAGATTTCTGCTTTACCTCTCATCACCTCCCCCTCCTTTCTCTCAAATATCTGGCTCTGTGCACCACCTTTGCTTCTTCCTGAAAAGCTGTGAAACACCGCTCGACTGTGAAATTGCTTCCTGGCCCGTGCTGCCAAACTTGTAGGACACCTGGGGCTTTTTTGTTTGTTTGTTTGTTTGCTCTGATTTGTTCTGTTTTGATTTGTTTGTTTGTTTTCTTTTTCTTTTCTCGGCTTGGGAGCCCCTTCTAGCCAGGCAGTACCATGCAGCTTGGAAGCTACTCCCTTACTCTGTGCAGACGCACAGGGACATCCCTGGGGGCATCTCTTTTTTCTTGTTTTTTTTTTTTGTTTGTTTGTTTCTTTGTTTTGTTATCTTCTCTCTCTTATTCCCTTTTTGTCTTTCTTCATTTCCAGTTTCTCGATCTATTAATTTTTCTATTTTACCCTTTTTCTTTTTTTTTATTTTTGTTTATCCTCATTTCTCAGTCTGTCATTCTCCACTCCAATAGCAAGCTCCCTTAGCACTCTTTTTTGTTTGTGTGTATGTTTTTGGCTCCTGTTCCTCTCTCCTCTCTCTCTTCTTTCCCATACCCATCTTAGCTCCACACATCACAATCTACCCCCTCCTTCCTGCCTACCTGCACAATGTGCTGAACATCACACTCCCAAGCAGCACAGGCACAGCCTACTGGAACCTGCCCTGCATTGATTCCTGGTCTGCACTGTCAGCCCTGATATGTGCCACAAGCAACCCATCCCAGCAATTCCCCTTCAGCTAGACCTGCCTTGCTGTACTGAGTGATTGATCCTGCCAATTGGAGAAGGAGGTGAAAAGTATTGTGCCCGCCTGCTCAGACATAACCAAATAAAACAAAAAAGCAGAACGAAACAAACAAATATACAATCAATAAACGAAGAAAATAACCACTGAATGCCCCAAAGACAGCAGACAATATCAAAACATTTACAAAAACAGGACAGGATTGTTCTAGTAGGCATCCAAAATAAAACACCAGATGACCTTTCAATAGAAGAAAAGGCACTAGACCTAACTGATAGGGAATTCAAATCTCTAATATTCAGAATTATCCAAGAGTTGAAGCAAAATTCAGACAAAAATGAGGAAAAATTGACAAATTCATGGGAAAATACAGACAAAAAAATGGAAGAATTCAAGAAAATTATACAGGAACAAAAAGCCAAAATAAATTCACAACTAGAAATCATACAAAAACAACAATTAGAAACACAAAAGATAAACAACAAGATTTCAGAAATGGACAGTGTCATAGAAGAGCTGAGGAGCAGGTTTGAAATGATGGAAGATAGGATCAGTGAAATTGAAGACAAACACTTGGATACAACTCTGAGGAAAAATCAGAAAAAAGAAGGAAGAAAAATAAAGAAACCCTGATAATTATGTGGGATACAATCAAAAGCAAAAATCTGCGAGTGACCGCAGTTCCAGAACAGGGGGAGAAAGCAGAAAACACAGAGAGGATCATTGAAGAATTGCTGACAGAATATCATGAAAGATGAAAAGCTGACCATCCAAGAAGCTCAATGAACCCCTTATAGAATAGACCCCAAAAGAAAATCACCAAGGCATATCATAATCACACTCGCTAAAACCAAAGACAAAGAATCCTGAGAGCAGCTTGAGAAAAACAAAAAGTCACATACAGAGGAGAAACAATAAGACTAAGCTAGGATTATTTGGCAGAAACCATGCAGGCAAGAAGGCAATGGGATGACATA
>NW_004444036.1:6824742-6916771 GCF_000243295.1 Trichechus manatus latirostris
AATTCTAACTCACAAAAGAAAAGACCAGGTTTACTGGCCTGACAGACTGGAGAAACCCCCAGAGTATGGTCCCCGGCCACCCTTTTATCTCAGTGGTGAAGTCACTCCTGAAGTTCACCGTTCAGCCAGGGATTGGACAGCCTCATAAAACCAAACTGGACTAATGAGGCACAGCAGTCCAGGGGCAAGAACTAGAAGGCAGGAGGGGACAGGAAAGCTGGTGATAGGGAACCCAAGGTTGAGAAGGGACAGTGTTGACATGTCATGGGGCTGTTAACCATTATCATAGGGCAAATATGTGTGCTAACTGTTTAATGAGAAACTATTTGTTCTGCAAACCTTCATCTAAGGTACAAAAAAAAAAAGAATTATCTATGTGAGATCAAACTGACAACAGCAACTCAAAAGGTTTGATGGAAAGCCTACAGAGCATTGAGTTGAAGATAACGTGATGGAATAATTTGGAAAAGGATGAGAATAGCAGCACAACTGGAAGGATGTAATCGATGTCACTAAATTGTACATGTAGAAACTTTTGAAATGGTGTAACTTTGGCTATATTTTCACAAAAAAAAAAGGTACTTCAAGGTCTAGAAGGGAGAGTATTGACATGTCATGGGGTTGGTAACCAATGTCATAAAATAATATGTGTACTGACTACTTAATGAGAAACTATTTGTTCTGTAAACCTTCATCTAAAGTGCAATAAAAAAAAAAGAGATGAAAACCTATGGTGCTCTGCAATATTCTCATTCTTGGCTTTTCACTGCCATTAGTTGTACTTGCTTGAGACACTGTTAAAGGTAGGAATGTTTCGGATATTGTGTAGGCTATGGAAAATATTGGCCTGTTAAGATTGTTATAAAATGTGTATAAGATTGTTTGAGAACATTCAGCCATTTTCTAGAATCCTATTGTTGTAGAAACGTGAACTCTTTTCCTTGTCATTCCTCCCCTGGGCACTTGGAATCTGAATCTGTTGGAAAGAGAAGTATGGCATCTTCTCTTCCATTCAAGTTTCTTAGAACTCAGAACCTGGGAAAGTCTGAAGAATGTTTGTGGCTGGGCTGGAAATCAATGGAAAACGTGTTATGGTCTTACAACAAATCAGTGGCACAGATCTGCTTTGTGTTTGGGACTTAATCTACACTCTCTAAAAATTCTCCAAAAGCCAGTTAAAGCAATTGAAGTCAAAGACTTTGCCGGAATCCCCTAGAGAGAACACACCGATACATCACACAGCTCTCACAAAGGAGTGGGATAGATCATCTTAAACCATCTGCTTTAAAACACATGTCAATTGCTCTGAGTCTTGCCATTAACAACTTCAGAATTAGCTTACAGATGGTAATCTCCATAGAGCTGTGACTTCTGTGTGGGAAACCCAGGAAGGAAGAGTTGCTTTTACGTTTTTTCCTTTTGCAGCTGAACACAAGTGAACCAGAGAGCTTCTCTGCACCATGTAGGAGATACACCTGTATTCATGGAAGTGTATGCCTGCTGTTAATAATTCAGAGAAAGTGATAAATAGTCAAGGGTTTGAGAGAGGGTGGAAATAAGCTTTGAAAGTATAAAAGCTGAAACTTAAAGTGTTGAAAATTTCCTTGGTCATTTAAAAGTTCATATAAACAAGTAGTATGAAATCAACCCATTTTGGTGTCCAAATTTTAATGCCCCCATTTTTCTGCTTACTTCCAAACAATATCCCTAGATGTAAAGCCAGAATAGGCACCCCATATTAAAAAATGAGACAGAAAAATAAATAAATGTAGTCATTTATTTTAATGCTGAGGCAATAAATAATCCCCAACATATTAGTCATTTGTTTTCACATTACAAAAAAAAATAAATAAACAACTAACAATAAAGACTGCTGTATTTTGTACCATTCTTTTAAATGGTCTACTGTATTATAAAGGAGACCTGGTGGTGCAATGGTTAAGTGCTCAGCTGCTAACAGAAAGGTCAGTGGTTGGAACCCACCAGCAGCTCTGTGGGAGAAAAGACATGATGATTTGCTCCCATAAAGATTACAGCCTAGGAAACTGTATGGGGCAGTTCTACTCTGTCCTATAGGGTCGCTATGAGTCGGAATCGACTCGACGGCACACAGCAACAACAGTGTAATATAGCATGGTATGATTTTGCCAAGCGATAAGGGAGAAAAGAAAGCTCTCAAAGAAGACTAAGATAGGCAGAAAGAAATGCCCTGTCAATCAGTGGAAGAGATGTGTGGTAGATTATTCCAGCTAGAGACTGATCCCCAAATCACTTAACTGGCTTGGAAGTCCATTGTAGTTTTGTATTTCCTTCTCAGTGGTACTTCTTTCTGGTCAATATTAACACGGGGGACCACTCAGTTATAAGGATGGGGGGCAAACTTGACTTTCTTGCTGTTGTTAGTTGCTGTGGAGTCAATGCTGACTCATGTTGACCCTATGTGTTACAGAGTAGAGCTGAGCTCCATAGGGTTTTCTTGGCTGTAATCTTTACAGAAGCAGGTCACCAGGCCTTTCTTCTGAAGTATCCTTGGTGGGTTTGAACTGCCAGCCTTTAGGTTAGCAGTCAAAGGAAAACCGTTTTCCCTATAGAGGGACCAAACAGCTCAGGAAGCAAGGAGTTGATCAACAGGAATTAAATATCCACTATCATTACTCTCAATGGCAGAAATCCATGCACAAATATTTAGAGGTCAAATCAATGATGATATATGCCCCAGTGTCATCCATTAAAGGAATTACTCCTCCTCTTCCCTTCCCCCACCCCAACAAATGTGAAAGAATGTGTCTTTCTGTGACTAAGAAAACTAATTCTGGAAAAGATTTTCATCATAGTAATAGTTGGAGCCCTGATGGAGCAGTGGTTAAGAGCTTGGCTGCTAATGAAAGGGTCAGCAGTTCAAATCCACCAGCCACTCTTTGGAAACTCTATGAGGCAGTTCTACTCTCTCCTATAGAGTTGCTTTAGTCAGAATCAACTCAACAGCAATGGGTTTTTTAATGGGTTTAATGGTTGGGAGCACGAACATAGCATAAATGATGGGTTCACATCTCATCATCTGAGACAAGTCCATACCCATTGCCGTCGAGTTGATTCTGACTCATAGCGACCCTATAGGACAGAGTAGAACTGCCTCCAAAGGGTTTCCAAGGCTGTAATCTTTATGGAAGTAGACTGCCATATCTTTCTCCCACAGAGTGGCTGGTGGGTTCAAATCACCAACCTTTTGGTTAGCAGCAGAGTGCTTAACCACTGCGCCACCAGGGTAGTGGATGAGAAAAGTCCAGTGCTTCAAAATGTAGTGCTTGAAATTCAAGTTGACTCGACAACAGGTTTGGTTTTTGGTTTAAGCCTAATACATGGGGTTGCCATGAGTCAGAATCTACTTAAGGGAAACTTTCTCTTTTTTTTAAGCTTAATATGGAGTCCCTGGGTGGTGCAAATGGTTAACACACTTGACTGCTAACCAAAAGGTTGGAGGTTTGAGTCCACCCAGAGGCACCTTGGAGAAAAGGTCTGGTGATCTACTTCTGAAAAATCAGCCATTGAAAATCCTGTGGAGCTCAGTTATACTCTGACACACATGGGGGTGCTGTGAGTCAGAATAGACTCCACAACAACTGATTTAATCCTTATATTAGAAATTCCCTTGGAGAGAGTCCTTTCTTGACAATATTTTAAATAAAATAAGCCTATTTCTCACATCTTCTCATTCTCTATCACTTTCATTTCTTCTGAACTTGCCCATTTATTCTTATCTTGACAAACTTCTCTGTCTTTTCCCACACCATTTTCCCCATTCTGGTTTCACTGTCATCCTGGAATGCATGGTCAGACACTTCAATGACCACTCAATGTGCTGAGTATCTTTCATTTACCTCCACAAATACATTCTTCATCCTTCTCCACCTTGTTCTGTGTCATGGGAGTCTGATCTGAACTTTCTGCCTTCTGGTTGAGTTTGGCCAACAGGAAACATTGTCAAGAAGCTAGAGCGCAGCAGTGAGGACAAGGTATTTATTCTCCCAGTTCCATCTCTGTCAGGTCACCACAGGTTGACTCTCTTCCTTGACCACATCTCCTAAGAGGTGCCCCTATGGGTATCTTCTGTGGGTTCCAGTACCCACTCCCCCCTGCCTTGTCTGATCAGGCCTTCGCAGGGGCAGTAGCTGCTCCCCAGTGTTGCTAGCCCTGGTGTGCTATACTGTCTTTCATGATTTCCCTAAATCCTGCTTACAACTTTATAGTTGTTTTATTAAACTCTCTTTAAATTACCAGGTTTCAGGGTGCCATCTGTTTCCTGCCAGCACTGTGACTAATAAACTCTTTATAACACTAAATCTTTTGCTCCCTTGACTTCTTGCTATTCCCACCTTGTCAATCCCTGTAGCAAACAGACTTTAAGGTGATTCCCAATGATCCTGCCTTCTGGTGTTTATGCCCTTGTATAATTCCCCCCCTTTGAGTGTGGGTGGGACCTTTGAAATGCTTCTAACCAAGAAAATGTGGCAAACGTGATGGGATATGTCTCCCATGGTTATGTGAGTTTATATAAGACTCTGTCTTGAAGTCTCTTTTCTGATTGCCTTGAAAAAGCTAGCAGCCATGCTGTAAACTCCTTATGGATAGGCCCACAGGGCAAGGGATTGTGGTTGGTCTGTAGGAGCTGAGGGCCTCAGTCCTACAGCTATAAGGAACTAGATTCTACCAATGATCTCAGCGAGCTTCAAAGCAGACCCTTCTCCACTCGAGCCTCCAGATGAGAATGCAGCCTGGCTGATACTCATTGCAACCTGGTGAGGCACTGAAGCAGATAACTCAGGTAAGTCATGCCTGGAATCCTTTAAATTAAGCTTGATCCTCTTCATCATTCTGATGATTCCTTTTCAGTGGTAGGCTCCTCTTCTCCTAACAAGCTCTTAAGTGTTGTTGCTTCCCAAGCATCTATCCTCACTCTTTCCTCTCCATGTGCTTTCCTTGGATGCTCTAATCAACTCTCATGGCTTTAACTATTTCTGCTCACCACAAACTTTTACTTTTGACCTTTTTCCCAAATTCCATCCTCCCGCTAGATGGTTATATTCAAGATGTTCAAAGCTGAACTCACTGTCTTATCCCTAAACCTAGTTTTTCCACTGTATTTACTTTGGCATTTGGTGGACATCCAAGAGAGAACCATGAGATTTAGATCCTTAATTCCTATTACTCCTCCACATTGCTTCAGTAATCACATCCTGCTGTTTTTGTCTCCAAAAAATTTCAACTCCCTCCCCCAGCTCTGCCATTGCCTAGCACTACTGCTTCCACTCAGGTCTTCATCTTCATTTTGACACTTGCAGTAGTCTCCAAATCAGCTTTCCTGCTTCCAATTTTATTCCCTTCAGATCTCTCCTCTCACTTCAACCAGATGGGCTGGTTATATCAGCTCCTTCCCATGGCCCCTGGGATACAGTATGAACTCCTTAACAAGGCAGGCAAGGCTCTCCCCTGATCTGGCCCCACCAACCTCTCTATTCTCTTGCCTCCTATTGAGTTACATTACTCATAACGAATTTATGTTAAATACTGTGGCAATATTAATCTTCTCAAAGCATATCTCACTCTATATTAACATGTTAAAAAAAGCATTATATCCCTTTATTGCCTACCTAATGGAGACTTACCTCTCAGCCTTGACATTTAAGGTCTTCCATATCAACTCCCTACAATGGGAAGTTTAGTAAATGGTTGCAAATATAAGACCTGTGGGGCCAGAGCTGCTTATGTGACACATAACTCTGGACTTGAGAATTGTGGGCAGGGATGAGACTACAACTAGGGATCAAGTGGCCCCAGGTGGGAGAAGGAGGAGTGGGCTGCAGGGTTGAGGAACTTACTGGGACTGACACTACAAATGTTTTCACACATATATCTCTTATGCCTACTTTGTAACATAGAGATTTTTACACTGAATTGAAGATAGCATGTATACTTAATCTATTAGATATGTAGACAATCAACGAGCATGTCTAAGGGAATGCTTATGAGTGAACAAAGAGCATAAAATATTTTTTATTTTAAAGGTCTTCCTTTGAGACCTGGCTCCAGTTTGTTCAATAAATACAATAAATAAATGCTTATCGATACTTGTGATGTGCCAGGCATTTTCTAGGGACAGGAGATACAGTAGTGAACAAGACAAAACCGCTGCCCACATGGAACTTAAGAAACAAGGAAAGGAGAGTAAGTGATGATGTCTGAACAACCTGTGTCTGTGTGTGTGTGTGTATATATATATATATATAAAAGCAAAAGTTATAACCTTGTACTAGTCCACAACAGTTGATTTCAAGAATATTTTAGTTCTTAATATTATGAAATTTTGCCTCAGATAAGGATTTGAACTAATAATATTTCCATTCCGGTGGTTCTCAACTGGGGCTGGTTTTGGCCCTCAGGGGACATTTGGCACTTTTTGGAGACATTTTTTGTTGTCACACTGCTGGAAGGCAAGTACTACTGGCATCTAGTGTGTAGACGCCAGGTTGCTGTTAAGCATCCCACAATGCACAGGACCCATAACCCATTGCCATCGAGTTCATTCTGACTCATAGCAACCCTACAGGACAGAGTAGAACTGCCCCATAGGGTTTCCAAGGCTGTAATCTTTATGGAAGCAGACTGCCACATCTTTCTCCCGTGGAGGGGCTGGTGAGTTCGAACTGCTGACCTTTTGATTAGCAGCTGAGCACTTAACCACAGTGCCACCAGGGCTCCTTATACATAGGACAGGCCATAACAAAGAATTGTTGTTGTTAGGTGCTGTCAAGTCGGTTCTGACTCATAGCAATCCTATCTACGACAGAACAAAACACTGCCTGGTCCTGCGCCATCCTCACAATCATTGCTGTGTTTGAGCCACTGTTGCAGCCACTGTGTCAGTCTATCTCGTTGAGGGTCTTCGTCTTTTTTGCTGACACTCTACTTTACCAGGCATGATGTCCTTCTCCATGGAGTGGTCCCTCCTGATAATATGTCCAAAGTATGTGAGACGTAGTCTCGCCATCCTTGCTTCTAAGGAGCATTCTGGCTGTACTTCTTCCAAGA
The DNA here is from genome assembly GCF_000243295.1 of Trichechus manatus latirostris. Taxonomy (NCBI): domain Eukaryota; kingdom Metazoa; phylum Chordata; class Mammalia; order Sirenia; family Trichechidae; genus Trichechus; species Trichechus manatus. The sequence goes on from NW_004444036.1 coordinate 6,831,829, forward strand.
CAGATTTGTTCATTCTTTTCGCAGTCCATGGTATATGCAATATTCTTCGCCAACACCATAATTCAAAGGCATCAATTCTTCTTCAGTCTTCCTTATTCATTGTTCAGCTATCACATGCAGATGAGCGACTGAAAATACAATGGCTTGGGTCAGGTGCACTTTAGTCCTCAAGGTGACATCTTATCAGTCCCAAAATAACAGTAGTGCCCAGGCTGATAAACCCTGTGCCACTCCTTTTGAGTGGCCTCAGGGTTAAACAATCCAACAAGAAAGTAAGTCTCCATTTTTGATGGAAGAAACTTGAACAAAGTGAACCAGTGTGCGCTGGAGACCCCACTCACCTCCTTGGCTTCTTCCACGGTTCTGCAATGGAAGCTCCAGTCTAAGAGGAATCATTAATATTGATCACCAGCTACATATGGCCCTAGAGAGAATGCTCAAGAGAGGGCATCCTGTCTCTTGGGGAGTTGGACGGTGGATGCACAACTTCCTTCTGTGATACCTGCACTCAAACAGGTGGCTTGTTTTCTTCTTTTGAGATCCTAGAATTGCTTGCTTGGTTTATGAGAGAGTAGGAGAAATTGGGATAAACTTCTTGCTCCAGTTTTTGATTCCTTTTAGCCCAGGAGTTCTCAAACCCAGGTGGCATATCAGAATTCCCTGGCAGGCTGCTTTAAAAATATAAATTCTGGCGACATCAGCAAAAATGTGTAGTAGTGGAATGAGGAACTCCAAAAGTTTGCTTTCTAGAGAAACCAAGAGCCCTTTCAGCCCCCATTAAGCTTGCAGGCTGAAGAACCATGGATCCTTTCAGCCACTGTATGGGCCATGCACAGGGAAATGGGGCCTTTCTTCCCTTGGTTCCTCCATCTAGCATGCTCTGGACCCAGAGAACTTTTTGGACACCTTACAGCATTAGCATGTGATACTCAGGAACACTTCCAGTCACTGGCTTGACCATGCACTGGGGACTGAGGACCCTTCTGGCCACTATGCTGCAAGAATTCTGGGGAATCCAGGGATCCTTGGGCCACTAGATGGTCCATGAACTTAGGACTCGACAGGCCTTCTGGCCACAAGGTGCCCACATGCTAGGGAAGTGGCCCCTTTCAGACACCATCGGTCTCTCTTGATCGTGCCCTCAGAGATCTTCCAGGAAACATCCTACCCACATAATGGGGAGCAGAGCATTTCTGACCTTCGACCTGCTGGGATCTCAGAACAGGGGCTTTCCAACCACCAGCCTGCCCATCCACTGGGCTTCCGTGGATCCTTTCCAACACCAGCAAGTCCAAGTACTGAGGAACCAAGGTTCTTTCCAGCCACCATCCATCCCTCTTGCAGTTGCCTAGGGGACTTCCCGGGCAACAGCCTGCCCACATTCTAGGATCTCAGGGATCCTTTGGACCATCAGTTTTCTGGCTTACTCCAGCATGGTGGTGCTGGTGCCCCGGGTGCCTTTCTGGCTTGTCAGTGCCACGTGGAACCAGATGCTAGTGTCAGCACTGGGCTGCTTGCGTGCCGAAGATTCAAGGCCCCTTTCAGCCACCGTGGATCAGAAGCACTGGTTCCCTGGCGGAACCTTCCAGGCTCCAACCTATACATGTGCTAGGGTTCCACTACCACCCTGCCTGCTTTTTGGGAGGAAATGAGAGTGCTTTCGGCCAGCCACCTACCCTACAGAGGGCTGGTGCCCTGGGGCATTTTATAGCCATGGCTTGCTCCTGCCTGGGGAACCAGGCACTCCTCCCACCGCCGGCTGCCTGCGTGCAAAGGAATCAAAGGCCATTTCATCCACCATCCATCAGTCAGGCCAGTGACCTGGGTGGCCTTCGGACCACCACTCTTCCTGGTTTTTGGGAAAGCAAGAGAATTTTTGGCCAGCCACCTTCCCTGTGGACGGCTGGTGCTAAGGGGGCATCTTGCAGCCATTGGCTTGCTCACATCAAGATAAAGCGGGTACTCCTCCTACAACCAGACTGCTTGTATGCAGGGAAAGCGAGGGCCATTTCAGCTACTGTTGATCCATCAGGGTAGTACCCTCGGGGACCTTCCAGACTCCAAACTGTACACGTGCCAAGGTTCCGAGGGTCCTTCAGGCTACCAGCCTTCCGGCTCTTTGGGGAAGTAAGAGCACTTTCCGTCACCTTCCCTCCAGCGCTCTGATACCCCCAGGGCATCGTATGGCAATCGACTTATCCATAAAATGGGGAACCAGGCATCTCTCCCACCATCCGTCGGACTGCGTGCTGGAGAATCCAGGGCCCTTTCGGCCACCGTCGATCAGTCAGCCTAGAGGCCTAGGTCACTTTCCGGGCGCCAACCTGTACACGTGCCAGGGTTCCGAGAGTCTTACAGGCTACGCAGTCCTTGGGGAAGTTAGAGCACTTTTGGTCACCTTCCCTAGAGCACGCTGATATCCCCGGGGCAGCTTATGGTAACTGGCTTGCCGTACAATGGGAAACTGGGCGTCATTCCACGACCAGTCGGCCTGCGCGTGGTGGGGAATCAAGAGCCATTTCGGCCACTGTCTATCAGCCGAGCCGGTGCCCTGGGTGATCTTCCGAGTTCCAACCTGTACACGTGCTAGAGTTCCGGGAGGCCTTTGGGCCATCAGCTTTTCCCTGCTTGGGAAAGTAGGGAGCACTTTTGACCGCCTTCACCCCACCGTGAGGGTGCTGCGGAGTATCTTATGGCCTTAAGCTTGCCCATACAATAGGAACTAGGCGTCTATCCTTCCACCTAGCTGCCTGCGAGCTGGGGAATCCAGGGCCCTTTCGGCCACCGTCGGACAATCAGCCTAGCGTCCTGGGTGTCTTTCCGGGCTCCAACCTGTACATATGCCAAGGTTCCGAGGGTCCTTAAAGCTAGCCGCTCTTTGGGGAAGCGAGAGCATTTTGGCCACCTTCCCTTCAGCGCACTCATATGCCTGTTGCATCCTATGACCATCGGGTTGCCCATACAATGGAAATCTGGGCCTTGGTCCCACCCAAGTTCTGCTAGGTGTTGAGGAATTCAGAGCCCTTTCGGCCACCATCAAAAAGATGGGCTGGTGCCTTGTGACCTTCCTGTGCTAGGGTTGGGAGGGGCCTTTGGACCGTCAGCTCTCCCGCTCTTGGAAAGGTGAGGAGCACTTTTGGCTGTCTTCACGCCACCATGTTGGTGCCTCCAAGTATCTTATGGCTTTAGGTTTGCCCTTACAATGAGGGACCCGGCATCCATGTCTGTCCATGTCTGTCCATGTGCTGGAGAATCCAGGGCCCTTTCGGCCACCGTCGATCAGTCACACTAGAGCTTTAGGTCACCTTCCGGGCCTAAACCTGTACCTGTGCCAGGGTTCCTAGGGTCTTTCGAGCTACCCGCTCTTTGGGGCAGTAAGAGCACTTTCGGTCACCTTCCCTTCAGCGCGCTGATACCTCAGGGCAGTTTATGGCAATCAGCTTGCCATACAATGGGAAACCAGGCGTCCGTTACACCACCGGTCGTCCTGCACGTGTTGGGGAGTCGAGAGCCCTTTTGGCCACCGTCGAATCAGGTGGGCTGGTGCTCTGAGTGATCTTCCGGTTCCAACTTGCACACGTGATAGGGTTCTGGGGACTTTGGGCCATCAGTTTTCCGCCTGTTTGGTAAGGTGGGAAGCACTGCTGGCCACCGTCACTCCACCGTGTTGATGCCCTGGAATATCTTATGGCCGTAAGCTTGCCCGTGCAATGGGGAACCGGGCACCTGTCCCACCACCAGACTGCTGGCATGCTGGGGAACTAAGGATGCTTTCGGCCACCGTTGATTAGTCCCATTGGTGCCCTGAGTGACCTATCCACGTTCTAGGGTTCTGGAGCATCCTTTGCGCTACCAGCCTTCCCGCTCTGGGAAAACGAAAGAGCGTTCAACCAGCCATCTTTGCTACAGTCTGCTGGTGTCCCAGGGACTGTACCAAACGTCGACCTACTCAATGCGCAACGCGTATTTGGTGTCCTTCCAACTACATGATTGCCTGCATGATGGTGATTCCAGGCCACTCTCAGCCACCATCCTATCCTAGCGATGGTGCCACGAGTGATTCTCCGGGCACCAGCCTGCCCCTCGATAGGGTTACAGTGGCTTTTCAGCCACCAGCGTTCCAGCTTGCTGGGGAAAAGAGCAGTTTCAGCCATCTTCTATCCTGCTTGCTTTGCTCCAGTGTCCCTTCTGGTCATCAACCTCCCCACCCGCTGGACTTCTGGGGATTCTTTTGGCCACAAGCCTGCCGACATATTGGCGAACCATGGCTCCATTGGGCCCCCGTAATTTCCTCACGCTGGTGCCTGGGGACATCTTAAAGACAGTTAACAATTATTTGTTAGATTGCCTGCATGCTCAGGAACCTAAGGCATTTCCAGTCACCGGTCTGCCCGTGTGGTGTGTAAATGAGGTCTCTTCTGGTCACCGGTCTCTCCATGTGCTAAGGAACGTTGGTCCTTATTGGCCACCATGTGTTCCTCACACTGGTGCTCTGGGGAACTTTCTGGGTACCAGCCTGCCTTCACTCTGAGGTTCTGATGCTTCTTCTGACCACCAGTTTACTGGAGAACCAAGAGTACCTTAAGCCACCTAACGTCTCGTGCTGGGTTACTGGGGGTGTTACTGCCACCGCAAAAATTGTTTTCAGTCACCTTCCATCCCGTGCATTGGTGTCCGTGGGCCCAACGGGTCACTAGCTTGCCTGCCCTCTGGGGATCTGAGGATCCTTTAGGCCGCAAGGCAGTCCGGTATTGGCGAACAGTGGCTCCTTTTGATCACCATCGTTTCCCTGTGTTGGTGCCTGGGAGCACCTCTGGTCATCAGCCTGCCCACATGCTAGGGAACAAAGGGACCTTCCAGTCACTGCTTCTCCACCTTCTGGTCCCTTCTGGGAACCACTGACAGTTCCCACCGCTGCTGCCCTGGGGGACATTCTGGGCACCAGCCTGCCCACACTCTGTTCCTGTGGTCTTTCCAGCCACCAAGTTATTCCACATGTTGGGAACTGAGAGTACTTTTGGCCACCTTTCACTCTGCGCACAAAGTTGTTAGAGGCTTCTCTGGCCACCAGCTTAATCTTGTGCTGGGGTATTGAGGTCCCTTTTGGCCACCATCTGTCACTCACACTGGTGCCCTAGGGGACCTCTGGATACCAGCCTGCCCATGTGCTAGGGTTCTGAGGGTCCTTCCCACCATGAGCCTTCCCATTGACTGGGGAATGGAGAGCGCTCTTGGCTACCTTCCTTCCTCCACACTAGTGCCCAGGGTCTCATTTGGTCCCTAGCCTGCCCTCCTGCTGGGTTTCCAAGGATTCTTTCCAAAAGCATCATTCCTGTGTGCTGGGCAACCATGGCTCCTTTCAGCCACCGTCTATCCCTTTCGTTGGTGTCCTGAAGGATCTTCCAGGCACCAGCCTGCCCCTGTGCTAGTGTTCACAGGGGCCTTCTAGGCACCTCTCTTTCCACTTACCAGGGAACTGAGAGCAGCTTGGGGGCACCTTCCTTCCAATAAGGTGGTGCCCTGAGGACCGTTTTCAGTGTACCGCTTGTCTACCCTCTGGAGTTCCAGAGGCCCTTTGGTCTGTCAGCCTGCCTGCGTTCTCTGGAAACCCTTTTAGCCACCAAATGCCCTCTGTGCTGGTGACCTGCGAAACCTGGAGACCAGCCTGCTGATGTGCTAAGGAATCTATGACCTTTGCTGTCACTCTTCTGCCCTGGAGCCTGGGAACCAGGGACCCTTCTGGCTTCATGCTTCCTGGGGCACTGAGGCCTTATGTTCCCTCTCCTGCATGTGTGGTGGAGAATCCAAGTCCCTCCCAGCCAAACGCTTGCCTTCCTGCGTGGAACCTGGTGCCTTCAGCCACTGGCCTGCCCATGTGCTGGGGAATCTTAGCCTCTTCTGAGCATCATCAGTCACTTGTCCTGCCTGTCCACACTAGGGTTCAGGGGGTCCTTGTGGCCACCGGCTTGCTACCTGCTTGGAATCATGGTTCCTTTTGGCCCCTGTACTGCGTGTACCCTGGGGTTCCATGAGCCCTTCCGACCACTGGCCTGCCCTCCTGCTGGGGAGCCAGGGAATGGTGGGGGGCTGGCAAGGTTGTTCCAACTTTGTGCCTGTTACTGCTTTAGGCTGGCTTGACTAGGACCACTAAGCCCAAAAGTTTATGTGAACTCTCTGTGCTTGAGCTTGTTGCTCCATCTCAATCCAAACCCCTGCCACATATGCCTAACCACAAATGAACATTTCCTTCCTTGACCTTCCTCTTATTGCAGAACTTCATGCAGTTTTAAATTTCAAGACCCTCTACCCCCAGCAGTGTTTAGCAGCCCGCTTCCACAGACACCTCTCCCATGGTCTCTGCATATAAATACTTTGCTCTCCCGTACCTTCCCTGAGACGTTTTTGGTTTAGGATTTGAGTGTATCTTTATTGCAACAGTACCCCTCCATCTATTGTATACTCTAAAATGGTCAAAATATGTAGTGTCATAGAGGAAAATGACCCCAGACTCATTTAATTAAAACAAATTTTTATAAAGTCAAGACAAAGACAATCATTGCAATGAGGAACTCTGCCAGTGTGCACCAGGCACAAGAGACAAGTAGAGGAACAGCTAATATACTGTTACAGAAGGAAGTAAAGGTACATCATTGTCAAAGGCAGGATAAAAAAGTGGAACTTTAATAATGATTGGTTACAGAGTTTCATGGATTGAATTGTATCCCCTAAAAATGTGTGTCAACTCGGCTAGGCTGTGATTCCCAGTATTGTGTGATTGTCCTCCATTTTGTGATATGATATAGTTATGTGTTATAAACCCTAACCTCTATGATGTTAATGAGGTAGAATTAGAGGCAGTTATGTTAATGAAGCAGGACTCAATCCCCAGGATTAAGTTGTATATCGAGTCAGTCTCTTTTGAGAGCTATAAGAGAGAATTGACCAAAGAGGAGAGGGACCTCATGCCACCAAGAAAGAAGCACCCGGAGCAGAGTGCATCCTTCGTCCCAGAGCTGAGAATCTCCTAGACCCCGGGAAGATTGATGACAAGGACTTTCCCGTAGAGCCAACAGAGAAAGAAAGCCTTCCTTTGGAGCTGATGCCTTGAATTTGGACTTCTAGCCTCCTAGACTGTGAGAGAATAAATTTCTCTTTGTTAAAGCCACCCACTTGTGGTATTTCTGTTATTGCAGCACTAAGACACAGACTTAGTTTGACTAAGTAACCTACTTAGTGATATTACATCGATTGGTGGCTTACAAGTTTTGTTTTAAAGACTCCTTGGGAATAGACCATAGAGATGAGCTGTTTGGGTTAAAGTTCTTTTGGAAACAAGCTAACAAAATTCTGATTGGTGCTTGGTGAGGTAAGATAGCTTCTACTTAGTGATATGGGTGCTTTGTTAGTTGCCACTTAGTTACCATAAAGAGTTCACAGAGCGGTCACAGTTACATAAAAGTCCCTTGGAAATAAACTGGCAACATTAGCTTTTGGCTTGGTTAAAGGAAAAAAACACGTTTTCTCAACAGGCAGAACTGGTTCCACAGGTTTTCTTACACAGAATGGATTTCAAACCTGAACCCTATCCTAACTTTATTTACTCTGGTCAGACACTTCTTTATAGTTTGTAAGGTCTCCATATCAGTAGTGATTTTCGTGTTAGTTTTGTCTTAATAAGAAAACAAAATTCAAGGGTCCCACCTCAGGAATCTATTGTTTTAAATAGCTTTCTAGGTAATTTTGATGCCAAATGTTCCATGGACTAGTGTTTGCAAGTCGGTGAAAAACCAAGGATACTAGAATACTTGTTTCAAACTTTTTTTTCCAAAAATAAAAGTTGCTACTTACCAAGGGCGAAAAAGTCATGGTTACTAGTGGGAAGCTCTTTCAAGATGTAGGTGAAACAATGATTTTCACAAGATTGTTCTAGAATTCCCTTTAACAGTTTTTTATAGGATTTTGTGCCCCACGGTAGCAGGGATCCCTGTGCACAGTGCCCTCCCACTGATCACTGGGCAATGCAATATTGGCTGAGTACTCTTTGTGTGTTGAACAAAAATCAATCCCACTGTAGTTCTTGCCTGATGAGAACCTAAGTGAAGCACCACTACTGGAACAGAGTAGGAGAAAGCCGACAGGAAAAGAACAGGGTTTGGGAATACATTTCCCAATCCTCCTTTACAACCCTGGGCTTGGCCTGTGAGCAGCAACTCTTCAAAAATGCTTATTCTGGAGGATTACTTCAAAGTCACAGCTGTAATCAGATAATGAGATCATACACTGAAGTTCTCATTGTTTATATCAACAAAAGAGATGTTATCCCTGCAGCTTGAATCACCAAAGAGACAACTGGGATTATAAAAAAGTTCCTGAATTATCAGTATAAAAAAATTGACACAGGCACTGGCTAACTCTAGTATGTTTGGTTAAAGGGATAAAGTTTTTCTTCCCCATTTTATTCACTTGATAGGACAACAACAACAACAAAAAATGTTCTCCAATTGCTTCACCTGCTGTCTTGTCATTTCAGGCCCCATTTTGTTGGTCTTGTTAACCTCTCTAAACTAGGCCCAAAATGGAGTCACTCGTGCTGAGCCCCGTATTAGCAAACCAAAACCTTAAGTTCTATTTCTTGTAAATGCCTAACCTTTCCAATTCAATCAGTCGACTCTTCTGGAAATGGGAGCCTAAGCTAGCCAATTAGGACTTGCCTGCTCAGTTTAACCCAGTTAAAAATGTCCCCTTTATCCCAAATACGGAAAGAAAATGCCCACCAGTCAATTTGAAATTTGCCCAGCATAGCTTCCTTGTTGCTGTGTGTCCACTGTTACAAAAGCCCTTCCGCTTGTACCACGCTTTGGAACTCTTGTCTGACTTCCAGATCAGATGTCCCCAGTTTATGAACTGAAGAATAAAGCTTATGAGTTCATACACAAATGTAATATTGTGAAATTTTTAACAGTCTTTAGTACCTACCTATGATGGCCCATTTTTTTCTTCTTATTCAGGTATTTATAGAATGTTTAATGTGTACCCAGCTCTGGAGATAGGGAGACAAAAACCGCACGGTTCGTGTTTTCAAGAAAATGCCACAGAGTAATGGGACAGCATGGAAGAGAGGTGCACATTATGACAGTGAATTAAGAGGTGGGGTCATTTAAAGTTTTTCATTTATAGAGAAATTTCTCAATAACATTATTTGTACCAAGCTTAGTTTTGAGAGTGTAGCTTTAAAATTTATATAAGTTTTAAAACAATTTCCTGGCACTGCTTCCCACTCTACTCAGACTGTATGAACAGGTTGCAGACTCCCTAGGTGGCACAAATGGTTGACTGAAAGGTTGGCCGTTTGAGTCCTCCCAGAAATGCCTTGGAAGAAAGGCCTGGTGATCTGCTTCTGAAAGATCACAGCCTTGAAAATGCTATGGAGCATAGTTCTGCTCTGACACACATGGGGTCGCTATGATTCAATGGCAACTGGAATGTGGGTATTGCAGAGAGGGGTGTATTACTGTCCTGAAAATGCATTTAATGCTCTTTTAAATGTGTTTACCTAATTTTCAATTTTTTAAGCTGGACCTTGTTTTCCCAGCCATAGTTATGCTGATCACTGTAATTTTATGGAATGCAGCCTCTTAGGCTTTATGGTATCAAAAATGATGCAAATAATATCTTGTCCTTTGCTTTTTAATAAGGCCACCACCCTTTCTTTTCCTTATGGATTTCCCCCCTCAAGATCAGTTGTGGAGTAGCACAAGGTCTCTGCTTCTTTGCTGCCCTAAAACCAACACCTTAAGGAAGATACTAAAACCAAAAAGATAGCAATATAATACAATAATAACCCACCACAGTAAAGCAGGGCTTATCTCAGGAATGCAGGAATGAGAAAACATAAGGACATATATTAATATAGTTTTGTTAATAATACAATAGCTGCAAAAAGGCATCTACTAAAACTGAACATTTAAAGGTATTTAAAAAAAGGAATGGAAGATTTTCCATTACTTAAAAAACAAACCCATTGGCAATGAGTTGATTCTGACTCATGGTGACCACATGTGTTACAGAGTAGAACTGCTCCATAGGGTTTTGTGATGCAATGGGTCACTTTTATATGGTCTTTCCAGCCATGGTCTTGTAACTCCCACCAAATCACTGGGTGGTACTATGCAAATAAGGTGCTTGTGGCCCACCAAGTGGATTGGACAGCTTGCTAATAATGCAAATAAGGTGCATGGCACCTTTGTGGGGGTTCAAAAACAAAACAAAACCGTTAGCCATCAAGTCAATTCTGACTCACAGCAACCCTATAGGACAGAGAACTGCCCCATAGGGTTTCCAAGGAGGGGCTGGTGGATTCAAACTGCTGACCTTTTGGTTAGCAGCCGAGCTCTTAACCACTGCTCCACCAGGGCTCCAAAACCAAACCCGTTGCCATCAATTCCAACTCATAGTGACCCTATAGGACAGAGTAGAACTGCTCCATAGGGTTTCCAAGGAGCGACTGGTGGATTTGAACTGCCAACCTTTTGGTTAGCAGCCAGAGCACTTAACCACTTTGCCACCAGGGATTCCCCTTGTGGGAGTGGGACCGTGCCAATAAGGTATGTGGAACCCTAACGACAGGACTGGTCAGTTTTGCCATTCCACTAAGCTTAAAATGAGCCACCCCAGAGGCAGAAAGTGGGGACCTGGCTACCACCAAGAAGAAGAGATGGAAACAGTGTGCATCCTTTGGACCTTGGATTGCCACACTGAGACCCTCCTAGACCCAGGAGACAGAGACAGAGAGCTGTAACACCAAAGACAGCAAGACAGTGAAAAGCAGTGGCAGAGAAACGGCGGCAGCAGAGGCAGCAGAACCACGAGACCAGCAGGAGACACCACGGTGAGCTTCCCAGCCCATGGAGTAAGAAAGCTGAGTGCCTTTGGTCTGAGGCTTACTGGCGGAGTAGGGTGCCCCCAAACACTCGCCCAAGCAGGACAGAGGCCAAACTGAGGGGCCAAGGGGCCGGTGGACCAAGGGCCAGAGAGAGAGCCCTGCCCGCAGGCATGGCAGAGAAGAGGCTATCCTGATTGAAGAACGGTATCCTGAGTCATTTTTTATCCTGAATTGTAACCTGCTACTTCCCTAATAAACCCCATAATCATGAGTATTGTCTGTGAGTTCTGTGTGGCCATTTCAGTGAATTATTGAACCCAGCATAGAAGTAGAGAGTGCTGTGGAAGGGACAGCTGGTGTCAGAATTAGTAAAAAGGTTGGAGACAGAGGGTATGTCTGACCTCCACCTCATAGAAATCAGCCTTGGGTTGCTGATCTTGATTCTCCTTCCTTCTCGTGAAGTTAGAGGAGGTCAGATGCCTCCACCATGCCATTTTTAGAGGTTTTCTTGTTTGTAATCTTTATGGAAGCAGATCCCCAGATCACTAGGCCTTTTCCCTGAGGCACTGCTGGGTAGGTTCAAACTGCCAACCTTTAGGTTAGTAGTCAAGCACAAACTATTTACACCACCCAAGGACCTCTTCCCATTAATACACACACACACACACACACACACACACATACACACACACATATATATATTAGTCCCTATCATAAACCTGGAGCCCTGGTGTAGCAGTGGTTAAGAGCTTGGCTGCTAACCAAAAGGTCAGCAGTTCAAATCCACCAGCCATTCCTCGGAAACCCTATGGGGTAGTCCTATAGGGTCACTATGAGTCGGAATTGACTTGACAGCAATGAGTTTGGTTTGGTTTTTATCATAAACCTGTCATCATTATCGTCCATACAAAATCTTTAGAGGAAATCCTCATAAATTCAGGAACAACAATAACAAATATCTATTTTCAGTGTTTTTATGTAGTAGCATTTTGGAAGTACTTATTAATACAGTAAGTCATGCAAAAGAAATAAGAGGAGTAAGAGAATACACAAAATTACTATTTTGAGATGACATAATTATACACCTAGAAAATCCAAGGTATTCAGCTAAAAATAACAATCTTTAGTCTTAAAGAAATATAATGCCCTTAAAAGCATGAAGGAATAAACATAACAAAGGATATGTAGAAGCTAAATAAGTAGAACTGTAAAATTTTATTGGCAGACTGAAGAGAGGATCTGAATAAACGGAAAATTGTGACATATTACCAGGTAGAAAGCCTGAATACTTTCTCTTTTGTGTCTATAAAGTTATGTTTTAGATAACATGGAACTCAAATCTTAATCCTGAATGAGTTTTTGTTTGGAAGTTGAAATTTTTATTCTAAAATTCAATTGTAAAATAAGTAGTTGACATTTATAAATATACATTTGGAAATATAGCTCTTCAGAAAGGGATGCAGAGATCCCGAAATGGTAACTGCATGGGTAACTATATAGGATTTATTATTTAAATCACAACTTAAATTTGTATTTAAATCTCTTCGAAAGATAATTAACTGTTTAAAATAGCAACAATGTATTGTGTGAACATATATAGATATATGTATGTATATATAACACACACATATATTTTGGATTTTATATATATATATATACACAGAGAGAGAGAGATCAAATGACACATAGACCACAACAATAGCACAAAGACCTGGAGGGTAGAAATATAAGTATACTCTAGTAAGATTTTTATACTATATGTGAGGTGAAGATAGAGATAAGTTAAAGATGTATAATATAAACTCTAAGGCAGTCACTAAAACAAGAAAACAAAGAGTAATGAGCTAACAATCCAACGAAGATAAAATGGAATAAAAATATTCAATTAATCAAAAAGAAGACAGAAAAAGAAAAAACAGAGAACAAAGAACTGAGGACAAATAGAAAACAAATAGCGAGATGATAGACTTAAATCTAATGATAGGAATAATTGCATTAAATATAAATGTTTCAATTGTCCCAATTAAAAGTAAAGATGGTCAGAGTAGATAAAAATTCAAATTCAAGACTCAGCTATATACCGCTTACTATATATACACTGTAAATATAAAGACATAAATAGGTTAAAAGTCAAAGAATAGAAGAGCATAGCATGCTAACACTAAACAAATAAAGCTTGAGTACCTGTATTAATATCGAAGATTTCAGAGCAAAGAATATTACCAGGGAAAAAGATGGTTATTTTATAATGATAACAGGGTCAATTCATCAAGAGAACATAATTACCCTAAACATTTGTAAATGGATGGCAAATAAGCACAAGAAAAGATGTTCGATATTATTAGTCATTAGTGAAATGCAAATTAAAGCCATAATGAGACAGATAGCATGACATACCCACTAAAAAAGGCTAAAATTAAAAAGATTGATCATACCAAGTGTTAGCAAGGATGCAGAGGAACTGGAAATCTCATACACTGCTGGTGGGAATATAAAATGAGACAACACTTTGGAAAACAGTTTGGTAGTTTCTTAAAAAGTTAAACACGCACTGACCATATGATTCAGCCTTCCCACTCTTAGATACTTACCCAAATGAAAGCATATATCTATATAGCTTGTACATGAAGGTTCATAACAGCTTTATTTGTAATAGCCCAAATTTGAAATGACCCAAATGTCCATCAACAGATGAATGATAATCAACATGGGGTCTATACATTCAATGAAATGCTACTCAGCAATAAAATGAATATGCTATTGATACACAGTACAACATGGATGAATCTTAATATAATTATGCTTGGTGAAATAAGTCAGACCAAAAGGGCATATACTGCATGATTTCATTTATACAGAATTCTAAAAAACACAGTCTAATCTATAGTGGCTAGTGGCTGCCTGGGGATGGGGAGAAGGGGCTGGGAAGAGCGAAAGGGCGGAATATGAAAGGGCATAAGGAAATGTTTGGGGAAGAAGGATGTGTTCATTATTATGATTATGGTGGAGGTACATTTTAGGTATGTGCAACTGATTATATGTCAACTATACCTCAATAAAGCTGTTAGAGAAGATATAGAACATACTGTATAAAAAACTTTAAATATAAATAAAAACATCACTTTGTATCTTTAAGAGAGGGAAAGGTTAGACAATAAATAAATGCGATAATCCATTAGCAAATGGACAATTAAATGAAAAGACACATCACACTATATATGAATTAAAAGTTTATATAAATAAACAAAATCTGACCAACGTAAAATGGAAAAAAATTGAATTGTGTTGATCATTTATCAAAAAGTTTATAGAAGATGCTGACTTTCTAAGCATAGAAGACAGAGAACTAGTCATAAAGAAAAAAAGACAAATAATTCTGTATATTCTGTACAAAAGAAAATAAAAAGCAAAACAACCATCTGAGAAAACTATTTGTAGTAAACATTCCTGAGGGTGAACATCTCTAATCTATAAAGGGTCCAAACAAATGGGCCAATTCTCAGATCAACAAATAAATAAAAAAAAGGTAAACAGACAATTCACAAAAGAGGAAATTCAACAAGTAAATGCTCCACAAAAAAGCGGTAATATTTTTTACCTATTTAATTAGTAAAGCCTTAAAAATAAGACTGTTGAACACTGGGAAGTGTATGTTGAATCTGATACTCTTCTATATTGATGCTGCTTTGAATATTAGTCAAAACTTTATAGAAAATAATGACTTTAGTTTTTAAGAACTATAAAGCTATTCAAATCTTTTGGTGTAGTAATTTTCCTCCTAGGACTTTAGCCTAAGGAAACAATCCAAATTCTGGAACAGCCTTATGCATTAATATATTTTTCAAATAACAATGAAAATTAAAAACTTGTCCAAGAAGCTAAAATAGGAGAGTGGCTAATTAAATTGGGGGTATAACTGCTCAATGGAATATTTTTTAGCCATTAAAAAAACCATAGACACTCTATAGGAATATGGAAAAAGCATCTAATACAACATTAGGTTTAAAAGCAGGATATTAAAGTTTATGCACACCATGGTTAAAATAATGTAAATAAATTTATGCATCAGATGTGAAAGGTAAACATAAAACTCATAGCAGTTGTCAGTAGTATGGAGAGTGATTTAATTTTCTAAACTTTAATCTTCTCATTATTTTTATATGTAAAAATTAAAAACAGTTCATGACAAACCATTTTAGAATAAAGTATAAATGCAAAGAACTTTTGAAAAATATTTATAGGTAAGTAGCAATATAAGCATGAGAGCTTTCAGTATATAAGGTGAGCATTTTTAGGTTAATTTTCTGGAACTTGTTTTCTTCCTGGGTACACTGATCTCTAAAGTACCTTCTAAATCTAGATTTTATGATTCTTGGGACTCCATCAATACTAATTAAGCTGGGTTTTGACTGATTTTCTTGGTCTATTTGTGCAAAACAAAATGCTAAGCCAATCAGTTTATACAACCTGATCCAAATGATCAATTCCATGAAAAAAGTCAAAGTGCTAATTGTGTGTTGTATCACTCCAAAGAAAGCTAAACTGATCTTGATTGTCAGACAGATTCTTTCAAATTTGGGTTAAGCCATGAGGTGAGGCAGGGTGTAGGCACTGACAAGAACTAGGCTGTTCCTAAAAGGTCAAAAATAAACTCTTACAGCTCTCAGAGCCATCCTTAGTTGCAAATCACACTGATTATTAATCCTATTATAATTTTGGAGGTCTCAGGGACCAATCCCTGGAGAAGAACATCATGCTTGGTAAAGTAGAGGGTCAGCGAAAAAGAGGAAGCCCCTTAACAAGATGAATTGGAACAGTGGCTGCATCAATGGACTCAAACACAGCAACAATTGTGAGGATGGCACAGGACCCGGCAACCTTTTGTTCTGTTGTACATGGGGTTGCTATGAGTTAGAGCTGACTTGACGGCACCTAATACACACACATAGACAGGCGCAAAGCATATAAGATCTTTGCTTAGTGTGCTGCTTGTCATCCCTCAGCATGGCTTTCCTTGACCAACCTTTCCAAATTAGCCAACTCCCTGCTGTAATGGCACATCTCATCACCTTATTTTAGCTTTTTCACAGCACTTATCACTATCTAAAATTATTTTATTAATTTGTTCACTTTTTAATTTATCTTTACTCACCGGATCTTGGCTGTCTTGTTGACTGATATATCCCCTGGGTTTAGAACACTGCATGGTACATAGGAAGTGTTCAATTAATAACTGTTGAATGAATGACTGTACCTGACACCAGTAATGATTAAAAAAAAAAAAAGAAAGTCATAACGGGGCTGAAACCTATCCTCCAGAACAAGAAGAGAGTTAGGGAGATTCATCCATGACCAGAGATGGGACCAAAGAGGGCAGCACAATGGGATGAAACAATCTCAGTTCTCATTGTGGAAAACTGGCATCAGGGTATTCAACAAGGGGGTCATTGTGCATAATTGGAAATCTATACTATTCTATGATTATGGAGTAGGGTGAGGAGATATAAGGCAATTTGATCGTCGTAATTCTTAGGCTCATTTTGGAAGATCTCAGGACCCACCTGAGGGTTGGTTTCTCCCCTAAAATCTTGGTAACAAAAGCAAATCTCAGACCAAATCCTGCCACACATACAGATTTATTTATAAGCAAGCGAAAAGAGCTATATAGTCCCAAACCAGTGACCCTAGAATTCTGTCCTTCCAGGTGCTCCAGAAGTGACTTGCATAAGAGGTTTATCTGAGGCAAATATGACATTATTGTAGTGGCAGGATTTGACTAACCATCCACTATAGACAGGTGATAAAGAATATTCCAGAACCAACAACTAGGTTCTAGGTTTAGGGTTAAACACAATTTGCCAAATCTAAGGATTAAGGTGAAAGGCTTGCCAGATTCTTCTACCTTGTTTATGCAAAGATGAGTAGTGTCTTTAAAATATTTTAGCCAATAAATACATTTTGAACACCACCAATTTCACGTATGAGAGCCAACTTCTAAAATTAGCCTAATTAACAAGCTATAAATCTCACCAATAAAATTCCATTTCTACCATTAATTTTGCTAATTAGCAAAACCTCTAGTGTTGATGAGAGATAGATAGTAGAGACATTTGTAGTAGCCATCCCTGGAGTGTAGCCTTTCTTATTGTTATCTCACCATTCCTGGGACATGGATTCTTGGTTAGGATCATTGATGGCTCCTGAGGGTAGATTAAAACTAACACAATTGTATCATGCAGTCTATGCTGAAGTACTTGAAAGAAAATTACAGACATAACAAGATCTCTGATCATAACCAAGAAGGCCTTAGCCGCTGAGCTAGAAGTATAATGAGGAGGGATACTGGAGGAAATACTGAAAGATTTGAGGCCACAGCAACCAAGCAGAGATCCAAGGTAGGCAACAATCTTATGTCAGGGCAGAAATCTAGCCTGGCAACTGAGCAATCCATAGCAGGGGCACTGATAAGAGTGGGGCCTAGCTAAGACAGGAAAAAAAAAAAAAGGTGGGGTGGGACATGAGATCAGGAGTGACATGGATAGGCAGGACTTGTACCCTGGGGCACTAAATATGCACTCTGATCTTGGCAGTGGAAAGCCTAAAGAGGCCTGGAGCAATTGTCTGAAATTATGATTTAATTATAAATCCCACTGCCCTATGGGGGTAGTGAAGAGAAGAGATAAGGGCTGAAGTTGCTTGAGCTGTATATGTATATGTTGTTGTTGTTAGGTGCTGTTGAGTTGGCTCCGACTCATAGCAATTTTGTGTATAACAGAATGAAATGTTGCCCAGCGCTGTGCCATCCTCACAATCATTGCTATGTTTGAGCCTTTATTGTTGCAGCCACTGTGTCAATCCATCTTGTTGAGGGTCCTCCTCTTTTTTGCTGACCCTTGAATTTACCAAGCATGATGTGCTTCTCCAGGGACTGGTCTCTCCTGATAACATGTCCAAAGTAAACGAGACAAAGTCTCGCTATTCTCACTTCTGTATTCTGGTTGTGCTTCTTCCAAGATGGATTTGTTCGTTCTTCTGACAGTCCATGGTATATTCAATATTCTTCACCAAAACCATAATTCATGTATATAGGAACATTTTCTTATCTGGAGTCCAGGTTATCATCATATTTCACGACAACTGTTTTCCTAGATATTTTGTTTTATGAACTTAAATACATTATGAGAAGTATCCACAGGCTGTCAAAGGAGTACATGGCACAAAACATGTTAAGAACTCCTAGGGGTGTTTGTGTGTGTATTTGAAGACCTTAATAAGGATTGGGTCAGAAGCTAGGGTGACATTAGCATCACCTATGGGTAATACAGGAACGGTCATCAGAAGATCCATCAACATGGAATAGGGGGAAATGAAGCTGGTGTGGGGGTATGAGGCAGGAGCCAGCCCCACCATTTTTATCCAAATGAAATAAACTAAAATTTAACCATAAGGGGAACAGGTGTTACAAACGGCTAATAGCCATTGGAGGAGGTGTATAGAGAATGGTAAATTGTATGTATATGAACCTCACCTAGCAAAGCAGCTCATCCTCTTTTTTTTGGAATCCAAAACCCAAAACTCTGTGTCTTAGAAGCAGACCGATAGACATAGACTCAAGTGCAGTTTATTTAGGATGTGATCTCAGGAGACACAGTAGAGCAGTGGGGAAGTGAAACAAAGAAAGGAATCCAGCCAATAAAAACAAACAAAAACCCGTTGCTGTTGAGTCAATTCCAACCCACTGAAACCCTATGTGTTTCAGAGCAGAATCGTGCTCCATAGGGTTTTCAAGGCAGATCACCAGGCCTCTCTTTTGAGGTGCCTCTAGGTGGTTTCAAACTGCCAACCTTTCAGTTAGTAGTCAAGTGCTTAACCGTGTGTGCCATCCAGGGATCCCTCCAGCCAGTAAAGGTTGTGTTATTACTGCTATGGGCAAATGGTGCTTAATCCCACTGGGAGGCCCCAGGAGCCAGAGTAGAATAGCATCTTAGAGTTATCCCACCTGAAAGACAAGAGCACTAAGGCATTTATATGCCAACTTCTGTTAGTCATGGTCAAAGGCTGGTCTTGTGGGAAGACATTTATTTCTTGGCATTTCTGGCCTCATGTTTGTATGAAGGCGTAGAAGCACAGAGGAGCTGAAGGCCAGAGAAAGTACAAGGGCAAAGAGATGTGGATGCTGGTAGTTGGCACTTAAGGTACTCAACTGTTAACTGAAAGGTTGGCGGTTCAAATCTACCCAGAGGCACCTGGTGATCTGCTTCTGAAAGTTCATACCCTTGAAAACCCTATGGAGCTCAGTTCTACTCTGGCACACAGGAGGTCACCAACTCAACGGCAGTTGGTTTGGTTTGTTTTTTGGGGGGAGGGGATGTGGGAGGGGACATTTGCTATACTTGATTAGGGAGGCAAACATATCTTTGAAGTAACAGTTGCAATTAACTCTACATAATCGGGTGTCTGCAGTCCAGTGAAGGGGGAATCCAGGTTTTGTTTCCTCTCTCCTTGTTTCAGCCTCCTTAACCATTACTGTGGTCCTCCTCCTGTGTGGCAAAGAGAACGAGGAGGCAGAGAGTCAAAAATTTCTCCTCCAAAGTGATTTTTACAGTTCTCAGAGTCTGAGCAGTATATCCTTGCCTGTTACCAGAAGTAAACACTGAGGCTGTACCCAAAGACTGCAGGGCTATTTGTCTTCATTACAAGTGGGGGTAGAGTGTGAGTGGAATTAATTGAAGGTTGAACATATAAGGCACTAGGAGAGCCACCTCTCTCCAGTCAGGGGAGGGAGACAGTCTTCTGCTTGGCTCAGAGCTCACACTGTTCTCCCTCCTCTTGGATGACTCAGGAGAATGGATCTTTTCAAAAGGCATTAACGGTGACTGTGGAAAGAATAATGGTTTTAAAAGCATGATGAAATTAAAAACAAAACTCCTGGCATCTGTGCCCTTAAATATCATCCAACTCCTATGATAAGTGCGTCAAGCACTTGAGAGCGCTATGATTCTGGCATTCTTCCCTCCTTGAAACTAAAGAGAACCATCCCTATGCCCAGGCCATTGAATAAGAAAGTTTATGTGGCTACTACTGCCATTGATTTTGCCTTGACCACAAAATGTTATGAGAAAGAGCCAGATTTCTGTGAAAAACCAAAAAGACTTGAATTTCAAAAGGTGAAGTTTGGCTTTTTTTTTCTTTGAATGATATCTTATTATTATTCCTCAAACTGCTCCATTCTGGACCAGGTGAAAAGCCCAGAAAACATATTGTCAAGCTATAAATACAGGGAGATGGTTCTTATTAAAGAGAATATGAAAAGCCTCTTGCTATAGCTGGGCCTCCAAAGTTTTAATCAGCTTAGAAGAGGAGGAAATAACCCTTTTATAATCCAAAACTTGGGTTTTGAAGTTGATTTTGCTTTTTCCAGAAAATGTTTCCCTTCAAGGCTCTCTAGAAGAATCTTCAGAACACATTGTGGGCTCAAAAGTAAGGTTTCTTATGAATGTGTGTGTCCAAGCATTTCCCTTGACCCCTTTCCAGTCAAGAATCACTGGAGAGAAAAACATATTAACCAGAGATGGCAGTGATGATTCACAAATACAAATGGTTTCTTTTCCCCACTAAGTAATTGAAAATATTTGTGCAGTGATTACTGAAATTCTTCTTTCAGATGTAGAGGTCAGAGTTTATCTGCTATTGTTCCCTGATCAAATGATCTCTGTAGGAAAGTCACTGGTATTTTAATAGGCTCTTTGGTTTGAAATGTTAATGAGAAGACTTGCCATTTTGAAAAAGAAAAGTCACTCTGGTGACTCACTGTAGATTAGGTAGGCTTCATTTGCCTGGGTGGTGATGCTGAGATGGGAGAAGGATGTAAATCATATTTCATCCAAAATGGCCTCTGATAATTTCTAACAGATTATCTAGCTGTTTTTCTGGTGGGGAAGCTGAGGATATAACAATTAAAAACAAATCTTTCTGTGGTCATTTTTGGTTTACTTCTGAGTAGATGCACACACAGATTTGACTCAACTGAGAGGATGGCTCAACCTGGCCTTGGAAAAGTCACCTGGTCACTGAGAATAAGTAAAATGATGGCTCATCTGAGGTCCTTTTCTCAACTGCAGCCAGTGTTCTGTCTATAATATTTGGCCCTATCTCATGTTCAGTAAGCTAGTGACAGGAGAAAGGGAGGTTCTGAGGAAGGGGAATGGAAAGGAAAGTAGAAATCAGGAATATTTTACTCCTCTTTTATTCTAGAAGTGGGAGAAAGATGTGGCAGTCTACTTCTGTAAAGATTACAACCTTGGAAACACTAAGGAAGTTTTACTCTATCCTATAGTATTGCTATGAGCTGGAATCGACTGGACGGCAACTTTTGTTTGTTTGTTTTCTTCCGGAAAGAGTTTTGTTAGCTCAGTTCTGATTTACAGTAAAAAAGAGGAGGCTGGTCTACTTTATTATTTTTTTTGCACCTAAGAAAGCTAAAGGAACATTTTTTTTCTCAGGTTCATAAAGGAAAATGAAGAAGAAAATGTCTCTATTTGCTATCTATTGCTATCTCATCTCCCTCAACTGCTGGAATATTCTCTCTAGGATTCTAGATAAACATAAGACTGAGAGGTTGAGAGGAAGGTATCTTTGGAGTGGAATGCCACCACCTTTGTTTGCTACAGGAACTAGACCTGCAGGGATGTGCATCTGCCTTACCTTTTATCCTCAAAAGACAAATTACCAGGGTACTTCATCAGGATGGTAATGACACAGCTGATTGGGCCAACACATTTTTCTTCTAATAGATTATGCAGGTACTTTTGATTTCAGGACTACTGGTTAAATGGTTTCGTTTTTCAATAGCTCTGTGCCAGAAGGTTTTATGCAAAGGCACTTAAATTAGTTCCACATAAGCACATATGCCTCGTTAACATAGATCTCTTACTTACAAGTAAAATTTTGGTTGGTATAAGTCTAAGGGTTGTTTTGGAAAAAGTTACATAAACAAAGTTGGCACAGTTGAGAGTTGCTCTCTTCTTCAACAACAGAGAGACAACTTTATCCTATTTTCAGTACCCCCAGAGAAAAGTAATTTTAAATACTGGGTTCTTAATGAAGACCAAGTTATTCAATATTAAAACTCAACACAGTTAAAAATGGCACTCCATTAATGTTTTAAAAGTGCCAGCCTTGATTCTTTTTTATTTGGATTGTTTTTTTTTTCAGTATGTTGGCTATGCAAACAACCTCATCAGTAATATTCACTCAATTTGATGCCTCCTCTGTAGCCAGATGCTAGCAGAGCAGCGTAGGACTGAATAATCTCCAAATTAAGAAAACTGTCCCTAATGAGTCTAACTACATTGCAGATAAAACGTAACCTCATCTCACATGGCCTCAGCATATACAGGAAAATTCAATAAATTAGTCCCAAAAAGAAAGGCAAAAGGGCACATTTCTCTACATTGATGGAAATCATAGATTTTTTTTTTAAAAAAAAAAACTGAGGTTCTGAGAACCAGGGATGGATGGGATCTTACTTTCTAAATGTCTATACATTGGAGACAGGATTGACAGTCTTATTAGTCTGTCCTTTGTGTACTTAAAACATCCCAAGTCTCTGGTGCTAAAAGATTTATACAGCATTTTATATTTATAACTCATTTCTATTCATTACTCTTCAGGGTGGCTGCAAGAAGAAGGCTGTTCTGATACTGGCTCCAGGTTTCAGAAAGGACAGCCGGCACTGAGAGATTATGTGATGGGATGGAAGCTGGCAGGTGTCAGCAGTAGGATTATAATCAACTGGGTTTTTATTGTCTCTTAGAATATATGATCTGAAGTGAAAGAGAAGCTTTGGAAATGCAGAGAATTTCAGATTAGATTAGTCCCCCCAAACCCTGATAGCTAGAGCATTATCCACTCTTTCTAGATCCTTCAAGTCTACACTTCCCTTAAGAGGTCTCCTTGGGTCCATGTATCTTGTGTTGTGGCTACTGAATTCCGGGAGTAGATAGAGGGAGATGGGTAATACAATCTATTTATCAGCCCTGAACCTTCTCTCCATGTCATCATTCGTTGACACCATTTTTTTTTAAAGATGGAAAACAGAGGCAAAGAGAACAATGCAATGTTAACACTTGTTCATCAGAAAACGAGTGATGCATTACACTGATTGTTCTACAATTTATTATGCTGGAAATTTCACAAAAAAGGAACGTTAACCATCACCGTTTCTTTGTGGAAGAGTGGTTTTGCTCCCATGTATGTGCATCTTGGAGCAACAAACCACGAAATCATCTTCGCACTGTTTCTAGAATATTTTTCTGAGGATATTATTCTGTGAAGTTTGGTGGAAAAAGGATCCCATGGTCAAAAGTTTGGAAAACTCTAATTGCTTTATCCCCTTCTTGAATATTTGCAGTGTACCTTTATCAGGTTAAAGGCTCTGAGAATTCCTTCAGGAAAGAAAATTGCTAAGTCTGTGTAACACAATGTTTTCCATACGTAACTACCGTGGAATCATTTTGTACAGAACAACTATTCCCATCTTGAGCCAGTAGGTAGCAATTGAATGCAGTTTGGGAAAACATCTTCTAAGAGATTAAAAAACAACAATTCACAAAGAAACATTTCCACAGGAGAAAAAAGGGCTGTGGTAGTAGACTTCACCATGCTATGTCTCCCACCTAGACAAGCTTTTCTCTATCATCTCTTTGCAGGTATTTATGAGTGCTGACTCAGAACTAGGGATATGGAAAAAATAAATTCATTCATTCAGAATCTTTAACTATGCAGAGGTAAATAATTATAGTAGATTTGATAAAGGTGCTATGATAATGGTAAGATGTATTATGTTAGGTTATCTGGGCCACAAGTAGGAGAAACCAAGTCAAAGTGGCTTTAACAAACAGGAAATGTGTGACAAGGATATGGAGGTGTCTTGTGAAGCTCAAGGGCAAGAATGCAGCCAGCTCAGGAAAGATCTGGAAAACAGCCAGGACTCTCTATTTGTCCTTTCTTCTCTATGAGGGTCTGCCTAAATATTCTACTGTACATGATATTCTTTTTATATGACTGCCACAAAGCTCATTAGTTTACATATTATAGTTATATGCACTTGCAGAGAATATTTTGCCTTTTTTTTAGTTCTAATTCTAAATTCCCAGGAAAGAGAATGACTCAGTATGTGTCAAGTATCTATACATGGTTCAGTCAACTGTGTTTTAATAACATGGCTTGCTCTGGACCCAACAGCCCTTACAACTTTATCTCTTGCCATTTCCTGCATGTATTATACTGATACCAAATAATAATTGTTTATTTAGGAAACCAAAAAAAAAAAAAAAAAGACAGGTTTACTATAGATAAGAGAATTCTGGATAAACATTCAAAACCTTACCTACATACCTGCAATAATCAATTATAACATGCAATGGAAAAGTACATTTTGTAATGGAAAACAACCTACTCACAATAATAATAGTAAAGACGTAATATAAGAACGTGTAAGCCTGAACATTCCAAAATTTAAATAACAAGTCATTGAAATAAAAGGCTAAAATATAAAATTTGGATTTTCTAGAAGTTGGGTTTGTAGAAGTGAAATTCTGAAATTCAATTACTGCCATCCTATGTGCCTCTCTCTTTTATCCCAACTTGGATACACAGTGAGAGTAGACATTGAAGTGAACTGCCCAACCTCAATGAGACAAATAACCGAGATTCATTTGCTAACTTACACTGTCATCAGCCTTTATATATGTTAGCAACTAGAACTAATTGTTGAACTAATGAATAAGTAAGAGAGGATTTAGGAAACCTCAGGAAAGACAAATTAGCTCCCAAAAGCCGGAGAACAATAAATCAAAGTGGAATCCAGGTCTGAGAAGTTGGCAGAGAGAAAATTCATTGCATACATAATATATTGTACTTAAATACTATTCAGCTGAGGAGATCAGTTCTGCCTTTTCCTAATTTGCAAGTCGAGGGGAAATCTGTAGATTCAGAAAGGGAACTCTTTGGGAATGTTATTTTACAAATTTCACTGGGAAGCATCTCCATCTTATGGGTATTAAAAAATTATTCTATAGATGATTTCCCAAACATACTGTATTTTTATTACAGGCATTAGACAGTTTTATTTAGGTAACACAAATTCTAAGTTGATTGTCTCATTCTGTAAACCTATTGTATTACTGTGGTCTGATAAATTTTATGCTTTTCACTCTTTCTCTTCAAAAGAGTTTAAATTCATGAGGTTAAATACCTTTGTTTTTCTCTTTCATCCTGTGAAGCTTTAGCGATACAGTTGCTTGAATCTAGGATAATTAAGGTTTTATTACATTTCTTATTGCATGCATTGGAAAATAATCATTTCTGAAATATAATTAATTGGAAATAGCTCATTGTTTTCCTTGTATTATGTAGACCCAAATATTATTCTTTGGCATAGAGAATGACAGTAATTTCAAGAGAAAACTAAGTTACATTTCCCCCCCCCTTTTGTTTGGACCTAGGCATGTATCACTGGGTATTAGTCACTCCTGTGACTAATGTTGTAACAGGAGAAGTGTATGCAGTTAAGACTTTCCTAATTGATAGTTTTAACAGATTAGAATATTTGTGGCATCGTAATATCTTTTCAAGTCACTTGAAATATGCAAACAGATTCATTCATGCATTAATCCATTCAACAAATTGGACTGCCAACTGAATTCTGGCTTTCAGGATTTTCCATCTATGCTTTAAGTCAGGTGTTGGTAAACTGCAGGCCAAATCCAGTCAACTCTCTGTTTTGTAAATAAAGTTTTATTGGAACACCACCATGCTCATTCATTTACATATTGTTTATGGTTGCTTTGGCACTGTAACAATAGAGTTGAGTGTTGCAACAAAGACTATATGGCCTGCAAAGCTGAAAATAGTTAATAACTGTCCCTTCCCAGAAAAACTTTGTGGGAAATTCTAGTTTCACCTATAACATGTAAGTATCTTGAAAGTAGTCACTCCCATATTTACAACAAGAAAAGGCTGAACAAACTGGAAATCAGTGACTTTTCATGGCCCCACCCGGGAACTGGGGTCACAGGGCAAACTGCAATCCTGAACAGTTGAATGCTGTGAGTCACAGCCAAGATTTGCTTACCTGCAGCAGAAGTCACTGGAACCATTAACTGGTAGATAATTTTCACTAATTACTGGAGCCTGAGTGTGGACTAGCATCAAAGTAAAAAACTCCTGGGGGCCACAGTCTTAGAGAGGCCCCACACTTTCTTAGATTTTACTGCCAGGAACCGCACCAGTGTGAAGAACTGAGAAAGATGCCCTGTGGCAGGAGGAAGAGGAACCATCCTAAAATAAGCCCAGAGTGTTCTCCATAACAGAGGCCTAGTCTTCAAGGGGAAAAGACTGTAAGAGAGCCTTGTCCCACCTGGGGGAAAGGCATTATTCCACTCCAGCCCCCTCTAGCCTTCCTGTCTCAATCAAGGGGGCGGGGATAAGAAACACTTGTGAAGATCATAGTTTAGATACAGGTTCATTAAGAGACTGAAATTTAATCGTAAGATTAGAGAATGCTTTCCCTACCCCATACCTTACCACCACACCAAAAGGGATCCAGTATAATAACAATGGATTACAGCTGAAAAAGCTGTAAGAAACAGATCTCTCTGAGGAGGAGTACTTAGGGAAGCCAAAAGTCAATAGAGAAGACAAAAACAAGGGCAAAGGAGAAATTTGAAGATTCTGAAAGCTACAGCTACAGCATAAACACAGCTCAGCCAGATTAACATAAAACCTCACATTAAAGTGCTATTTACCTCAGTTCCTACTATCCAATGCATTATGTATATCTTTCAATAAAAAAATTATAAAACATTCTAAAAGGCAAAAAAAAATGGTCTGAAGAGACAAGGCAAGTATCAGAACCACATTCAAATACGACAGAGATATTGGAATAATCAGACAGGGAATTTAAAATAACTCTGATTAATATGTTAAAGGTTATAATGGTAAAAGTGGACAACATGCAGGAACAGATAGGTAATGTAAGCAGAGAGATGGAAACTCTAAAAAAGAATAAAAAGAAAATGTTAGAAATAAAAAACACTGTACCCCATTGCCTGTTCCTGTCGAGTCGGTTCCAACTCACAGCGACCCTACAGGACAGAGTAGAACTGCCCATAGGGTTTCACTGTAACAGATATGAAAAATGCCTTCAACAGGGCTAGTAAAGAATCCCTGAGCTTGAAGCCAGGTCAAAAGAAACTTCCCAAACTGAAATGCAAAGTGGAAAAAAGAATGAAAAAAACAGAATATTCAAGAATATTTAATACTGTGGGACAATTTCAAAATGTGTAAGATACACATAATTAGAAAGGCAAAAAAAGAAGAAGAAGAAAGAGAGAATGGAGCAGAAGAAATAATTGGAAGCAAGTCCAAGAATGTTCCAAAATTAATGACAGAAAACAAACCATTAATCCAGGAAGCTCAGAGAACACCAAGCAAGATAAGTACCAAAAATACCACACCTAGGCATATCATATTCAAACTGCATAAAATCAAAGACAGAGAAGAAATTTTGAAAGAAGCCAGAGGTGGGGAAAAACGCCTTATCTATAGAGGAACAAGGATAAGAATTACCGTAGACTTCTGGTCAGAAACCATGCAAGTGAGAAGAGAGTAGAGTGAATATTTTAAGTGCTGAAAGAGAAAAACACAAACTAGAATTCTATATCCAGCAAAATTCTACTTCAAAAGTGAAAGAGAAATGAAGACTTTCTCAGACAAACAATGACTGAGAGAATTCATCAACAGCAGACTTGCCCTGAAAGAAATGTTAAAAGAAGTTCTTCAGGGTGAAGGAAACTTGTATCTACATAAAGAAAGGAAGAGTATCAGAGAAACAATAAATGAAGGTAAAATAAAATATTTCATTTTCTTACTCTTGGCTGCTAACCAAAAGGTCAGCAGTTCGAATCCACCAGCTGCTCACTGGAAACCCTATGGGGGCAATTTTATTCTGTCCTATAGGGTTGCTATGAGTCAGAATCGACTCAACAGCAATGGGTTTTATTGATTTCAAATATAACAATGTATTAGATAATTATAGCATATGGGTAAGTAAAATGAATGACAGCAATGTTGTAAGAGATGGGAGGAAGAAATCATAATGTATGTGCGCCACACTTGAAGAAGTATAATGTTATTTGAAGGTGGACTTATGTTAGCTAAAAATATATATTGTAAACTTTAGAGCAATCACTAAAAATTATAAAAATAGGTATAATTGATATGCTAAGAGTGGATATAAAATGAAACAATATAAAATGATCAATTAAAACCAGAGAAAGCAGAAAAAAAGCGGAGCAAAAAAGAAAAAAAATACAAGGAATAGAAAAGTTACACACATGGTAAATATTAACCCCACTATATCAATACTCACATTAAATGTGAATGGTATAAAAATACTAATTAAAAGACAGATATTGTCAGAATGGATTAAAAAAAATACCCAACTATATGCTGTCAATAAGAAATCCACTTTAAATATAAAGACCTAGAGAGGTTAAAAGTGAAGAGATGCCCTCAGACACCCTTTTAACTCAGTACTGAAATCACTCCTAAGGTTCACCCTTCAGCCAAAGATTAGCAGGCCCATAAAACAAACAATAATATACGTAGCTCAACCATGTATAGGAGACTAAATGGGTACAGCAGCCCAGAGGCAAGGATGAGAAGGTAGGCAGGGACAGGAAAGATGGATGAATGGAAATGGGAAACCCAAGGTCAAGAATGGGAGAGTGTTGACACATTGCGGGGTTGACAACCAATGTCACAAAACGATATGTGTATTAATTGTTTAATGAGAAACTAATTTGCTCTGTAAACCTTCATCTAAAGCACAATAAAAAAAGTAAAGGGATGAAGAAAAAATATACCATGCTAACAGTAATAGCAATAATAAATGCTGGAGTAGCTATATTAATTTCAGACAAAACAGGCTTCAGAACAAGAAAATTATCAGGGATAAAGAGGGGCATTACCTTATGGCAAAGGAGTAAATTCTCCAAGAAGACATGACAATATAAATGTGTATGCACCTAACAAATGAGTGTCAAAATACATGAGGAAAAACTGGTAGAATTGAAAGAAGAAATAGAAAAATCCAAATTATACCTGGGGACTTCAACACCCCTCTGTCAGTAATGGATAGATCAAGCAGGCAGAAAATCAGTAAGGCTAGGTTGATTTGAACAGCATTACCAATCAACTTAATCTAATTGACGTTTATAGAATACTCCATCCAACAACAGCAGAGTACACATTCTTCTCAAGCTCACACATAGAACATTCACCAAAATAGACTACATTATGGCCTATAAAACACACATTAAAAAATCTAAAAGAATAGATATCATACTCAGAGTTGTATGTATGTAGACCACAGTAGAATTAAACTAGAAATAAATAACAGAAAAATAGCCGGAAAATCCCCAAATATTAGGAAATTACTAACAAACTTATCAATACCACATGGGTCAAAGAAGAAGTCTCAAGAGTAATTAAAAACATTTTGAACTAAATGAAAATGAAAATACAACTTATCAAAATTTGTGGAATTCAGTGAAAGCAGTGCTTTGAGGGACATTAGAACAGTAAAGGTATATATTAGAAAAGAATAAAGATCTAAAATCAATAATCTAAGCTCTCATCTTAGAAACTAGAGAAAGAAGAGCAATTTAAGCCTAAAGTAAGCAGAAGAAAAGAATAAATTTTAAAGCAGAAATCAATGAAATTGAAAACAGGAAAATAATAGAGAAAGTAAAAATCAAAAGCTAGTTCTTTGAAAAGATAAATAAAATTGGTAAACTGTTAGACAGGCTAACCAAGAAAAAGAGCAAGAAGACATAAATTACCAATATCAGAAACAAAAGAGGATTCATCATCACTACTGATCCCATAGACATTAAAATGATAATAAAGGAACACTATGAACAACTTTATACCCAGAAACGTGATAACTTAGATGAAATTGACCAATTTCTTGAAAGACACAAACTGCCAAAACTCAAACAAGGAGAAATAAATTAGCTCAATAGGCATATATTCTTCCAAAAAAGAAAGCACCAGGCTCAGATGGTTTTATTTGTGAATTCTTCCAAATATTTATTTAAGTAATAAATGATACCAATTCTTCACGATCTCTTCCAGAAAATAGAAGCAGAGGGAATACTTCCTAACTCACTCTATGAGACCAGCATTACCCTAATTCCAAAATCGTATAAAAACATTACAAGAAAGGGAAACTACAGAATATTATCTGTCATGAATATAGGTACAAAAATCCTCAACAAAATATTAGCAAATCAGATCCAACAATGTATAAAAGGAATTTAACACTCTGACCAAGTGTGATTTATTCCAGCTATGGAAGGTGGTTCAACATTAAAAAAAAAAAAATCAATGTAATACACTACATTAACAGGCTAAAGAAGAAAAATCATATGATCATATCAATTGATACAGAAAAAGAATTTAACAAAGTCCAACACCCTTCCATAATAAAAACTCTCAGCAAACTAGGAATAAATGAGAAATTCCTCAACTTGATAAAGAACACTACAAAAACCCTACAGCTAACATCACACTGGTGCTAAACTGGATACTTTTCCCCAAGACTGAGGGAAAAGCAAGGATGTCTTCTCTCACCACACCTACTCAATGTCACACTGGATATCCCAATTAGTGTACTTGGGTTTGGTGAGGAGTTTTTGGATACATACCAAAAGCACAACCTATAAAAGAGAAAATAGATAAATTGGACTTGGTTAAAATGTAAAACTTCTGCTTTGCAAAAAATACGTTAAGAGAATGAAAAGACAAGTCAGAGACTGGGAGAAAATATTTGCAAAACACATATCTGATAAAGGACTTGTATCTAAGATATACAAAGGATGCTTAAAACTGAACAATAATAAAGAACCTAATTAATGAATGGGCGAAAGATCTGAACAGACAGCTCACCAAAAAAAGATATACAGATGGCAAATAAGCATATGAAAAGATATTCAACATCATATGTCATTAGGGAATTGCAAATTAAAACAAGAATGTTGTAACACTCCACACTTATCAGAATGGCTAAAATCCAAAAAACTGGCAATACCAACTGCTGGTGAGGATGCAGAGTAACGGGAATGAAATATGTTTCAATCACATTAGAAGACAGTTTCTCATAAAGCTAAACATAGTTTTATCACATGATCCAGTAATTGCATTCCTAGGTATTCACTCAACTAATTTGAAAAGTTTTGTCTACATAAAAACTGACACATGAATCTTACAGCAGCTTTTATCTATATTCAACAAAAAAAAAGGTAGAAACTAGGATGTTCTTCAATAGGTTTATAAATAAACTGTGATATATCTGTACAATGAAGCATATAAAAAATATGAGCTATCAAACCATGAAAAGACATGGATGAATCTTAAATGCATATTGCTAATTGAAAGACACCAGTCTGAAAGTCTACATACTGTATGATTCCAATTATATGACATTCTGAGAAAGGCAAAACTATTATAGAGACAGTAAACTGTTCAGTGGTTGCCAGGGTTGAACAGACGAAGCACAGAGGGATTTTTTAGGGCAGTGAGATTATTCTGTATGATACTGTCATGTTGGATATATGACACCATGCATTTGTCAAAATCTAAAGAAATTCACAGCACAGAGTGAAAACCTTAATGTAACCAAATTAAAAAACATTATTTAGGAGGTCAGAGGATCCCATGATGGAATGCATAATGTAGCAAAACAATCTGTGTTACAAATGTATGAAACAACCTCACTGAACAGGGTAGGAGAAAAAAGTGGTGACCTAACTAACTTTGGGGAACACTGGCAGCATAGTGGTTCAGAGCTACAGCTGTTAACCAAAAGGTCGGCAGTTTGAATCCACCAGGTGCTCCTTGGAAACTCTGGGGCAGTTCTACTCTGTCCTATTGGTTCACTATGAGTCGGAATGGACTTGACAGCAATGGTTTTTGTTTTTGTTTTTAATAACTTTGGAGATGAATGGAGTCTGTAAGGCTAAAAGCAAAGAAACTGTACATATACACCATACCCCACTTGATAAAGTTGTTTCCTATGGCGGTGTCATGGTTTGAATTATGTCCCCCCCAAAAATGTGTGTATCAATTTCACTAGGCCATGATTCCTGGTACTGTGTGATTTTCCTGTATGTTGTAAACCTGCCTCTATGATGTTAATGAGGGAGGATGGGTGGCAGTTGTGTTACTAAGGCAGGACCTGATCTACAAGACTGGATTGTGTCCTGAGGCAATCTCTTGAGATATAAAAGACAGAAGTGAGCAGTGAGACAGAGGGACATCATACCATCAAGAAAGCAGTGCCAGGAGCACAGTGCATCCTTTGGACAGGGGTCCCTGCGCCGAGAAGCTCCTATTCCGGGGGAACACAGATGAGAAGGCCAACAGAGAAAGACTTCCCCTGGAGCTGACACTCTGAATTTGGACTTTTAGCCTACTTTGACTGTGAGGAAATAAACTTCTCTTTGTTAAAGCCATCCACTTGTGGTATTTCTGTTATAGCAGCACTAGATGACTAAGACAGGAGGTATGGGTTAAAAATTCTGATACCACTACACGTATACTGGAGTTGAGCAATTAAGTAAATGGGTGGCAGATGGTGGAGTCAGGTTTCTCACGGTTAGAATGGGAGTTCACAGATAAGCAAGGGGAGAAGGCCAGAATGACTCTTGTGGCAATGGATCACAGTTGGAGATATCAGTATGAACTTATGTTCAGACCAATATAAATAAGAAATACTTACAGATATGTGTATGTACTGAGGTTAGTATACACACATATATTTCCTTACTCTGTCAGCTGAGAGGGCATAGAAGCAATGGCACCCCAGTAGCAATGAGCACACCTAGTCCCCAGCTCTTGGTTTCTAATACCATTCTCTAATTTGTCCTTGGGTGGTGCAAATGGTTAAGCACTAGACTGCTAGCTCAAAAGTTGGCCGTTTAAGCCCACACAGAGGCTCCTTGGAAGACAGGCCTGGTGATCTGCTTCCAAATGGTCATAGCCTTGAAAACCTTATGGAGCAGTTCTACTCTGCATACATGAGGTCTCCATGAGTCAGAGTCGATTTGACAGCAACAAGCAACACAACAATAAAAGGAACCAGGGCTCCTTGGAGAAATGGCTGATTCTAGTACTGGGCCAGGAAATATACCAGATGGACCTAGGCCATCTAGTAGTGGTAAAAAGTAAGCAAGTGATCAAAAAAACAAAACAAAAAAACTCCACAATGATTTGAATATGTCAAAGGACACAGGAGCCAACTGAAACAGCTTCTAATGGCCAAAGCTGCAACAATTGGAGTGAGTAAGCAAATAAATAGATAAGTATAATATAAATGCTCATTGGACATTGTACAGTACTGTCCACACTGATATAAATAAATAAATGAAGAAATAACTAAATGGGGGAGGAGACAAATCTTCCATGCCCAAGAATTCCAAATAATTTAAATAGATACTTTGCACTCAAGGGAATGGAGCGTAACTCCCCACTCCTTAAGTGTGGTCTGTACATAGTGGCTTCCTTCCAAAAAGTACAGTATTGTTGTTGTTGTTAGGTGCTGTCCAGTAGGTTCTGACTCATACTGACCCTACATACAACAGAACAAAACACTGCCTGGTCCCTCGCCATCCTCATAATTGTTGTTGTGCTTCAGCCCATTGTTGCAGCCATTGTGTCAATCCATCTCATTGAGGGTCTTCCTCTTTTTTGCTGACCCTCTACTTTACCAAGCATGATGTCCTTCTACAGGGACTGGTCCCTCCTGATAACATGTCCAAAGCATGTGACACAAAGTCTTGCAAAATCCTTGCTTCTAATGAGCATTCTGGCTGTACTTCTTCCAAGACAGATTTGTTCATTCTTCTGGCAGTCCATGGTTGTGATTGTTAAGGTTGTGTGTCAACTTGGATGGGCCATGATTCTCAGCGGTTTGGCAGTCTTGATGTAGTTTGGCAGTTGTATGATGATGTGATCACCTCCATGATGAGATTTGATATGATGTGATCACCTCCATGATGGGATCTGCTGTGAGTAGCCAATCAGATGAAAGGGAATTTCCTTGGGGGTGTGGCCTGCATCCAATATAGTGAACTTTCTGGTAAGGCTCCTGGGCTTTTGCTCGCTCTGGATCCTGCAGCTGGCTCCTGTTCATCTGAACTTAGGTTCTTGGGACTTGAGCTAGCAACTTACCTGCTGACTTGCCTGCCAATCTTGGGATTCATTGGTCTTCACAGCCTATGAGCCAGAGCCCTGCTGTCTGACTTGCCAATCTTGGGTTTGCCAGCCCCTGCGGGTGCGTGAATCAGGAGAAACCTCCAGCCTGATCCATGTTCCAGCCTCTACAACTGCGTGAGCCATTTCCTTAAATCTCTCTCTCTCTCTCTCTATATATATATATATATACGCTTTACTGGTTTTGCTTCTCTAGAGTACCCAGCCTAAGACAATGGTATATTCAATATTCTCGGCCAACACCATAATTCAAAGATGTCAATTCTTCTTCAGTCTTCCTTATTCATTGTCCAGCTTTCGCATGCATATGAGGAAATTGAAAACACCACGGTTTGGGTCAGGCACACGTTAGTCATTAAAGCGACATCTTTGCTTTTTAACACTTTAAAGAGGTCTTTTGCAGCAGATTTGCCCAATGCAATGTGCTTTTTGATTTCTTGACTGCTGCTTCCATGGGTGTTGACTGTAGACCCAAGTAAAATGAAATCCTTGAAAACTTCAATATTTTCTCTATTTATCATGATGTTGCTTATTGGTCCAGTTGTGAGGGTTTTTGTTTTCTTTGTTGAGGTGTAATCCATACTGAAGGCTGTACAGTCTTTGATCTTCATCAGTAAATGCTTCAAGTCCTCTTCACTTTCAGCAAGCAAGGTTGTGTCATCTGCATAACACAGGTTGTTAATGAGTCTTCCTCCAATCCTGATACCCCATTCTTCTTCATATAGTCCAGCTTCTCAGATTATTTGCTCAGCATACAGACTGAATAAGTATGGTGAAAGGATACAACCCTGACACACACATTTCCTGATTTTAAACCATGCAGTATCCCCTTGTTCTGTTCGAACAACTGCCTCTTGGTCTGTGTACAGGTTCCTCAGGAGCACAATTAAGTGTTCTGGAATTCCCATTCTTCACAATGTTATCCTTGATTTGTTGTGATCCACACAGTCAAATGCCTTTGCATAGTCAATAAAACACAGGTAAACATCTTTCTGGTAGTCTCTGCTTTTAGCCATGATCCATCTGACATCAGCAATGATTTCCCTCATTCCATGTCCTCTTCTGAATCTGGCTTGAATTTCTGGCAGTTCCCTGTCAATGTACTGCTGCAACCTCTTTAGAATGATCTTCAGCAAAATTTTACTTGCGTGTGATATTAATGATATTGTTTGATAATTTCCACATTCTATTGGATCACCTTTCTTTGGAATAGGATCGCCTTTCTTAATCACGTGGATAGAGTCCAAGTACAGTATAGAAAGGGGGAAAAAGACTAACTTTATAGTGGAAAATTTGACAAACACTACCTCATCCAGGTGACCAAGGTCAATATCAACAGTGATAAGTCATACTGATAGTGCATACCCATGATATGATGTGATGAAATGGCACTTTATCTCAGTGGTCTTCCTTCCAAAAAATCCATAACCCTCGTCAACTCTGATGAGAAGAAAACATCAGACAAATCCCAATTGAGGGAAATTGTACAAAATACCTGATCAGTAATTCTCTAAACTCTCAAGGTTGTCAAAAACAAGGGAATCTGAGAAACTGTCACAACCTCGAGGAGCCTAAGGAGACATGATGACTAAATGTAATGTGGAATCTTGGATGGTACCTTGGAACAGCAAAAGGATACAGGATAAAAACTAAGGAAATCTGAATAATAATAGACTTAAGTTAATAATAATGTATCAATACTGATTCATTAATTGTAACAAATGTACCATAGTAATGCAAAACATTAATAGAAGAAAATGGGTGCAGGATACATGGGAACTCTGTATTATCATCATAACTTTTCTGTACATCTAAAACTATTCTAAAATAAAAAAGTTAAAAAAAGAAAGAAAGAAAGTGTTGCTGACCCTACTTTAGAAGTGATTGGTTTGCACATCTTTTGTAGGAGGATTTAGACAAGTAAATTTGTTGAAGATAACAAGATGGTTTCAGATTATCCCCAATGATTGAGGAGTCACTTTAAACTCTGATTCCCATCCATGGAAAATTAACTCTATTTCTTTCAGCATGGGAATACAGCACATTGCGTGGCACAGCAAATTGGAAAAAAAATACAAAATACTGTAATGTTCAACCCAAAAAAGTTACTTGTAAATATTTGATAGGCATTTATTACATATACCTTTTACTTAAAAAATTGACATTGAAAATTTCCTATTTTATTGTATTTAAATAAGAGAAATATTTGTTTATAGAAATTAATTCTTATCAAGAAATGGAATTAAATGCAAATAAGGGAATGTACCATGGACTGCCAGAATAACGAACAATCTGTCTTGGAAGAAGTACAACCAGAATGATCCTTAGAAGCAAGGATGGCGAGACTACATCTTACATCCTTTGGACATGTTATCAGAAGGCACCAGTCCCTGGAGAAGGACATCATGCTTGGTAAAGTAGAGGGTCAGCGAAAAAGAGGAAGACCCTTAATGAGATGGATTGACACAGTGGCTGCAACAATAGGCTTAACCATAGCAACGATTGTGAAGATAGGGCAGGACCAGGCAGTATTTTATTCTGTTGTCTATAGGGTCACAATGAGTCAGAACCAACTCGACAGCACCTAACAACAACAACAAGGGACCCTTCTGATAGAAGGCAAAAATTGGGGGAAAAAATATTGCATGAGGTAAAAGCAATGAAAAATTCATTGCTTTTTTGAAGCAACCCCACAGAATTAATTCCTCCATGGTGATGAAGGCTTTTGCTTTGAAATTCATTTTATTGACCTAAAGCTTAAACTGCAGGGTGACTCAAGGATAATTGACAGGAGGGAGAGAACATCATGCTAGCATTGTCACGTACGCCCTCACTCATTCTCTTATTACAAGATGCATTATGAAAATGTATCCCCCACTGAATTTTGCTAGCATTTTTTTGTCCCTGGTAAAGTATTAGTTACATTTGTCAAGGAGGAGGGGTAAAAGCCACCCTTTCAAAGGGTTCAGTGCTTACGCCCCCACACTTAAATTGAAATTTAAGCCCACATAAAAGGTTTCAAAACCTAAAGGTAGTTTTACTTTGTACCTGACTTGTGTGCATAATGTGGGTCTAGAAAAAATAAATCATATCTAAAATCAGGAAATAGATGTAATGAAGACTCTGAAACATGCTCCCTTTAGTGAAGTTCTTTTCCAAAGTTACTTTGTAGTGATGTAACTGCCAAATCAATCTCCATCACATCAGCCAAAGGAATGATCAATTATCTATCCAGTTATACATATGCCAAGGTCCCTGGATGGCACAAATGTTTTGCTCTCGGCTACTAACCTAAAGGTAGATGGTTCAAACCCACCCAGCAGCAGCTTGGAAGAAAGGTCTGGCAATCTGCTTCCATAAAGATTACCGCCAAGAAAACCCTATGTAGCAGTTCTACTCTGTAATACATAGGGTCGCCATGAGTTGGAATTGACTTGATGGCAACTGTTTTCTTTTTTTATGCATGTATCAACCAACCAAAACCAAACTCATTGCTGTCAAGTTGATTCTGACTCTGCAACCCTACAGTACAGAGTAGAACTGCCCCATAGGGTTTCCAAGGCTGTAATCTTTAGGGAATCAGACTGCCACATCTTTCTCCCGTGGAGTAGCTGGTGGGTTTGAACTGACAACCGTTTGGTTAGCAGCCGAGTGCTTAACAACTGCACCACCAGGACTCCTTATGTCAACCAAAACATACACAAATCACAGATACATATACATGAAGAGGTGAAAGTAGCCACAGCATGTTAGGCCATTCATTAATTAGACTCCAGATGACTCTCAGGTAAACACTGTGGAAATTTTAGGGGAAAGCAGTGGTCTTGTATCTATGATGGAATGGTTGAAGTATTTCTCAATTAAACAAATGATTCCTATAAATAGTTCTTATAAAGCATAGAAGAAAGCATTGCTGCTGGAAGGAAAAAAAAGAGGAGTGAGCTTTTATGAAACACAGATGCAAATAATGAATAAACGATAAATGTCTATGGTTTACCTTTGAGCTGATTGGTTACCCATACTTTCATATCAGCCTTTACTAATGGGAGCCCTGAGAATTTGGCTGTTTTAAGGCCATAGAGAGAAACCAATTAATACAAAAACCAAAACCCATGAGTCAAGTTGATTTCAACTCATAGTGACCCTATGGAACAGGGTAGAACTGCCCCATAGAGTTTCCAAGGAGCAGCTGGTGAATTCGAACTGCCAACCTTTTGGTTAGCAGGAAAACGCTTAACCACTGCATCTCAGAAGGACACACAAATGCTAGCTGGAAAAAAATGCACTATATCCTTAGGTTTTAGAGATAAAAGACTAGCTTTAGATTATTTACAGTGTATTTCCCTAGCATTAAAGAAAAATAAAAATAGAATCTTGTTTTATAATCTTAAAAATCTCTCATATTTGCCCCTTTTGTATCAGTGTATTAGTTGAGAGGGTGACTTGAGCATAATGAAGTTGGTGGCTCTTGATCCCAAATTGACTTTCAATCTGCATTCTCCAGAACCCAGAGCTATCTTGCAAGCCTGTTTTCCATTAAACCTGAACATGCTCCATGTACAACAGCTAGCTGTAAATGAATCAGAATTGTGTCATTCTGGGACACATACATTTTTGTGGGGGACTTAAAAATTAAAGTCCTGAATAAAACCATTGTCATGTTCATTTATATTTGAGCAGTAAAGTGATTTGAAATGCTTTCTTACAGCAAGAGAGCGATTAAACCTCTGTATGTTTGCTTTAAAAAAAAGGATTTGACTAAATGCAGGTACGTGTTCAGTGTCAAAACTTAGTCATGCAAGGAGGGAAGGGCTTATTAGCCAGAGGTAATCGATCCAGGCATTAGTGTCACATATTTGTGGAGTTGAGCCATTGTGCCTTTCCTGGGCAAGCTTCCTCAGCTCATTAGTATGCAGCTGGAAAAACCAGCACAGTGCATGCCAAGACAGACAAAGAAACGACTCGAGGGAGATTTAAACTCCACGACTATACGTATTCCCATGAAGTTTAAAGAACATAACTACTCACAGCAGGGCAAAACCACAGTTTCTTTTGGTGAAACAATCCACATTACCCCTGTGGCTAGAATGATGAGAAAATGAATTTGAAAATATCTGCAGAATGATGCTGACATCTTTGGTCAAGAAATCATCTCGGGAATCCCTTTCATTTTCCCAGACCTACAGCTTGTTCCTGATACAAGGTGGCCCAATGACGTTGTAACTGTAACATCGGGATGGGGAGGCCTAGGTCGTGTGCTTATATTCACATTTCTTTAATCTCAACTGTTTCTCTGTCGTGAAAAGGAAAGTAGAAGATGATGGCCATTATCAGAATATTTGAATTCTCAAAACCAACTGTGCGTCACCTATCTGGACATTTTGAGAAAAAAAAATTATCTGTTTTTTTTTAACTTCTACCACTAACAATAACAGTTATCATGTATTGAGTCTTACTACGTGACAGGCTGTGTGCTATGTTATTCACCTAACCCTCAGAAAATCCCACTGTTGTCAGTTGTCTCGGGTCTATTCTGACTCATGGCGACCCGATGTGTTACAGGACAGAACTGCTCCGTAGGGTTTTCTTGGCTGTGACCTTTATGGAAGCAGATTTCCAGGCCTTTCTTCCTCGTTGCCGCTGAGTAGGTTTGAACTGCCAACCTTTAGGTTAGCAGTCGTGTGCAAACCACTTGCGCCACCTAGAGAAAGGTATTATAATGGACACTTTACAGATGAGGAAACAGATTCACAGAGGTTATGATTCTTTGTCACCTATTTTACAATTAGTAAGTGGCAGATCTTAATAAATCTCATGTATCTGTGTCTTCGTTTCATGTCCTTCACTCTACAGATGCACCTGGTTGCCTAAATTGTTCACCTTTTCTGAAGTATATGAATATCTGTACAATAGTGAAAAATGCATTTGTTCTAGTTTGGTTAAGTTAAAACCTTCAGGCCTGGACATCTAAGTTGCTATAGCTTGATTATGATAGCTGCATGAGTGAAATCCAGAAATACTCGTTGAAAATATTGGCAAAGCCGTCCAATTGACTTTTGTGATGCTGTGGTCTAATTTTTGAAAAGTATTTTACATCTAAACTTTTACTCACTGATCTCATCCACAATGTAACTTACATTATTTCAAATAACAATAAGGATAACCCTGACTTGTCTTCTCTTATTTCACTTCCTTGGCACAACTCTACCTTTCTTTACTTCCCTGGCTTACAAAGAGATGGGGATAAGACATTTTTATTGGAAGCCAACTCAATTATATTTTAGAAGTAAGTGGATGGCACAAACATGAATCAATAAGGGCTGAGGATCTTATCAGAGCAATAAGCAAATAATTTCCAATTTAACAGGAAAGACAATTTGGCTTTAATTATCCAAGTTTATGACTAGGTTATTTTGATCAAAGTCACTAAATAATGACTCTTTTCATATTTCTCTGGCAGTGTTATTATAAGAGCTATCAAAAGGTCATTTGGAAAGGTATAAAACCAGCACTGATATATTACAAGTTAATGTGGAGAAATTCATTCATTTTTTCATTCAACAAATATTACTGAGTATGTTTTGTGTGCCAGGTACTGTTTTAGGCACTGAGGATATACAAAGGAACAAAACAGAAAAATTCCTACCCTCATGGAGCTTATATTCTGATGGCAGACAATAAAAAACAAGTACAATATATAGCATATTGTTGTTATTGTTGTTAGGTGCTGTCGAGTCCGTTCCGACTCACAGTGACCCTATGTACAACAGAACAAAACACTGCCCAGTCCTGCGCCATCCTCACAATTGTTGTTATGCTTCAGCCCATTGTTACAGCCACTGTGTCAATTCGTCTCGTTGAGGGTCTTCCTCTTTTTCACTGACCCTCTACTCTACCAAGAATGATGTCCTTATTCAGGGACTGACCCCTCCTGATAACATGTCCAAAGTACGTGAGACTAAGTGTCGCCCATCCTGGCTTCTAAGGAGCATTCTGGCTGTACTTCTTCCAAGACGGATTTGTTCGTTCTTCTGGCCGTTCATGGCATATTCAATATTCTTGCCAACACCACAATTCAAAGGCGTCAATTCTTCTTCAGTCTTCTTTATTCATTGTCCAGCTTTCGCATGCTTATGATGCGATTGAAAACATCATGGCTTGGGTCAGGTGCCCCTTAGTCCTTAAAGTGACATCTTTGCTTTTTAACACTTTAAAGAGGTCTTTTGCAGCAGATTTACCCAGTGCAATACCTTGTTTGATTTCCTGACTGCTGTTTCCATGGGCGTTGATTGTGGATCCAAGTAAAATGAAATATTTGACAACGTCAATCTTTTCTCCATTTATCATGATGTTGCTTATCGGTCCAGTTGTGAGGATTTCTGTTTTCTTTATGTTGAAGTGTAATCCATACTGAAGGCTGTGGTCTTTGATCTTCATTAGTAAGTGCTTCAAGTCCTCTTCACTTTCAGCAAGGAATGTTGTGTCATCTGCATATCGCAGGTTGTTAATGAGTCTTCCTCCAATTCTGATGGCCTGTTCTTCGTATAGTCCAGCTTCTCAGATTATTTGCTCAGCATACAGATTGAATAGGTATGGTGAAAGGATACAACCCTGATGTACACCTTTCCTGACTTTAAACCACGCAGTATCCCCTTGCTCTGTTTGAATGACTGCCTCTTGGTCTATGCACAAGTTCTTCATGAGTACAATTAAGTGTTCTGGAATTCCCATTCTTTGCAATGTTATCCATAATTTGTTATGATCCACACAGTCAAATGCCTTTGTATATTCAATAAAACACAGATAAACATCTTTCTGATATTCTCTGCTTTCAGCCAGGATCCATCTGACATCAGCAATGATATACCCCTGGTTCCAGGTCCTCTTCTGAATCTGGCTTGAATTTCTGGCAGTTCCCTGTTGATGTACTGCTGCAAGCGCTTTTGAATGATCTTCAGCAAAATTTTACTTGTGTGTTATAGTAATGATATTGTTGGATAATTTCTGCATTCTGTTGGATCACCTTTCTTTGGAATGGGCACAAATATGGATCTCTTCTAGCCAGGTAGCTGTCTTCCGAATTTCTTGGCATAGATGAGTGACCACTTCCAGCACTGCATCCATTTGTTGAAACATCTCAATTGGTATTCTGTCAATTCCTGGAGCCTTATTTTTCACCAATGCTTTCAGTACAGCTTGGACTTCTTCCTTCAGTACCATTGGTTCTTGATCATATGCTACTTCCTGAAATGGTTGAACATCAACCAATTCTTTTTGGTACAGTGACTCTGTGTATTCCTTCTGTCTTCTTTTGATGCTTCCTGCATATTTTAATATTTTCCCTGTAGAATCCTTCAATATGGCAACTTGAAGCTTGAATTTTATCTTCAGTTCTTTCAACTTGAGAAATGCAGTGTGTTCTTCCCTTTTGGTTTTCTAACTCTAGGTCTTTGCACATTTCATTATAATACTTTACTTTGTCTTCTTGAGCTACCCTTTGAAATCTTCTGTTCAGCTCTTTTACTTCATCATTTCTTCCTTTCACTTTAGCTACTCTGTGTTCAAGAGCAAGTTTCAGTCTCTTCTGACATCCATTTTATCTTTTCTTTCTTTCTTGTCTTTTTAATAACCTCTTGCTTTCTTCATGTATGATGTTCTTTATGTCATTCCACAGTTCATCTGGTCTTCCATCATTAGTGTTCAACGCATCAAATCTATTCTTGAGATGGTCTCTAAATTCAGGTGGAATATACTCAAGGTCATACTTTGGCTCTCACGGACATGTTCTAATTTTCTTCAGCTTCAACTTGAACTTGCATATGAGCAATTTATTGTCTGTTGCAAAGTCGGCCCCTGGCCTTGTTCTGACTGGTGATATTGAGCTTTTCCATCATTTCTTTCCACAGATGTAGTCAATTTGATTCCTGTGTATTCCATCTGGTGAAGTCCACGTGTATAGTCACCATTTATGTTGTTGAAAAAAATGTATTTGTAATGAGGAAATCCTTGGTCTTATAAAATTCTATCATGCCATCTCTGGCGTTGTTTATATCACCAAGGCCTTCTTCTTTGTTTCCAACTTTCGCATTCCAATCATGAGTAATTATCAATGCATCTTGAATGCATGTTTGATCAATTTCAGACTGCAGAAGTTGGTAAAAATCTTTAATTTCTTCATCTTTGGCCTTAGTGGTTGGTGCGTAAATTTGAATAATAGTCATAATAACTGCTCATCCTTGTAGGCTTGTGGATATTATCCTATCACTGACAGCATTGTACTTCAGGATAGATCTTGAAATGCTCTTTTTGGCAATGCATATGATGTCATTCTTCTT
This sequence comes from Trichechus manatus latirostris, assembly GCF_000243295.1. Taxonomy (NCBI): domain Eukaryota; kingdom Metazoa; phylum Chordata; class Mammalia; order Sirenia; family Trichechidae; genus Trichechus; species Trichechus manatus. Next base: position 6,875,386 of record NW_004444036.1, read on the forward strand.
CAATTTGTCATTCCCGACATAGCAGACCATGTTTCTCCTATTCAAAATGGCCAATACCAGTCCATTTCAGCTAACTAACACCTAGGATGTTGATGCTTATGCATTCTATTTCATTTTTGATGACTTTCAATTTTCCAAGATTCATACTTTGTACATTCCAGATTCCTGTTATTAATGGATGTTTGCAGCTGTTTATTCTTATTTTGAGTCATGCCACATCAGCTAATGGACTCCATCCACATCATTAAGGTTGACTCTACTTTGAGGAGACAGTTCTTCCCTAGTCGTCTTTTGAGTGCCTTCCAAGCTGAGGTACTCATCTTCTGGCACTATATCAATGTTCTTCTGCTATTCATAACATTTTCACTGGCTAATTCTTTTCAGAAATAGAATGCCAGGGCCTTCTTCCTAATCTGTCTTAGACTGGAAGCTCAGCTGAAACCTGTCCACCATGGGTTACTCTGCTGGTATTTGTAATATCAGTGGCATAGCTTCCAGCATCACAGCAACATGCAAGCCACCAGAGTATGACAACTGACAGACATGTGCGGGTATATATATATATATATAGTATAATATAGTCTATTTGATGATATTAAGGTCTTTGGAAAAATAAACAAATCAGGGAAGAGGGATCAGGAATGTTGAGGGTCGGAGTAATTTTAGAAAGAAGAGTGTGGTGGTTTAAAAACATGTCTTCAAATTCTTTGACCCAGCTCCCACAGACAGAAGAATCTATATCTGAATCTGGGATAATCTTCATTACTCGCTTGTGGCCAACAGAATTCAACAGAAGTGAAGCTGCATTACTTTTGAGATGAGGTCATAAAAGGCAATGCAGCTTACAGCGGAGTCATAGAGTTTTGCCAAAATACCCTAGGAGGTAGTAGAGCCCACCCCGCCCTTGAGAATCACTGGTCTCCATCCTCTTAGAGAAATAGTATGAGGACTACATGTTTCATTCTATTCATTTTCATGTAGCTGAAGAACCTGAGAGTGGAGTGGAGGATGGGGACAGCCTTGGTTAGACTGGGTGTGGTTAATTCTTAGGGGAAACTCTGCTCTATACTCTCTTAACCACATTTTGTTAAATGTTCAGGTCTTGCTCCTCCTGCCCAGTGGTCTATCCAACTTCCATGGAGTTTGGCACATTCTCCAGGCAAAGACACGTGCCTCAAAAGGTGTTAGGTCCCCATAGTCTTGGGGAACATCTAGCTCAATTGGCATAACATAGTTTATAAAGAAAATGTTCTACATTCTACTTTGGTGAGTAGCGTCTGGGGTGTTAAAGGCCTGTGAGCAGCCATCTAAGATACCCCACTGGTCTCACCCTGTCTGGAGCAAGGGAGAATGAAAACCAAAGACATAAGGGAAAGATTAGTTCAAAGGACTAACAGACCACAACTACCACAGCCTCCACCAGACTGAGTCCACCACAACTAGATGGTGCTCGGCTACCACCACCGACTGCTCTGAGGGGGACCACAACAGAGGGTCCTGGACAGAGCTGGAAAAAAATGTAGAACAAAATTCTAACTCACAAAAAAGACCAGACTTACTGATCTGACAGAGACTGGAGAAACCTCGAAAGTATGGCCCCCGGACACCCTTTTCGCTCAGTAATGAAGTCACTCCTGAGGTTCACCCTTCATCCAAAGATTAGACAGGCCCATAAAACAAAATGAGAGTTAAGAGGCACACCAGCCCAGGGGCAAGGACTAGAAGGCAGGAGGGGACAGGAAAGCTGGTAATAGGGAATCCAAGGTCAAGAAGGGAGAGTGTTGACATGTTGTGGGGTTGTTAACCAATGCCATAAAACAATATATGTGCTAACTATTTAATGAGAAGCTAGTTTGTTCTGTAATCCTTCATATAAAGTACAATTAAAAAAAAGAAAGAAAAAAAAAAAGATGTTGACAGGGCCATAAAAAAAAAAAAGGTGTTAGATCCCAATAGCACTTTATCTCTTGGCTGAGATCCCTCACTTATAGCCAGGAAAACAGAAGTCACTCTATGTATTTCAAGTACCAAAACTAAAACCCATTGCTGTCGAGTCGATTCTGACTCATAGCAACCCTATAGGACAGAGTGGAACTGGTTCATAGGGTTTCCAAGGAGCACCTGGTGGATTCGAACTGCTGACCTTTTGGTTAGCAGCTGTAGCTCTTAACCACTACACCACTCGGGTTTCCTATTTCAAGTATGAAAGGTTTTAATTCAGGAAATGAGAAGCTGACATAAATTTTGGAAGATCTGGGGGGAATAAAGTTCAGGAAAGTGGCTCCCAAAAATCTCAACATGAATCCCCCAAGCAGGTACACTGGAAAACCTGGAAACTTCTGCAGTTCAAAGAATCTCTAGAAGATGCCAATAACTATCTTAATCTGCATCAATGAGGTGAGATGTTCTCAAGGACTTCCAGAGAAGCTCTGTGAATTTCATTTTGTTCACACATCACCTAAAATCTTCCAAATCTCATCTGAGTGCCTCTTTTTGACAGACTCAACCCTGGAACCAAATGAGGAAAGGGGAATTTTGGGAAATGTAGTTCTCATTTTCTCCTCTGCAATGCACTAGACCTTAGAAGAGGGTGGTGATAAAGACAAGTTGACAACTGACAATCCAGCCCACTTGCTTCACCGAGTTTTCATGATGATTAAATGAGATGATACATTGTATAATCTTGTTATGTTCTGATATCTTTACTTGGAAGTAGAAATTTTGGCTCAAAGCTTAGATTCCTTCTCTCTTAGAATTTATATCTTTCCCTTTAGCTTGGATTAAGGTTCTTTTCCATAAGAAGATTATAAGGTACATATATACATGAGTTAAATGCAATCTCATAGGAAATTAAAATCCAATCATCTAAAACTCTGAGATGATATAGTTTAGGACTTTGCATACTAATTCAAAGACATGAAAACCTTTCAAGAGTCTACAAAAAAAGAGAGGTAGTTGGAAATTATATTATCACTTTTATTTACATGGAAAATATTTTCTAGAATCACTGTCAAACTAGCAAATATGTATTTAATACAAAATATTTAAACTATTTTATGGCATTTTATTTAAGTTGGGGAAATAAAATTAAAGAAACAAAAACAAGTGTTACTTTCCAGTTGTAGAGAAGAAGAGAATATAATAAATGAATAGGTCATCGTCTAAAACAGAAAACTTTTTTTATGCTTCAGAATATATTTTATATTTTTCCATCCACATGAGGTAATCACTAACTGTGGATTTAACTGGAGCTCTTAGAATGCTTCGGTGAATACTTTGTACATAATTTAAAAGCATTTACGTAATCAAACTTTGCACCAGAGCTGTTCCCTCTTAGTGCTAACAAGGCCATGATCTGACATTTGGTTTAGAGAACATGACCAGAGTGGTCAGCACAGTGTTGCTACTTCTGCTCTTTTGAATCATTGTTGTTACTTTTTCTTAAGTATTCAAAACAATTTAAAATAAAACAAACGAAGACAGTTTGGGAGTTACAGGAAACGCTTCCACTTCAGTAATTGAAAGCAGTTGTTTTTCCTTAAGGCAGTCTCTTACAGAAATGTTCCATGTCTTTAATGGATGGAAACCATGTACTAGATTTCTTAAATCTTCTGGTATTAAAAAACTTCAATATTTCTACCACTCCATCTGTATCAAAACAAACAAACAAACAAACAAAGCCAAGTCCGTTGCCGTTGAATCGATTCCGACTTATAGTGACCCTGTAGGACAGAGTTCCAACCCATAGTGACCCTATAGGACTGAGCAGAACTGCCCCATAGAGTTTCCAAGGAACATGTGACCCTAAAGGACATAAAATTGTGATATCAGGGGTTCCCCACCTAAGTAGCCCGAATTAGACCAGTAGACACTTAGGCCCACAGTCAATAATTGCCACCCTACCCCATCAGGAGTAGAAATTTCAGTTAGTTAAGATGATTGAAACACAAACAAAGATTATAAGACATTTGAGAAAAGCCTCTATCATAAAAGAGAGAGACAAAAATGAACAAATAAGAAAATGACTTGTAGGAAATGGAGAAAATGAAGCAGAAGAAAAATTTAAAAGGCGCTATATATTGTGGAGCCCTGGTAGCACAGTGGTTAAGAGCTTGGCTGCTAATAAAAAGGCTGACAGTTCGAATCCATTAGCCACTCCTTGAAAACCCTATGGAGCAGTTCTACTCTATCCTATAGGGTTGCTATGGGTTGGAATCGACTCGACAGCAACCAGTTTGTTTGTTTGTGTGTTTTTGTATATATTGTACCTGTGTGTAGGGGGAGGGTAACAGGATGCTCTGTAAAATAATATTCAGAAAATAAGAATAAACTTTTGGAAACTGAAAATATGATAGCAGAAATGAAAAATAAATTCACGGACTGAAAGTTAGAGTCAAGAAAATCTACCATAAAGATGAGCAAAAACACGAAGAAATGCAAAATAGAAGAAAATAAAGGTGAGAAAATTAGGTGAAGAGACAATAATCGAATAATTTGAATTCCAGAAAGAACCAAGAAATTTGAAGGAAATAATCAAAAGTGATCAAGCGATTTCTTCAGAACAAAACACAATTCTCCATATTTAAAGGGTCCACTGAGTCCCCAGCAAAGTTGGTGAAAACTGACCCCCATAATCACTTAATTTCAAAACAGTAACATAGGGAAGATCTCAAAACTAGTGAGATTGAGAGAAAGATCAGGGATCAGAAAGGCTTTTGGCTTTTTACATGTTAGTTTGGAAGCTTGAAGACAGGAAAGAATGTCTTCTTTTATATTAATCTTTTTATTTTGAGATAATTATAGCTTCACATGCAGTTGTAAGAAATAACACAGAGAGATCCTGGGTACCCTTTACCCCATTTCCCTCAATGATAACATCTTGCAAAACTGTAATATAATATCACAATCAGGATACTGACATTGATAAAATCCCGATCTTGTTCAGACTTCTCCAGTTTTACCTACACTTATTTTTGTATATGTGTGTGTGCATATATTTACTTCTATGCAAATTTATCACATGTGTAGTTTTGTGAATCCATGGTTATAGTCAAGATACAGAACACTTCCATCACCACAAGGATCCTTTGTATTGTCCTTTTATAACCACACCTGTTCCCCTTTTCTCCCCCCAAGTCCTTCACCCTTGGCAACCACTAATCTGTTCTCCATCTCTATAATTTTGTCATTTCAAGAATGTTATATAAATGGAATCTTACAGTATGTAATCTTTTGGGATTAGATTTTTTCAGTCAGCATAATTCCCTGAAGAATCATCCAAGTTGTTGTATCAATAGTCAGTTTTTGTTTTTAATTGCTGAGTAGTATTCCATGGTATGGATGTACCACAGTTTGTTCAACCATTCACTTGTTGAAGGACATCTGGGTTGTTTACAGTTTAGGTTATTATGAATAAAGCTATTATTATTTGTGTTTACAGTATTTTATATGAGCATAGATTTCCATTTCTCCTGGGTAAATGTCCAAAAGTGCAAGTGGTAGCTCATATGGTAACTGCATGTTTAGTTTTATAAGAAACTGTCAAATGTTTTCCAGAGTGGCCGTATCATTTCATATTCCTACTAGCAATGTTGGAGTCCTCGTGGTGCAGTGGCTAAGAACTTGGCTACTAACCAAAAGGTTGGCAGTTTGAATCCACCAGCTGCTCCTTGAAAATCCTATGGGTCAGTTCTACTCTGTCCTATAGGGTTTCTATGAGTCGGAATCAACTCCATGGCTACAGGTTTGGTGTTTTTTTTTTTTTTTTTAACTAGCAATGTATGAGACATCCGGTTTCTCTAAATCTTCATCAGCATTCAATGTTGTCACTTTTTAATTTTAGCCATTCTAGTAAGTGTGTAGTGAAATCTCAATGTGGTTTTAATTTGTCTTTCCCTAATCGCTACTGAAAGGAACCCTGGTGGTGCAATGATTAAGAGCTCAGCCGCTAACCAAAAGGTCAGTGGGTTGAACCCACCAGATGCGGGAAAGAAAACCTGATGATCTGCTCCTGTAAAGATTACAGCCTAGGAAATCCTATAGTGCAGTTCTGCTCTGTCCTAAAGGTTGCTATGGAGTCGGAATCAACATGACGGCACACAACAACGGCTATTGAGGTTGAACATCTTTTCATGTGTTTATTTGCCATCTGTATCCTTGTCAGTGAAATGTCTGTTCGTGTCTTTTGCCCATTTTCTAATTGAATTGTTTGTTTTTAATGTTGAGCTTGCTCCAGTATTCTTTATATAATGTCACGGAATGAACAACATCCTTAAAGAATATGTGTCAACTTGGCTAGGCAATGATTCCCAGTATCGTGTGGTTGTCCTCCATTTTGTGATCTGATGTGATTTTCCTATGTGTTGTAAATCCTAATCTCTGCCCGTGGTTAATGAGGCAAGATTAGGTTATGTTAAACAGGATTAGGGTGGAATACAACACCTTACTCAGGTCACAACCCTGATCCAATGTAAGGAGAGTTTCTCTGGGGTGTGCCCTGCATCACCATTTATTTTATAAGAACTATAAGTCGAGAGAAGTGAGCAGAGAGATGAGCGACCTCATACCATCAAGAAAGAAGAGCTAGGACATCCTTTGGACCTGGGATCTCTGTGCTGAGAAACTCCTAGACCAGGGAAAGACTGATGACAAGGACCATCCCCCAGAGATGACAGAGAGAGAAAGCCTTCCCCTGGAGCCAGCGCCCTGAACCTGGACTTCTAGGCTCCTAGACTGTGAGAGAATAAAGAAATTTTTGTTTGTTAAAGCCATTCACTTATGGCATTTCTGTTATAGCAGCACTAGATATACTCATCCTTTGTTGGACATATGGTTTGCAAATATTTTCTCCCTATCTGCAGCTTTTCCTTTCATCCTCCTAACAGGGTCTTTCATGACTCAAAAGTTTTTTTAATTTTGATGAGGTCCTATTTAACAGATTTTCCTCTTATTGATCATAATTTGATATCGTCTAAGAACCCTTTGCCTAGCCCTAGAGCCCAAAGATTTTCTCCTATTTTTTTTCTAAAAGTTTTATATTTTATGGTTAAGTTTATGATCCATTTGAGTTAATTTTTGTACAAGATGTAAGGTTTAGGTCAATGTTGTTTTTTTTTTTTTTTTACATATGGATGCCCAGTTGTTCCAGTACCATTTGTTGAAAAGGTTATTCTTCCTCCATTGAATTGCTTTAGCCTTTTGTCAAAAATAAGTGAGGTTTTTGTGTGCAGCTCTATTTCTGGGTTCTCATTCTGTCCCATTGATCTATGTTTCTATCCCTCTGCCAATACCACATTGTGTTGCTTACAGTAGCTATATGGTAAGCCGTAATATCAGGTAGAGTGATTCTTCCCACTTTATTCTTCTTTTTCAAGATTGTATTAGCCAATCAAGGGCTTGTGTTTTTCCATATAAATTTCAGAATAAGCTTATCTGTTTATGAAAAGCCTTTCTGGGCTTTTGGTAGGAATTACACTAAACCTATAGATCAATTTGGGGAGAATTGTCATCTCTACTATGTTGAGTCTTCCAATCCATGAACACAATATGTCTGACTTCAACTTTTTGAGGGAACATTTCTAACCTACAATTCTATATCCAGAAGGGTTCTGGCGGTGCAGTGGTTAAAGCACTTGGATGCTAACCAAAATGTCAGCAGTTTGAACCCGTGGGAGAAAGATGTGGCAGTCTGCTTCTGTGAAGATTTATAGCCTCGGAAACTCTATGGGGCAGTTCTACTCTGTCCTATAGTTATATAGTAGAAAAACAAGATAGACATTTCTAGATACAAAAAAATCTCAATAAAATTAACCTACTATGTCCCAATTCTTAGGAAGCTATTATAGGATATGGCCGAACAAAATGAGGGAAAAGAAGAAATGGTTCCAGGAAATGAATTGTCCAACACAGAAAGAAGTGAAGGGAATCCCAGGACAATAATGAACGGTTATCCCGTGATAATAGCTATACCCCAGGAGTAGAGGCCAACCACTCCTGCTTGGAGTGAGTCAGAAGGCACTAGGACAGATTTCTTCAAAATTATTAAATTCATAAAATGACTGTGTCATCCCAATGTATTGAGATGTGACTTGTATAACTGATAGAAAATTTTAGGTTAAATTAATAATAATATAGAAAAAAATCCAAACAAAAAACAATCTAATCTAATCTTATCTCTAAGGAAAACAAAAAGTTGTGCAAGAAAAGTATGCCACATAATCTTTTCATAATTATGTAGTAAAAAAGCTTCTCATAATTATGGTAATACAAACACTGAATAGTGATCTAAAGAAAATTTTTTAAAATTATATTTGAAAGTCAGAGAGGGGGCAGTAAGTGTGCATATTTGTAGTAGATCCAGGGGATAAAAGGGAAATGTAGCTTAAAATGAAAGACGAAATCATTAAGTAAAATACATAAATAAATTTCTTAAAAGCATAGGCAAATATTGAAAGAATTAGTTAAATAGAGTTGAAAGTTGCTTCTGGGAGAAGAAAATGTAGGAGTAGCAAAAGAGTACTGTTTCATAAAAAATAGCATAGAATCATTTGATTCTAAACTATGTGCATTTATAACTTTGATACAGATATAAAACTATAAAAAAGTATACGATGTTTGTAATGTCCTTTTCCTTGATTACTGATTGTCTTAGTTATCTAGTGCTACTCTAACAGGAACACCACGAGTGGATGGCTTTCACAAAAGAAATTTATTTTCTCACAGTCTAGTAGGCTAGAAGTCCAAATTCAGGGCGTGAGCTCCAGGGGAAGGCTTTCTCTCTCTGTAGGCTCTGGAGGAAGGTCCTCATCATCATCAGTCTTCCCCTGGACTAGCAGCTTCTCTGCGCAGGAACCTCAGGTCCAAAGGACGCGCTCTGCTCCCGGTGCTTCTTTCTTGGTGGTATGAGGTCCCCCAACTCTCAGCTTGCTTCCCTTTCCTTTTATCTCTTACAAGAGATAAATGATGGTGCAAGCCACACCCCAGGGAAACTCCCTTTACATTGGATCAGGGATGTGACCTCAGTAAGGGTGGTGTTACAATTCCACTCTAATCCTCTTTAACATAAAATTACAATCACAAAATGGAGGACAACCATACAACCCTGAGAATCATGGCCTAGCCAAATGGATACACACATTTTTTGCGGGACACAGTTCAATCCATGACACTGATAGAGTTGAGCATCTTTGGTAGTGTAAGTCCACAATGACTCTGGGCTGCACCATGTGACTTGTTTTGGCCAACGGAATAGCAGTAAACTTGAAAAAGCATTTGCAGATTTCCACTTCTGCTCTTGGACTCCTGCTGTTAGTTATTTCTCCTGGCTTTCCCTCATGATATCTTGTTTTCTTGTGGATTTTGTGATGTCTTTTAAAAAAATTATTGTGGTAAAATATGTATAACAAAACATTTGCTATTTTAACCATTTTAAAGTGTATAATTCAGTGACATTAATTACATTCATCATGTTGTGTAATCATTACCACTATCTATTTTTAAATGTGTTTCATCACCCTGAACAGAAACTCAGTACTTCTAAATTAATAACTTCCCATTACCTCCTCCCTCCAGCCCCTGGTAACCACTAATAAACTTTTGTCTCTATGCATTTGCCTATATAAGTGGGATCATACAGTATTTGTCCTTTGTGTCTGACTTATTTTGTTCGGCATAATATTTTCATGGTTCATCCATTCATAGCTTGTATCAGAATTTCATTTCTCTTTGTTGCTGAATAATATTCCATTGTATGGATACACTGCATTTTGTTTATGCATTCATCTGTGAATGGACACTTGGATTATTTCTACGTTTTGGCTATTGTTAATAATGCTGCAATGAATATTGGTGTGCACATCGCTGAGTTCCTGCTTTGAAGACTTTTGAGTAGATACCTAGGAGTAGAATTGCTGGGTCATATGGTAATTCTATGTTTAACTTTTGGAGGAACCGCCAAACTGTTTTCCACAGTAGCTGCACCACTTTACATTCCCACTAGCAATGAAAGAGAGTTTCAATTTCTCCACATCCTTGCCAACATTTGTTAGTTTCCATTTTTCTGATAATAACCATTTTGATGCCTTTCTGCAAGTTCACATTTGTATGGACTTTTTCTATGGGAATAATTTGAGACCTGGGTAGAATCTGTGTCTTTCCAGGGAGGATTTTCTTTCTTTCTTTCTTTTTATTCTACTATATACCTGTGAGCATTACCATCCAAGACAACACTAATATAATTCCTTGGCTTAAGATTATTTGGGCCACCTAGAAGATATAAACTTGGCCCCCAAACACACATGAGGGTCAACTTATGGTTACACATTTTCAGAGGAGAGTCTTTCTTTTCCCCCTCTACCAGATCCAAAATAGATTCAGGAAAGTTTCCTTTCCATCTCCCTTTGTGAAACATATTTAAAAAAATCTTTTCATTGAGGGTTTAACCCTTAAGACCCTAGAGACAAACAACAACATCCATCTGATTCTACACATTGTACCCTCAGCATTGCTTCCTGCTAGCCATGTGGCTTAAGTTTTAGAACAAGCACTGGTTTGAAAGCTCACTTACATCTCTAGAGTCCTTATTTTATTTTTCACCTCTGAGGACTTCCCTTACTTCATTGCTGACTCATTCACACATTTCATATATTTAAAAAATATTTTTACCCAACATTTTTTTGTTATTTTATTGCTAGAGTTTTTTTTCCCCCCAGAAATAGAAGTCCAAAGAGAGCATGTGTAGACTTCAAAGTGATTTGGATCAATAACTTAAGACAGATTGAGTAAGATTAGCTCCTTCTTCCTAGGAGAATAGTTTCAGAAATCCATTGAAAATTTCCAAAGTCACTTTTTCCAGTGGCACAAATAAAACCACTCTGCTCTCAAGTGACTTCTGCACCAGCCCTAGCCTTAATGAGTGTGGAAGTTTCTTGGAGTGAAGAAGTGTTAATGCATATTATTTACCTAGCCTTTAACAATAGCAATTATATAACTGATATAATCTTGGAGATTACATTAGACTCAAAAACTGTGGTAATGGATCCTATAAAAATATTTTTGAATAAAAAAATCATGTACATGAAAAACCAGAACTAACTTTATTCTTATACGCCTACTGAGTATATTGGAACACTGGGTGAGAATGTCTGCTTCTCCACACTCTTGCAAACACAAGACTTGTATCCTCTTACTGTAATAAAACGAATGGGTATAAAATGACAATCTATGGCATTTAAAGCTCTGAACAATGATTTTGGGATTGTGTAAAGTTCTCCTTTAGTAATTTAATAAGTTCATCAAAAATCTAGCCTTATGTAGAGTGAGGAGATATCTTAATATTGTCAGTATTTGTGCCCCTGCTGATGATTACTGTCTTGTTTTTGTTTAAATCATATTTAAATCCTGTCAACATATGAAACAAAGTAAGAGGGCGACTGAGAAATTGGTTACAAGCTTGAGTTCCATAGTCCATTGACTTGGGTTTGAATCCCAGGTTTGTCACTATTAGCTGTATGACAACATGCAAACATTACTCATCCTCTGAATCTCAGAGATCTGGAATCTGTATGAATCTCTTATGCCATCAACTTTAAAATAAAATGTGATTAAAGAATAAATCCTAAATTTCCTTTAACCTAGTATGTTAACAGATTACTCTACCTTGATATTTTTCTTCATGCAGAGAAAATAAAGCCAGTAAAGAGAAAGAGAACATCTTTTTTCCCTTTCTCCCCAGGGATTAATTTTCAAAAACCAAGATAAACAAATATATCTATATTGTTTCCAAGGCACTTATCTTTAAATTTTTACATTAATTTGTAAGAATTATTTTTCCTGTTTGTCAAATCCCCTCAACTTTGCCTACTTAGATTTTTTTTCCCTCAATGAGTCATTCATGAGGTATTTGTGTACCTTCTAAATATGATTCACAGCCCAAATGGTATGATTCCCAACACCCATATGTTTGGGTAAGAATGCTATACAAATCTAAATAACGGGGTTCCCTTCTTGATGAGACTCTTTCACGAGCCCAACAGCCAACACCTTCTAAGTTTGCAAACTTTTTGTAACTAAACACAGGTTTTGTGACAGCTTCCATTATTTGCCCAATAACAGCTCTTGTATGCCCCTCCTTCTTAGGAGCTATGCCAATGTTTGATCACAGCTGTGAGCAATCTGAGTCTAAAAAGAAGATGATTAATTGGGGGGACCAAGTCATCGAGCGTTGGGTGCCTGCCCAAGAATTGATGAAGGGCTTGTATTAATACCTTGGAATCATAGTTTTACCTAATGCTTATAAAACCCAAGGCATAAAATATGTAAAATATGACATGTTCCATGACTGCAATGATCCCTCCCAGCCAAAAAAAAAGAGTATTAAGACCTGTTTAAGTAGGCTTCACTCAGCATGACTGTCTCTTAATGTGGCAGGTGTGATGTCCCTCTGTGAAATAACGCCAGTGAAAACTGGATTTGGACCTTACTTGATAATACATACTAATTAACTCTTTATTTTTTAATGAGACATACTTTTGAAAAAAATTCTTACTGAAGCTACCCTTATAAAATATCAGAGTGAGGTGAATACTATTAAAAATTCATAAAACTGTTGAGTCATTTGGCAGGTGAAGTCCTTGTTTTGCAACTTCAGAGATTAGTCCAAAACTCATTTTGTTCCCCAATAATGGTCCTATGTAACACCAGCAAGTTAAAAATTCTTTTAGCTCTTCTTGATTCCCTATGTGAATTATACTTTGCGTATACTCTGGAGAATGATTGGTTGGAGAGGCCATAAGTAAAAATGGGAGGCTAGTTAGCACTTGGCTGCTAACGAAAAGGTCAGCAGTTTGAATCCTCCAGCCGCTCCATGGAAACCCTATGGGGCAGTTATACTCTGTCTTATAGGGTCACTATGAGTCGGAATCAACTCGATGGCAACAGGTTAACAGGTTAGTTAGGAGTCTATTGCAATACTCCACTTGAGGGTTGGCTATAGTTTAGACTAGGTTGGTGGCTGTAGCTGTGGAGAGACATAGAAAATTCAATATATATTTAGGTGGTAAAACTAAAAGCTTTGTGATGAATTAGGTGTGAGGGTTGAAGTTTAGGGAAGAGTTATGGACTATTCCTAACTTTCTGCCTTGTATAAGTGGTTGGATGGTGGTACCATTCACTCTACAATATAAAAGGACCAAGCAGGAAGATCATTTCCTGGGTGGGGCAATCAGTAAAGCACTTGACTACTAACCCAGTAGTAAGCCAGTTTGAACCCATACAAAGGTGCCTTGGAAGAAAAACCTGGTGATCTGATTCAAAAAGGTCACAGCCTTGAAAACCTTACGGAGCAGTTCTGCTCTGCACACATAGGATCACCATGAGTCGGAACTCACTCGATGGCAACAAGTCTGGTTTTGTTTAAGAAAATTATGAATTTGATTTTTAACATGGATTTGAGGTGTCCACACAGAAATGTCAAATAGGCATTTGGAATTATGGTCTAGAGTTCCAAGGACAGTTTTGTGCTGTAGAAACAAAATTTTGAGTCCCCAGCTGATGGGTACTATTTGAAACCCAGAATAGGAATAAGATCACTTACTAAGAGAATATAAGGTAGAAGAAAAGAGAGCTTAGGTTTCAGTTTCGAGGAACTTCAACATTAAGTGATCAGGGAGTAAAAGAGCATGAATCTGCAAATAAGGCATTCAGTGAGAAATTAGAGGGGAGGGAAAAAAACAGGTGAGAGTAATGACTTGCAAGCCAAAGGATTAAAGCTTTTCAAGAAGAAAGTGGTCAACAATGTCAAATGTTGGGGGTATCTTGAACGATGTAAAGATTTAAATTTTCCATTAGATTTAGTGACATGACAGTGATGGGAGAAAAAATTCAGAATAGAGTGGTTTGAGAAGAGAGGGTGAATAAGAAAACGGGGACAATTTCGCCAACAACTCTTTCAAGAAGCTAAGTGGTAAAGGAGAGAAGAAAGGGCAGTAGCTGGTAGTGGTATGTGGGGCAGAGGAAGGGTTTTTATTTTTAATAGTAATGACTTAGGCCCTGATATGAAGGATTCAGTTACATGAGAGAGTTTGGAATATGAGAGCGATACAGATAACAAATAGTGTACAGTTTATGAGGTGGCAGTATTGATCTTAGCTAGAAGACGCAGCCCCTTCTTTTCATAGAAGGGAAGGAGAATACCCCTGGAGCAGAGGTCCCTTGATTGGCATGTTAGGTGGGGGTGAGATAGGGGAGTTATCTTCTGATGGATTCTTCTTTATTCTAAAAGGTCAGCTTATCATCACTCCATCTGGAGAGATGGAGGAGTAAGCTTGGTGCTTTGAGTAGAGTGGAACAAGTTGGAAATAGCTGTTGCAAAGAGTACGAGAGTCTGTGGGCACTGTTGAGGGCCCCTTTGAGGTTGGTGATCTTTTATTTATAACTGGACCAATCTGCCCTGTTAACAGGACTTTCTTTGGCAGTATTTAACTACAGGAATACGGAAAACAGATGGTTGAGCTATAGAAGGTTAGGATTTAATTAAATGCCACAACAAGAAAGAATTGGCCCAGACCAGAAACTCAGCTTGCTTAGTTAATTCCTCCTACTCCCACATGCACACATCCTCAAAAACCCATTCATAAAGGGCCTTCGATTGTATATTAGAGGTTACTTAATTTTGGAATACAGTAGGGGGTTTGCATTGTAGCAGTGTAGCCCATTAAAAATTGAGTATCAGACATCTTTTTCTTAAAATGCCTTCTACCACTCTGTCATGTTGATTTGCTCTTCCCTCTCTCACATTTTTCTACCTTCCTGTTTCCTCTCTGCTCTCTCCTTTGTCCCTAATTTCTGTTCATTTCTAATGTACAGCCATTGAGCCATCCCTTTTGTTTCCTTGTTTCCTGATAAACCCAGCCCTCAGGGTTATCACCTTCCCCCAGAAACAGCTCATCAACTTGTTTTCCTAAACAAAGGCAGTTCCCTCCCTAAAAGAAATTCTGGTAAGAGTGGATAATTTTTTTCACCCCAACACATTGTTATTTATTTAACTCTGACTTTTATATGTGATAACCTGCTCTAAAGATGCCTTTGCTTTTCAATAACAGAAGAAACATGTTTATCCTTTTGTCTGTCATCAGCCATCAAATGTATAACCTTGAGAAAGTCATTTCATTGTTCTAGATCAGGAGATCGCAAACTACCACCTGCAGGTCAAATCTTATCCACTACCTGTTTTTGTAAATAAAGTTTTATTGGAACACAGCCATGCCCTTTGTTTACATAGTATCTGTGGCTGCTTTCATGCTATAACAGCAGAGTTGAGTAGTTATGACAGAAACCATCTGGCCTGCAAAGCTGAAAATATTTACTATCTGGCTCTTTAAAGAAAATGTTTGCCAACCCCTGTTCTAGATCCTAGTTTCTCCTTCAGCAAAATGAGGGAATCTGAGAATATGCTCTCCTATTATCTTTTCAGTTTTCATATTTGTAAATGTTAAAGCTATAAAAATAAGGCTTCTGCAATAAAAGTCACCTCATCTGAGAGGATTCCTGACTACCACTGAAAAAGTAGCACTTCTGGCTCCTATCATTCTCTATACCTTTACTCTGTTTTATTTTTATTTGTAGAATATATTGCTTTCTGGTGTAATATGATATATGATGTATTTATGTATCTGTCTGTTTCCCTTTATCAGAATATAAATTTCGTGAAGGAGATAAACTTGTGTTGTTCATCCTTGCACCCCCATGCCTAGAATCATCTGGCACATAATTGATGCTCAAGAAATAGATACTAAATAAGTGAATAAATAAATGAGTGAAAAACTTCTCATTGGAATTTCCTTCCACTGTCATTTACAGAGACAGGAAACACTGGAAAAGAGATGGGAGAAGAGTGCTTGCTATTAAAGCTTTCTTAAATTTTTCAGAGCTCCTGGGAGATACTTGCAAAGGATCTCCCGCAATATGTGTTCATGACCTCTCCATATTCTTTTCTTCTCTGAGGGCAATAACATTCAGGCATATCTTTCTGAATTGATAAACAGCTGGCTTCATGCATGTGTAAGTGATTTTTCAATTTACTTGGATCCACAATCAATGCCCATGGAAGCAGCAGTCAAGAAACCAAATGATGCATTGCTTCGGGCAAATCTGCTGCAAAAGACCTCTTTAAAGTGTTAACAATCAAAGGTGTCATTCTGGGGACCAAGATGCACCTGACCCAAGCCACGGTATTTTCAATCACCTCATACGCATGCGAAAGCTGGACAATGAATAAGGAAGACCTAAGAAGAATTAATGCCTTTGAATTATGGTGTTGGTGAAGATACTGAATATGCCATGGACTGCCAGAAGAATGAACAAATCTGTCTCGGAAGAAGTACAGCCAAAATACTCCTTAGAAGCAAGGATGACAAGACTTTATCTCGTGTACTTTAGACATGTTATCAGGAGGGACCAGTCCCTGGAGAAGGGCATCATGCTTGGTAAAGTAGAGGGAGAGCGAAAAAGAGGAAGACCTGCAACGAGATGGACTGACACAGTAGCTGCAACAATGGGCTCAAACACAGCGATGATTGTGAGGATGGCGCAGGACCAGGCAGTGTTTCGTTCTGTTGTACACAGGGTCACTATGAGTCGGAACAGACTCAATGACACCTAACAACAACAACAAAGTGATTTGTAAATAGTAAAAATATGTCAAGTTTAAGTGAATTGAACATAATAATCTCCTCTCTATGGTTAGAAATTAAGTACAGGGCTCCACATCATGTTAGTGGGCATTCCCTTTTCATAAGAAATATATTAGCCATAGCTGAATAATATGATGGCTAAGCATATGAACTCTGTAGTCAGACTGGTTGGTTTGAATTCTAGTTCTACTTAACTAGTGGTATCACCATGGACAAATTATTTATCCTAATTTTCCTCCACTTTTTAAATTGGAGAAGGCACTAATAATAATTACCTGTATCAGTCAGAACAGACGAGGCTAAGCTGCTAACAAATAATCTCCAAAATCTCAATTGCTTAATACAAAGTTTATTTCTCACTCCCTCTACATTTCCATTGCAAGTCAGCTAAGAACTGTGCTCCAGTGCTTCTCACTCTAAGACAAAGGCTAAAACGTTGCTAATTGCTATGACAGAGGAAAGGCTGATTCTGATGAATTTCACATGGACTCATAAAGTTTCCACATAGACATGACACTCATCGCTTCTACTCATATTTCATTTACTGAAAGCAAGACATATGATCATACCTAACTGTCTTAATTATCTAGTGATGCTATAACAGAAATACTACAAGTGGATTGCTTTAACAAACAGAATTTTATTCTCCCACGGTTTAGGAGGCTAGTAGTCCAAATTCAGTGCACAGCTCCAGGGGAAGGCCTTCTCTATTTGTTGGCTCTGGGGGAAGGTCTTGTCATCCATCTTCTCCTGGTCTAGGAGCTTCTCAGTGCAGGGACCCCAGGTCCAAAGGACACACTCCACTCCCAGCTCTTCTTTCTTGGTGGTATGAGGTCCCTCTCCTCTCTGCTCGATTCTCCCTTTTATATCTCAAAATAGATTGACTCAAAATACAGCCTAATCCTGTAGATTGAGTCCTTCCTCATTAACATAACTGTCTCTAATCCTGCCTCATTAACATCATACCCTTTGCTGTGGAGTCAATTCCGACTCATAGGGACCCTATAGGACAGAGTAGAACTGCCCCATAGGGTTTCCAAGGAGCAGGTAGTTATTCGAACGGCCAACCTTTTGGTTAGCAGCCAAACTCTTAACCACTGCACCACCAGGGCTCCCATTAACATCATAAGAGATTAGGATTTACAACACATAGGTAATTACATCAGATCACAAAATGGAGGACAACCACACAATACTGGGAATCATGGCCTAGCCAAGTTGACATACATTTTTGGAGGACACAATTCAATCCATAACACTAACTCAGGGGGTGAAGGAAGAGCAATCCTACCATGTGCTCAGAAGAAGAACAAGAAATATTTGTGACTAGTTCTAATGACTACCACATTACCTCATAGGATTTTTGTGAGACTCAAATAAGAAAAAAAACTTCAGAGTGCTAGGTACAGTTCCTGATACAAATAAAGAGCTTACTAAATGTTAACTATTGTTATTTTCCAGAATTGAATTACACAGAAAACTCTCTTGTAGGAAAAATGGAAAACTATTTTTAGCCTTGCAAGGAAACTTTGACCCCAACAAATATAAGAGAAAAAGAGATAGAGTTAACAGAAAACCTCCTTTCTTTCTCTAACTACCTTTACAACTCCCCAGATGAGAACTCAATCATCTGACTGCAACAAATATTTTCATCGTCTTCCCTCAAATTGATTTCTTGGAGAACACAATATAGAAGGAATACAATGCAGAAGCAGTCTTTTGCTATCCGATCTTAACAAGGTGCCTTGCCTTTTCTTCTTTTAAGTCCATGAATTTTGCTTGTTTCTAGCTACAGGGATGCTGCTTCTTTGCTGGGCTACATTAATATGCATATGCAGGCCTTTTAACACCATACTTAACATTTACAAATCTTGGCTTGCCCATGATTTTTATTCCTATCAGTTTTCTGAAGTAGTAAGTAAAGTAACAAGTGAAATAGTGATGTGACCACTATTTTACAGAAAAAATAAAACTAGTGGATTGCATACTGACACAAAAGTTAAGATAATTTGGTTACAGCTCTTGGTTTAAGTAACTAGTTGTTCTATCTTGATCAAATCACGTAACCTCTTCCAACCTAAGATTCTTTATCTGAAGAATAAAGGAACTTCATTTAAACTGCACTTAGCTCCACCACAGAATCTGGGGTGACTGAAGATGATCTCTAAACTTTTTTATAACTTCAGTGTGAGTCCATGATGCGAAATTGTTGTCCCATTGTTATATGAACACACAATAAACAGAAATTAAATTATATTCCTCAATGCTATTTCAAGCTGATTTTCTGGAAGCTCAGTTGATTGGAATGAATTTAATTGCTTAAATGTTTGACTTCTGTTATCCAAGTGAAACCAAATTTCACAACCCTGAGCAATTCACTCATCAATAATTATTATCAACATAATTTGAAATATATTCAGTCTGCAATTAAAAAAGAAAATGCCCAGTAAGTAACAAAGTCAAAGAATGAGAATGATTCATCCAAACAGTTGAAGCTTGATTAATTGTTTGTCAGAGGCATCCTCATTAGAAACCTAATGATTATAGATTCCAATGGCATCCATTTAATTTCTCAAATCTCTATTTATCACAACGTTTTTCAAACAACGATAGCTTTAGTCTTTTTTTTTTTCCAACTTGAAAATGTGGTCCAAAGTTTCTGTAGCTGATTTTTAAGTTAAAAAATAACCATTTCCAATAATTTTCTCAAAATCTCTTTTCAGCATTTCTTTTTTTAATCTTTAATAGAACAACTGACATTTGTAACAAGTAATTTTAATTCCTGGTAATTTTTTCCCCTATTAACGAACCAAAGGATTTATATACAGAAAGAGTAGTTTATCCTACTAAGGCACTGAAGGGAGATTTATCCCGTAATCCCTATTTACATGAAATTATCTTCCAGGGTCCCATATTTATGGTCCATGATACAAGGAATCAAAAACCCAATTAATTTAGTTTGTGTGGCAGACACTCTTAGCTGGCCCAACCCTCCATTGCTTTCTTTTTTATCACTATAACAGATAAAAAACACCAGGCAATCAATTTACCAATTTGCCTGAAGCTAGGAGTGGCCATATGACTCAAGTACAAGCAGTAGGATGTAAGGGGTTGCATATCAGTGTTCTTCTAGGAAAAATTTGCTCTTCTGATAAAAGTGACAGGTGTGGCAGTACCAGCTCTTCCCCTTCTTCATGTTTTTTTTTTTTTTTTAACTTTGTTTTAGGTGAAAGTTCATAGTGCAAACTAGTTTCTCATTCAAAAATCTGTACACTAATTGTTTTGTGACATTGGTTGCAATCCCCACAATGTGTCAGCACTCTCTGCTTTTCGCTTTCTAACCTGGATTCTTTGTGTCCATTCATCCAGTGTTCCTGTCCCTTCCTGACTTTTCAGCTTTGCTATTGCCCATTTGGTCGCGTATACTTGATTGAACTAAGAAGCACGTTCCTCACGTGTGTTAGTGTTTTATAGGCCTGTCTAATCTTTGGCTGAAAGGTTGACTTTGGGAGTGGCTTCAGTTCTGAGTTAGCAGGGTGTCCAGGGGCCATAGTCTGGTGGGTTCCTCCAGTCCCTGTCAGACCAGTAAGTCTGGTCTTTTTTTGTGAATTTGAATTTTGTTCCACTTTTTCTCCTGCTGTGTCAGAGACCTTCTATTGTGATCCCTGTCAGAGCCAGCAGTGGTGGTAGCCGGGCACCATCTAGTTCTTCTGGGCTCAGGCTGGTGGAGGCTGTGGATTATGTGGTCCATTAGTCCTTTGGACTAATATTTTCCTTATATCTTTGGTCTTCTTCATTCTCATTTGTTCAAGACGTGATGTGACCAATAGATGTATCTTAGATGGCCACTCAAAAGCTTTTAAGACCTCTTCTTCATGTCTTGATTATCGACTTCATGACTGGAGCTGTAGATATTTCCTTGCCAACATGAGGCCAATGCCTGAGGACCAAAGGCCAACACATCCAAGATGGTGGAGCACAAAAAGAGACAGAATCTGGGTCCTTAATGTAATTTAGGTGCAGCTGCACCAACACTATCTACCACCACCTATGAACCTCTTGTTAGGTAAAATTGCCAGTTCTTTCAGCCAAAAGCATTCTTTACCAACACAGCTGGCATGATAGTTTGGTTGGTTTTCCATGCTTTTAAACATTTTATACCCTGTCTTCCACTTATGAAATTTATCATTCTTTTATTGTAACAATTTAATTAAAAATATGCTTTTTAAATTACTATATCAAAGAGTCCTTAAGAGGTTACTGAGATCTTTGTGCTTTCACATAGACTGTAAACATTCCCTCAGATATGATTATTTTACCCTAGGTTTAAAAGGAAAGATATTCTATATCCTTAGTAGGTTTCTGGCAGTTGCTGTAAATCCTAAGAGAATGGCATGAAGTCAGGCAGTGTGAATTTAATAGCATCTCTGGGCAACTTGGGAATCTCCCACAGTGTCTCAATATGGCAAGCAGTTATTTGTTGCTGGTGCCCTTTATGCTTCCACTTACTGTGACTCTGAGTCTTCCCTTAGTTTTTTTTTCTCTAAAGTTCTCTCTTTCATCATGAGACATTTCCTACGTTGGGGAATTAGGTCAATAAAATTATATGGATGAGATATGGAAAAAATCACAATGAATAAAAGAGAGAGAGAGAAAGGAAAATGGAAATATTCAAGGTTATGTCCACCATGTTTAACATTCAATTTCACAGATAATCTAGTCAAGCATACATATATTTGATGTGATAAACTGTATGGTAAACCAGGATCTTCTGGTTTCAAATATGTGGATGAGAAATCTACAGCAGACCCTTACATTATTCTGAATTAATTTTCCCAGGCTCTTCTGTAATTGTTTCCCCCAGAATTACTAGGATAATCTGATAATAAAATCTGGGACTATGTAGAGAAGAGTAACTTTGGCTGGGAACAAGGTTACAATTGTCAGAAAAGTGGGAGCAGAGCTCCCAAGGCAACCATCTACCTAGTGTCACAATTTGTAAATGTGGAAAGGAACCATAAATATGTGTTCAGATTATTTTATTGATGTGGCAGATTTTAAAAGAGCCTCAATTATATTCTTTTGATTACTTTCCCAAGTCTGTTATTTTGTGGAACAGTGCTACAGTATTTGATATATTTTCCCTCAGAGTCAGCAATAATGATTTTTGTCCTATATTCATTCTTACTTCACCAACACCTGCCACATTGTAGAAAATAAACAAATATGTGTACAGAATCTAAACATGCTATGAAAAGGTAAGGTAGGTATGAATTGAAAGACATATCAGATGTACAGATGGAAGTGGATAAGATGCAAGGTTCTTCCTTTTCTAAGGAGATCATGAGGTGTCATTCTCTTTGTGTGCCAGAGTAGAAATAATAATATCATGGTCACATAATTCATTAAAGGCTAAACAAAATATGAGCCATATAGTAGAAACTCAAAAGTGATTTTTGAATAGTTGAATGAAGGAATTAATGAAGTAGTATTAATAGCTGAATTAAAGAATGAATGAAATTGCATTAACACTATAACTAGGTTTATAGTGTTTGGGAATTAAGAAAATCTTATTTTAATGAGCTTGTTACGCTTTTAGAACTGTAGCAGAAATCATAAACCATGAATTGTTTTCCTCGATAAAAACCCTGACACAGATATTTAGTAAAATTTACATTTATTTAGCTGATAAAAGACATACTTATCTAACCTGGAAAGCAACATGATGGGAGGGGATGTTTGCCTTGACATTCAATAGTGCAAATCCAAGAGGCTTACAAGTTCCACAGAAATACCGGTAGCCTCGGATTAGGTGGGTTTCACCAGGTTAGTTATTGTTAGCTTTCCCTGATCTTATATTGCCTGGATAGTGTATAGAACAGATTTTTCTCCTAAGTCCAGGGGCCTCATTCATACCAGTCGTTTTTCTGTTATCAAGAACAGTATATTTCACAGAAAACCCTAAAGAATCCACAAGAAAACTACTGGAACTAATAGAAGATTTCAGCAAAGTATCAGGATACAAGATAAACATACAAAAATCAGTTGGATGCCTTTACACCAACAAAGAGAACCTCAAAGAGGAAACTACCAAATCAATACCATTTACAATAGCCCCCAAGAAGATAAAATACTTAGGAATAAATCTAACCAGAGACGTAAAAGATCTATACACAGAAAACTATAAGACGCTACTGCAAGAAACTAAAAGAGACCTGCATAAGTGGAAAAAGATACCTTGCTCGTGAATAGGTAGACTCAACATAGTGAAAATGTCAATTCCACCCAAAGCAATCTACAGATACAATGCAATCCCAATCCAAATTCCAACAGCATTTTTTAATGAGATGGAGAAACAAATCACCAACTTCATATGGAAAGGGAAGAGGCCCCAAATAAATAAAGCATTACTCAAGAAGAACAAAGTGGGAGGCCTTACACTACCTGATTTTAGAACCTATTATACCTCCATGGTAGTCAAAACAGCCTGGTATTGGTACAACAACAGATACATAGATCAATGGAACAGAGTTGAGAATCCAGATATAAGCTCATCCACCTATGAGCAGGTGATTTTTGACAAAGGCCAAAATCCGTTAATTGGGGAAAAGACAGTCTCTTTAACAAATGGTACTGGCATAACTGGATATCCATCCACAAAAAAACTGAAACAAGACCCATACCTCACAACATGCATAAAAACTAACTCAGAATGGATCAAAGACTTAAATATAAAATCAAAACTGATAAAGATCATGGAATAAAAAATAAGGACAATGCTAGAAGCCCTAATACATGGCATAAACACAATATGAACCATAAGTAACAATGCACAAGCACCAGAAGAGAGACTAGATAAATGGGAGCTCCTAAAAATCAAACACTTATGCTCATCAAATGACTTCACCAAAAGAGTAAAAAGACAACCTACAGACTGGGAAAAAAATTTTGGCTATGACAAATCCAATCAGCGTCTAATCTCTAAAATCTATAAGATACTGCAAAACCTCAACAACAAAAAGACAAATAACCCAATTAAAAAAATGGGCAAAGGATATGAACAGGCACTTCACCAAAGAAGATATTCAGGTGGCTAACAGACGCATGAAGAAATGCTCGTGATCATTAGCCATTAGAGAAATGCAGATCAAAACTACAATGAGATACTATCTCACCCCAATAAGGCTAGCCTTAATCAAAAAAAAACAAAAACAAAATAATAAATGCTGGAGAGGTTGTGCAGAGACTGGAACACTTATACACTGTTGGCGAGAATGTAAAATGGTACAACCACTTTGGAAATCAATTTGGAGCTTCATTAAAAAGCTAGAAATAGAAGTACCATAAGATCCAGCTATCCTGCTCCTTGGACTATATCCTAGAGAAATAAGAGCCATCACACGAATAGATATATGCACACCCATGTTCACTGCAGCACTGTTCACAATAACAAAAAGATGGAAACAACCTAGGTGCCCATCAACAGATGAATGGATAAACAAATTGTGGTATCTCCACACAATGGAATACTATGCAACGATAAAGAACAACGATGAAACTGTGAAACATCGTATAACATGGAGGAAGCTGGAACTTATTATGCTAAGTGAATTTAGTCAGTCACAGAAGGACAAATACTGAATAAGACCACTATTATAAGAACTCAAGAAAAGGGTTAATCACAGAAGAAAACATTCCTTGACGGTTAAAAGGGTGGGGAGGGAGGGTGAGGGTTATTTACTAACTAGATAGTAGATAAGAATCATCTTAGGTGAAGGGAAGGACAGCACACACTACAGGTGAAGTCAGCACAACTGGACTAAACCAAAGCTAAGAAGTTTCGTGAATACAATCAAATACTTTGAGAGACAGAGTAGCAGGGGTAGAGGCCTGGGGACAATGCTTTCAGGGGACATCTAGGTCAACTGGCATAACTAAGCTTATTAAGAAAATGTTCTGCACCCTACTTTGGTGAGTGGCGTCTGGGGTCTTAAAAGCTTACAAGTGGCCACCTAAGATACATTAATTGGTCCCAACAACCTGGCGTAAAGGAGAATGAAGAACACCAAAGACATAAGGAAAGTATTAGCCCAAGAGACAGAAAGGGCCACATAAACCAGAGACTTCATCAGCCTGAGACCAGAAGAACTAGATGGTGCCCGGCTACCACCAATGACCACCCTGACAGGGAACACAACAGAGAGTCCCTGATGGAGCAGCAGAAAGATGGGGTGCAGAACTCAAATTCTAGTAAGAAGACCAGACTTAATGGTTTGACTGAGACTGGAGGTACCCCGGAAAGCATGGCCCCTGGATTCTCTATTAGCCCAGAACTAAAATAATTTCCAAGGCCAACTCTTCAGACAGGGATTGGACTGGACTGTGGGAC
The DNA here is from genome assembly GCF_000243295.1 of Trichechus manatus latirostris. NCBI lineage: Eukaryota > Metazoa > Chordata > Mammalia > Sirenia > Trichechidae > Trichechus > Trichechus manatus. The sequence continues at coordinate 6,900,463 of NW_004444036.1, forward strand.
ATAAAGTGATACTCGTGAGGAGTGTGCCTCTTAGCTCAAGTAGATACAAGAGACCAAAGGGGCAGCTTCTTGTCCAGAGGTGAGATGGGAAGGCAGTGTGGGTTAGGAGCTGGTTGAATGGACATGGGGAATCAGGGACGGAAAGGAGGAGTGTGCTGTTGCAGAATGGGGTGAGCAATTAGGATCACAGAACAATGTATGGATAAAATTTTGTATGGGAGACTAACTTGAAATGTAAACTTCACTTAGACTACAACAATTAAAAAAAAAGGGGGGGAGAGAAAAAAGAACAGTATATTCCCATTATTGTTGGACAGAAAGTTTGTAGAAAGATCCCAGAAAGGTCATCCTCTGGACACCTCCCCTGGATGCAACTCCCTTACAAAAACAAAAAGGGACATAGTGTTAGATTTGGAGTATCTAGAAAACAAGGGCTATGATGTTTATTGAAATATAATCAAGCTCAGTGGCTAAGTTCTGTAGAGATTTACTAATAAACATGAACCGAATTAATGAGTAATGTCATCTAGAGCCTCAGTAGCAAGAAATGAACCTTACTATGCAACTTTTCTCTTTTTGTAGAAATGTACAAAGTCCCAGAGCAATGGCCAGTCTACTGCATCAAAAAGGAAACTCAATATTTGTTGCCATTAATTCCTTGTAATAGATTTTGGGAATATTAAAAATGTGGCCCAGCAGGAGATAGTGACCCGACAGAAACTTCAGTTGGCTCACCACGCAGGTGTTCTCTAATTAGTATGTTTAATTAGAATAATATTTCTACTACTTCTCCTTTAGGCCACTTTTCACTTGTAAAAAGGGAACTCATTTCTTACCAAATTTCTATAGCCCCAAACTGGTTCATGACAAAAGGGAACAAGCTCTCCAATAAAATGGAGTTAAAACAGGATAAAAGTGACATTTGATTAATTAATTTTCAAGGGGGAGCAAGTGCCACTGGGTTTGTTTAAAAGTGTGACAGCACCTAGAGATTTCCCACCCCATAGGCCTCTCAGGTATAATCTGTTGATAAGATACCAGCAGATGTCAAGACCTAATTAACAGCTCTTGAATTTAAATCCCAAGCGGTAAATTTCAGTTGGAATCCGATGGAAATCTTTGCTCAGTTCCCTGGTGTAGATTTGGTCACCTGCAGGAAAACACTCTGCTTCAGAAATACTCATGTACATTTCTTTATGATTGTGTCAAAAAAAAACTTGCATTAATTTTTATCAGTTACTCAGAATGCTTCTAAGTGGTTCCATAAAATACAGTGATAATTAACCCTGCCCATCTGTTCTTGAGTATACATTATGGTCTATGGATGGTTAATGACAAGACTGTACTATGACTTTATTCATACAAGCCAGTGGTGATATTTTCCAAATTAGAGCTCTCTCATAAATTGAATTCAGGTTTACTTCCAATCTTGTAGGTGAGGATGATGATTATTATAATGTCAAAACAGAAGTGGACTGTTGTATTATTTCATTCATAGCCAGCACTTATGCATACAAAGGAAAAGGGTGCAGTAGAGAAAAGAAATGATTATGTGAAACAAAAACTGACTAGCCCCTTCTTCTCTCTAAGGCAGGAGGAATAATTCATATAAGTGGGTAGGTAATTTCTGCACTGGCCCTGTTTCCTTTCAGATATAATGAAGGAGAGAGAAGTTAAAGGATTAAGTTTCAAATCTTTGGCAATTTTTTTCTCTGCTTCTTACAGGTAGGGTCTGGAGTGAATGGGCCATTACTTAGGTAGTGTATATATGAGTCTTTGGGTGTGCAAAGGTACATCCCAAGCTAAGTAGTGGATGGAAGGCAAAATTTTCTGCATAATAAAAAGAGAGGGACTGAGTTTAGAGGGAAGATAAAGGGGAAGAATATTGGGAAAAGAGAAATAAAACACCCTAGACCTGCACTGTTCAATATAGTATCCACTAGCCACATGTGGCTACTTACATTTAAATTAATTAAAATTAAATAATATTTAAAATTCAGTTCCTCATTTACACTAGCCACGTAGCAAGTGCTCAATTGCCATATGTAGCCAGCGGCTACTGTAATTAGGTAGTGCGGCTCTAGAAAATGTAGGGTGAACAAGAAAGGGATATAAAATTTGTAATTCCAATGTCCAGTGAAGTTTTCCATATCTACCAAAACCTGGGTGAGAGGTTATGAGAGAAATCAAGGAGAACAGCTCATGCCATTTCTGGGTAGATGTGATACAGAACAGGGATGGCATATGTAGAATAAAGAGGTTCTTCATCCACTAGTCAAAACATCTGGAAGACAGAGCCTCTGAGAAAAACACAGTCTAAAATCCTTCCCAAGGAGCTTCAGAAAATCTGGGATTGACTAAAATTTTCCAACATATGTGGGTTGGAATTGGAGACAATTGATTCTATTTGAATCTTATAGGACAGTTTGCCTCTGTTGATAATTATTGTCAGGATAAATCTTCTATGGCATCATGAAGCCAGAAGCCAAAAACAAAAATAAATGGGGAGATCAAAAACAATTTTCTGTCAATTTTCCAGGAACTTATTGCTTTATTGTTGCCCTTTATCTGTCTTGTTTCTTGCTTTATTCCAGGTAACACTCAACCCTCATTTTTCTGCCTTGTTTTGAGCCCTAGATCTGACAGTTGATCTTGATTTCCTATTTTAATTCTTTCCATTTTCTGAAAGAACTCAGCCAGCTCTTAACCTCCTGGTTTTCCTACTCCCAGACACTTTCGCTAAAACTCCCCATCCAATCTAATTTCAACCCCAGTACCCAACCTCTTGCAACTTCACCATGAAGTCATTGGGAGGATCAGATAATGAGAGTTAATGGGAGAATCAAGGAGGGCACAATAGGGAATTTTACAGCTCTGACCATTCCCATCACCCCTAACAGTAACACTGAAATGAAGACAGGCGAGTTTGGGAGTAGAGGCAAGAGTATGGGGTGTAGGGCATGTCAAGTTATAGGGGATGTCTCTCTTTCTTGGTCACACACACACACACAAATCCATGGAAATTTATTGTGGTCTTGATATGAAGACTATCAGAAGCCTCAGGGAAACTTAACAAAACGATTCTTGAATCAGCTTTTCTGCTTTCAGTAAAGAAACATGGCTTTATAATGATGGGCTGAGGTAGAAAGAATGACCCCACAGTTCTGAATGATTCTTGCCATATCTGACATAAATATGAATATAGATAATCAATTCCTGGGGCCAGAGAAACCTGGAGAGTAAAGAACCCCAGGGCAAGTTACACAACATGGCCAATGCCCAAGATGTTAGCCACACTGATGAGTGAATGCTTAAGGGCTCCTCAGCTTTGTTTTTGTTTGTTTTTATTATTGTAAGTTTTTAAGGCTCCAGCTGGAAAATTTTACATTCTCAGTTAACTTATGTTTCAAAGAAGAAATCAAAGGTGAAATTTCAAATTTGTAGTTGTCTTAGTAGTCATCTAGTACCGCTATAACAGAAATACCACAAGTGGATGGCTTTAACAAACAGAAGTCTATTCTTTCACAGTCTAGTAGGCTAGAAGCCCAAATTCAGGGCGTCAGCTCCAGGGGAAGGCTTTCTCTCTGTGTTGGCTCTGGAGGACGGTCCTTGTCATGAATCTTCCCCTGGACTAGGAGCTTCTCAGTGCAGCGACCCTGGGTCCAAAGGACATGCTCTGCTCCTGGCACTATTTTCTTGGTGGTATGAGGTCTCCATGTCTCTCTGCTCACTTCTTTCATTTATATCTCAAAGGAGATTGGCTTAAGACGCAACCTACTCTTGTAGATTGAGTTCTGCCCCATTAACATAACTGCCGATAATCCCATCTCATTAACATCATAGAGATGAGATTTATGACACGTAGGAAAATCACATCAGATGACAAAATGGTGGACAATCACACAATACTGGGAATCATGGCCTAGCCAAGTTGACAGACATTTTTTGGGGACACGATTCAATCCATGACAGTTGTCAATATCAATAATGGAAAAATTATTATCAAAATATATTAGGTAGATCTAAAGTTGAGCTCAGGATAGCACTCATAGCCTTAAGTACTTACATTAATAAACAGGAGAAAATGCAAGTAAATAAGCCTTCAACTCATGAAGCTAGGAAGCAAACAACAAAATAAACCCAAAGGAAACAAAACATGATTAAAATAAAATAGAAATTAATGAATCAGAAAAGAGTAGAAGAGATGAATAAAAATATTAAGTTAGTAATTTGATAAGCTTAATAATTACATCAATTACTCTACAGCCTAATCAAGGAAAAAAGGGAGAAAATATAAACAAACAAGATTTAAGAAGAGGAAAATAATCACAGAACTAGAGACAGGTAAAAAGAATCAGAGAGTATTTTGACAACCCCCATTAAAAGAATTTAGATAACTTAGATGAAATTGATAATTCTAAGAAAATATAAATTACCAAAATTAACCCCAGAAGTAATTGTGATCTAAGAAAGACCAATAACCATGGAAGAAATTGGGAAAGTTATCAGAGCTATTCAACAAATGGAGGAAGAACAAACGATTTGACAGGATTTTTTTTAGAGTTAAGAAACAAGGAATTCTGACAACATATAAAATTTTCAAGAAAAAATGAAATATCTCATATATATAAAACATACAGATAGATCACATAAAAGCTATATATTAAATAATTAACACATTATGCATGAAATGCAAGGATGATACCTTTAAGGCAAGCTATTACTATTATTCATCATATTCATAAATCACATATAAAACCTATTATGTCAATAGATACTGGAAAAGTCTTCGACAAGTTTCCACATCCATTTTTTTAAATAAAACCAAGAGCTAGTTTTGATATTGTAACAATAACAATTCTCCATTAATTAAAATAAATTCAATAAACATCAGTTAATAAATAATGAATTTTTTCAAATACGATAAAAATAATTTTAAATTTCACAGTAGTAATTTAGAGTTTGGACTTCGGTATATGATTATTTGGACTAGAATATAAAATCAGGAAAACACCCCAAAATCTAGAAGAAAAAAGGAAATATGATGACTTCTTGGTCATATTCTAGGTATCCATATGCTTCTTTCAGCATTTTCCTCAATTGGGAAAAGAGGGATTTTGTATTCAGCAGAAAGTCAGCGAGGATAATTTGAGTCCTGTGTGTCTCTTGAGTCTATAATCTTGAAGCACAAACCAGATAATCAACAGACAATTAATTTTTAATTCTCATTGTCCACAGTAGTAGTCATGTCACATATTGGTACCATGAGTATGCAATACTCAAACTCAAAATTTACATATTGTAATTTTGAACAATTGGTTCCGCAAGTGTTCACTGCACCTACTAATAATGATTCTTTGCTTCCTCCAACTTCTGCTTCTTGCCTTTATTTTTCCCCTGTGCTCATCAGAAATGAGTTAGATTTATTACTTTTTCAATATTTCATACTGAGTGGGAGAGTTCAACAGGGTGATACTAAAATGCATTTGTTTTTCAAGGACTTTACTACTTTAAATTTTACTTTCTTAAGATAAAAGTTAGGGCTGGTTAACCTAGGGCTATCTCTAGGTTTCTATGGATCTATCTTATTTTTTAATATCAATAAAGAAATATTGGACCTAGTGAAGATGAGCACTTTGTAGTATGTGGGGTGGATGAAAGTACTCACACAGAGGTTCAATATCATCCTAATTAAAGTGCTCCTTTACATGTATAAAGGTGTGTTATGGATTGAATTGTGTCCCCCAAAAATATGTACCACAAATCCTAACCTCTATGCCTGTGGTTATAATCCATTTGGGAATGGGTTATCTTTGTTATGTTAATGAGACAGGATTAGTGTAGGGTGTGTCTTAAGTCAATCTCTTTTGAGATATAAAAGAGATTAAACAAGCGAGAGAAGCAGAGATGGAGGAAGAGAGATGCCAAGCCACATGAAGATTGCCTAGGAGCAGAAGCTCAGAAGAGACAAGGACCTTCCCTAGAGCCGACAGACAGAGAAAGCCTTCTCCTAGAGCTGACACCCTGAATTCAGACTTCTAGCCTCCTAAACTGTGAGAAAATAAATTTCTGTTTGTTAAAGACACTTATTTGTGGCTTTTCTGTTATAGCAGCACTAGATAACTAAGACAGGTGTATTTCAGAATGAAGAGCAAACGAACAGAAATAGAAAATATGATAGAAAGGAAAACACAGAAGATCAGTCTATGAAGTCCAACATTGTAGTAATAATAGTTTCAGACACTGATAATTAATGTAATGGAGTGGAGAAAATAGAGAAATAGTAGAAAAAAATTTCCCTAATCTCAATGTATGTTCTCAGACTGAAAATGTCCTCTTATTGCAGATAAGAGTAATGCAAAAATATTTACACTTACACAAGCTCTGATGATACTCTATAATCACAATGATAAATAAAAGATTCTAAATATTTCCAGAGACAGTCACACAGTGTGTGCGTGTGTGTAAAAGACAGAGAGTTTACATACAGAGGAATGTGAAGCAGATTTCACGCAAGTATTACTGGAAGTTAGAAGATTATGCAACCAGGCCCTCAACATTCTGAGACATAAAATAAATACACAGTTCTATGCCTATACAAATTATCCTTCAAAATGCAAAATAAGGACTTAAAAGAACTCAGAAATTTTGATAGCCATGTACTCTATATGGGAAAAAAAAAAAGGAACTGTTATTTCCAGAAGTAAGAAAGGCTAGAAAACCTGACCAATTCACACACTGTAGACAAATCAAGTGTTGACTAAAATAAATAAAAAAGTTTTCTATGCATTAATAAGCTGGAAAGAAAAGAAATACTCTTTGGTTTCCAAGAATTAAGCGAAAGGCTTGAAGAGGTAAGTAGTGCACTGTTACCCTAAACCATTTGCCCAATCCATTTGACTGTGGGCAGTATTTACAGCCTCTTTGTGAACAGAAGGGAGGAGAGGAGACAAAATGGAGAGTCCACCTCCTGAGAATTAACAACCACAAGTCAGTCTTCACAGGGCCTAAAGTCATATTAGTGAGTTCAACAAGCCTCAAGCTCATATTTACTTCAAAGTGATGTTGTGTAGGTGGGGCCCCTGATAGAAACAAACAGAATTCCTTTCTGGGGACTGAAACTCCAATTCAAGCATCAAAGTTCTAGGGAATATTAACTTGGAGGAAAAAAAAAATCACCAAAAAGCCTATAAGGAAACCTGAACAGGAGCTAGTAAGGTCATAATGATACTGACTTCAGATACTGGAATTTTTAGACATCCATTATGAAGTAAATGTATTTGATATTTCTAAGTAATATAACAAGAGATCAAGAATATGAATTAGTATAAAGGGACTATTAAAAATGACATAGAACTAAAATGAGTATATAGTCACATATGTATGTGTATAGGCATATAGATGTATGGGTAGGTACAGGTATATACATATGTGTGCACAGATAGAAGTGTCTATATGTACGTGTAGGTACAGATATGTGTGTGCAGGCATATGTATTCATACAGGACACAGTTATAGATAATTCTCAGACATAACCAAACACCTTACAAGCCTGGTTTTCTGGGTCTGAAGGCTTAGGACCTTAGTCTTATGGGACAACTTAGTCAACTGACATAAGGTGAGTAGTGTCTTGGGTCTTAAAAGATTGCGAGCAGCCATCGAAGGTACAGCTATTGGTCTCTACTCATCAAGAGCAAAAGAGAAGGAAATCAAAGTCTCAGAGAAGAAACTAGTCTACAGGGCTAACAGCCTACATGAGCCATGGCCTCATTTACCCTGAGACCAGGAGAACTAGATGGTGCCTGGCCACCATTACCAACCCATTCTCATCAGGGCGACAATAGACAGACTCTGACAGAATGGGAGAAAAATGCGGAATAGAACTCAAATTCTTAAAAAGTCCAGACTTATGGGACCAGTTGAGACTAGAGGACTCCCTGAGACTATCGCCCTGAGATACTATTTAAACCTTGAACACAAACTATCCCAAGATGTCACCTTTTATCAAAATAACAGAGTGGCCCACAAAACAAAGGATATTACCCATGACTATGGTGCTGCATTAAGAAAAAACATCTAAATGAGACCAAAAGGTCAACAAATACTCGAAAGCAAAGAAGAAAAGATAAGGGGGCATGGAAATTAGAGAACTGGAAATGGAACTATGAGAACACAGTTGAAGAGAATGTTGACACATTGTGAAATATGTAAGTAATGTCACTGAACAATTTGTACAGAAATTGTGAAATGGGGACCTAACTTACTGTGTAAACTTTCACCAAAAGCATAATAAAATATTATTTTAAAAAAAGACATAGAACATTAGAAAAAGAACCAAACAGAATTTATAGATATGCAACATTTAAAACACTGAAAATAAAAACACAATTTTTAGCTTAAAATAAATTTAGTTTACCAATTTAAAGAGAGAATTAGGCAACAAGACAACAAACTTGAAAAAGCAATTCAGGGAGAGGCATGAAAAGATAGACATTTAACAAAACATGGAACATAGATGACAAGATCTACCATATTTCTACTTGAAGTTCCAGAAGATGTACATCTGTAAGCATTTAATTTTAAGCCTGTAAGCATCTAATAATAGAACCTTAATATATACAAAGCAAAAGTGAACATAATTAAAAGGATAAATAGACAAGTCCATCATCACATTGGAAGATTTTAATTTGCCTCTTTTAGTACTTCTTATATTAATCAGAAAAAAAATCAGTAAGACTCTAGGAATAATCTTGAGATAATGGACGTATATAGACCAAGTAAAGAACATATATTATTTTCAAATACATATGGAAGATTTACAAATACTGACCTTGTCTAGACCATAAAGCCCTGTCAATAACAAATTTCAAAAGATTAGGGTGTTATACAAGCTGTGCTATCTGACCATAAAGCACTTAACTTAGAAATAAAAACAATAAGATGTCTAGAAAATGCCATGCATTTTTTTGAAATTATGAAATAGACTTCTAAAATACGACTGGCTCAAATAATAAGAAATTATATTGGATATTTAAAAATACATATAATTAAATAATAATAAAAATACTACATATTAGTACTTGTTGGCTGTGGCTAAAGAGGGTTTTGGAGGAGGAATTTATTGCTTTAAATGCTTAAACTAGAAAAGAAGAAGGTTGAACATCAATGAAGTAAGTATCCAATTTCAAGTTAGGAAAAGACCAAAAATAAAACCAAAGAAAACAGAAAAAAGTAAACAATAAAGATAAGAGCAAAAATGTAAAAAGATTAAATGAATGTACAGTACCAAAAACCAAACCAAACCTGTTGCCACCGAGTCGATTCCGACTCATAGCAACCCTACAGGACAGAGTAGAACTGCCCCATATGGTTTCCAAGGAGTGGCTGGTGGATTCGAACTGCCGACCTTTTGGTTAGCAGCCAAGCTCTTAACCACTGTACCACCAGGGCTCCACAACAGGGCTTAGAGCCACATAAATAATAAAACGAGGGAAAATGAAACATTCCAGAGACATCTTCTTTTTATTTTTCTAACTTGTTGAGATTTGGCTTTGTGTTCAAGAATTTCTTTCTGATCTTTGTTGTGTTAGTTTGGTGATTAGCACTATGCTCTGGTTAATATGCCCACATGGACAATTGTCCTGTTAGCCTTCTCATGCTGTATCCTCTCCATGTAGATGACATATTTCTATCTGTAAACCAAGGCAACCTTGCCAATTAGCTGACCTTCTGGAGATCTGGGAGGACAGGATCTTCCCGCACACATGTAAAGGCACATCAAAGTGGTGCTTGTGGTTCTTGCTGCTGTCTGAGGTCACCAAGGGATTGATCTTCATGGTGAATGTCTACTGGGGACAGGACCAAATTTGATTTATCCAAGGAAGGCAAGGTAGATATAATACTAGAAAATTAATTAATGCAAGTAATTATTGTTGTTAGTTGCTGTTAGTTGCCGTCTAGTTGATGCCAACCCATGGTGACCCCACGTGTGCAGAGCAGAACTGCTCCATAGGATTTTCAAGGTTGTGACCTTTTGGAAGTAGATCGCCAGGCTTGTCCTTGAGGTGCCTCTGGGTGGGTTCAAACTGCCAACCTTTCCGCTAGTAGTTGAGCACTTAACTGTTTGTACCACCCAGGGATTCCAATTAATTACGTGAATAGTTAAAATGAGAAAAAAAATTATATAATCATCTCAATAGATACAGTAAGAATTGATAAAATTTAATTACATGTTATTATAATAACTCCTAGCTAATCAGAATAGAAGAAAATTTTCTTCATCTGGCAAAGTCCATCTACCAAAAACCTACAGCAAATGTAGGAGGTGAGGGATATGGTGAAAAGTGCTAAACTGCTCACAGTTTGTAGGAGAGGGAAGAAGAAGGGATGAAGGGAGAGAGGGAGGGAGGGGGATGGGAGAGGGAGAGAGAGATTAAAGAGGATAAATCATGACGTAGGGAATATTACAATAAAGTTATAACACCCAGAAGAAAAAAAAGTAGGACCTTTTGAGAGTGGTATTTTCAGGGGTAGGGCTAGGGGTGGAAAGAGGAGGAGGTACTTATATTTCATTTTGTGCTCTTCTGTACTACTAGAATTTTCTCCCTCACATGTATTTTTTTTTAATAATAAAACATTTAACAAAAAAGAGCAAACAGAAAGAAAAGCAAAGAAGACTATGGGTTTTGTGTGTGTGTGTGTGTGTGTGTGTGTGTGTGTGTGTGTGTGTTGATTTTGATAAATTAAGTAGAAAAAGGAAGCTGCAGATGAGTATGTAAATATATAAGTATACCCCCATTGAGAAACACCGATTTCAGCTTAAGGATGGATTTTATTGGTTTCTCTGCTCACACAGTTTTTTGTAACTGATGCCTTTCTCTTTTTTGGGTTGGTTTTTAGTTTTGCTAGACCATATCCTTTAGTCGTATTATTTTTCAGGAAAAGAGTGCATCTAGTATACTTCCCAAATCCTTTTCATGTTTAAGAATACTGTTTTTTTTCCCCCTTCATAATTAAATGGATCTAGAATTCAAGGTTCAGAGTCCTTTGCCCTCCTCATACTTTCAAAGACATTTTATCATTATCAACTAGCATCCCTGTTAGGAAAAAAAAAAAAAAGAAGAAGAAAGAAAGCAAAGCCTAATTCTTCTTTATTATATAATCAGTGTAATCAGTTTTTTTTCCCCTCTCTCTCTCTCTCGGATATTATCTTCTGGGTCCAAAACTCTCCCTAGCATGTGTCTAAATGTAGTTTTTGTTTTATTATTTCTTTGTGGTATTAAGAATCTGTATCCTTGAGCTTTTTCATTGCTATTAGGAAGAAAAAATAAAATCACAGAAGCATGAAAATGTCTTGGTCTTGCCAATGCCATGGTGTTAGGGAAAGGACTGACCACAGAAATAAGTAGAACAGACTAAAAGAAGTTATTTTTTATTTCTTTTTAGACCACTGATATTTAGTCTCTTACGGGTAAGAATTTCACTCATCTCAGAATAAGAGATTCCAAAAGCCAGAGACTATTTTTTACAATTTATTTAATTGCCTAGAGGTGTAATTGAGAAAATTATCTGACAGAACCAGTAGTGCCTTGGTTTCATATAGGAATGGGTAAATCTGCAAATTAGCCTACTTACGCAAAAAGAATTAATGGACATTTGAAGACTTCTGTAATAACACTTTTAATTCAGTCCAGCTATCTATACCAAAGCAATTTGGAGATAATTTCAGAAATTCTATTCAAATAAATGAAGGTTCAACTGGTTATCATCTGTGTGATAAATCCCATCAGCAGAATGCCACCCATTTCTATTTGCTTCCTAATAAGCACATATCGCTCTATTAATATTTATCCATTCATTTGTCACATTCTGGGGAGAATGAAATAAATCCTAAGCACCCCATATTATAGAGGATGGGATTGAAGTTCAGAGGAAAATAAATGATATACAAGTTTTAATGTATTTATTCACTCAGTCAACATTTATTGAGTTCTTACTAAAGCCCGGTACTACCATTAGGCACCAATGGCACAAAGATGACCAAGGAGTTTACAATCTATTGTGTAAGACAGACATATAAAGAAGTAATTATAATATAATGTCTACAAAGTATATTCAAATTAAATAGAAATATCCCTAGTATCAAAATCTCTGGAAACCCAGTCCATGGGCCTCTCTCTTTTAGTTCAAAGGTCTCTATGCTTTCTCTTTGTCATCATGTTTTCCTTCCCTCAGTGGCTTGTTCACCTAGAAGCTTCCTGTGTGATGCCAAGCTCCTCTGACTACTTCTGCTACTCCTCACTCTATTCTCTATACCCTTATTGCCTGCTGATATTTATCTGATTGTAACCACCCTTCCCCTGTTATCTAAAGCTTTTATGCTGAAGTTGATGACTCTGTGTGTTGTGGTGGCTTGGGGGTGAGAGCAAGCAGAGACAAAGAGAGATAAGAAGGAAATCGTGTCTTAATACAACCCACCTTATATTTCACTTTTATGCACTTAAAACATCAACCTGGTTCTCTCAACCTCCTATAGGGCATCTAGTGCAACGTTTATCATCCTTTGTTTCTTTTTTTTCATAAACTTTTCTGAGAATCTGATATGCAGATTCACTTACAGCTTTTCAAATCATTCCACAAGGGACAGCAGTCAGCTTTCCCTAGAAAGGCAACATAAATTGCTTAGAGGTTTAGGCCCAAAGGTAATTGCAGTAACATTATGTGCAACATATTAATATCAAAAGGATTTCTTCAGTGATTCCTTCTTTAGATCTCAGACCCAGGGAGTGTGTCTCAGCAATTTCTCTTCTGTGGGAGAGATTTCTTCAATCACAAAACCCTATAGAATCTAATTCTTAACTACCTTCTAATTCCATTTCCTTTTCTCCATAACACTACCCTAATTTATTTACTAATCATCTCTTGCCTAGGATATAGCAACATCCACATAACGATTCCACTTTAACCCTCCTCCCAACCATCTTCCACAACGATCTTCCTATCGCTCGAGTCTAATAATGCTCTCCACTGATAGAAACACTCAAATGACTCTCATGAACTCAAGAAAAGGGCATTTTAGATCACACATAAGGCCCAATCTTTCTATTTGGTCAATCATATCCCCTTTAATATCTCTTACTGCTCTCCATCTCACTCAATACTTAGATAATACCAAAAACCTAGCAGTTCCCCCAAATCTCCAAACATCTTACTTCTGTGACTTTGAACACACTTCCATTTGCCTAGAATGTACCTCCTGTATCTCCCTGAAAGGCTCTTTTCAACTGTTACCTATCCTTCATGAACTTCTGAGGGGAGAAGTCACCACTCCCTCTTTGTTCTCTGACTATACCTTCCTTTCACCCCTGTCATAGGCCTTATCCTACTCTATTGCATTAAATTGTTTACATAGCTATCTCCTATCAAGTTGTGAACTTCTTGAAATCATGGATAATGGCTCCTTTATCTTTTTATACACAGTACATAGAAATATGCTGAGCTACGGTAGATGATTTAAAAAACTGTCAGATGACTGAGTTCCTAACAGAAGTACAAAGTATGAAATGAGGACTATAGTAAATTGTTCTCCCTCGCTCTCCCCCATGAATCTGTTAGAAAAACAAATTCTCAAGACCTGCTCCTACCTCCTCCAAAACAAAAAACAAAAAACAAAAAAACCTGAACCTGTTGCCATCTAGTTGATTCCGACTCATAGAGACCCTATAGGACAGAGCAGAACTGCCCCAAAGGGTTTCCAAGGCTGTAATCTTTATGAAAGCAGGCTGCCACATCTTTCTCCCACCGAGTGGCTAGTGGGTTCAAGTCGCTGATGTTTAGGTTAGCAGCAGAGGGCTTAATCACTGTGCCACCAGGGTTCCTCCACCTCCTCTAAGACCTATAAATCAGAAACTCTGCGAGTGGGGCCCAACATTCTTTGTTTTTACAAGTCCTCCAGGTGATTCTTATGTAGGCTTCAGATGGAGAAAAACTGTTTGAAGGAAATGGTCCTCCTGCTGTCACTATGCCCGGTGGCCACTGTATTGCTCCCCAAATGGAAGAGATGAAGTAGGTGCAGATTAGTAAGCCTTTTACTTCCTGGACAATTAATCATGGATGGGATGTACGAATTGGCCCATAGAAAAGAAGGCACATTTTCATGGGCATGAATGTCACAGGACATGTGCATGAGACATGATGTCAAAAACCAGATAATGTACCAAGCAACAAATAATAGAGCACAGTGTGGCCCAGTACCAGGGAGTTATAACAGCAATGAGCAGAAGATGAAGAAAAGTCATAAGGAGAGCAAAACTACAGAATAGAAAAGCATGTGTGCAGCAGCATGAAGAGGGAGTTGGCTGCCAAGTCCAAATAATTAGGAAAGGAATAACTGGAGATATGGTTACTGCAAAAAGCTGCAGCAGATAGAAGAGAGGGAAAATGGCAACAAATAAAGATGGCAGGTCTGAAACAGTGACCCAAGCATTCCTGGTTGGAGGTAATTTACTAACTTCTGGTGTGAGGAAGGATTAGGGATAAATAATAGACTCCTACCTGCCATAGTAGCTACAACATTCTAATTGTGTGGTATATCCAAGTTGGCGAAGGAATGGGTTTTGGCCTCTAGCACAACGAGGTTCTAATCCTACCTTCCCCAAATATTAGCTGTGTGATCTGAGCTTCAGTTTTCTTGTCCACAAAGTAGAAATAAAAATATGTCCACTACAATCAATCTATTTTAATGAATAAATGATAAAATGGCAATAAAGTGTCTTGGTTCTAGTTGACACATCTAAGGCACTTAATACATGGTGGTGATTATTATGTTTAGTTTAATAACGTAGTCATAAGTTATGCATATAATGGCTATAATATCTGCATAAAAATTTATCTACAGTATGATAAAGTGATTCTCATATACTCCCTGTGTCATAAATGCCAATTAAAAACCCTAGTGTAGTGATGTGTGCAAGTGTGTGTGTAGGCAAACTCTCAAATTCCATGGTGCCCCTTCAGTTCTTGACTACTTGTTGTTGGGACTATATTTATCTCTATTCACATGATAGAAGAGGTTACTTGATTGTTATAGTCAAAGAATTGATTATATAACATCAGGGTCAAAATAAATTCTGTGGTATGATACTATTAGTTCAGCCAAAAATATATTTCATACATCATATTGTGGTCTACTCAAAAATAAAACATAATTTTTTACTAAAAAGGTTGGGATGAAGGGCCCTACATTGCTTCTTCCATCTTTTATTAAGAGGCTTCAAGGAATAAAGTGGGAATGGATTTCCTTTATTTACCATCTGCTCACATTGATTTGATTAAGCCCAGGGAGAGTCTAGAAAAAATCTAATTTGTAGAACTTTAATCATGGTGTGGTGTAAAGAGCACTAAGCAGGGTTTGACTATCAACTGCCAGTCTATTATCTGTGAGATCTTGGGTAAGTCACCTCTGAACGTGACTTTTCTGAACATCAATATTTCTCACGTGTAAAATGAGGATGACATGATGCATCCATTTTCTTTCACAGGGTTATTTTGAGATACAAATGCATGTGAATGCACTTTTTAAAGTATGCAAACATTAGCAATTATCTATTCCCAGAAGCTCTGTCATTAAGTATTTCTTCATATTTCACCAAAGGGTTCACGTAACAGTGCCTGACTTCTGACTGTTTTAACTTGCTTGTACATATCTGCAGATGCATCTCAGTTTTGATCTGTAATCAATTCATGCACAGAATAAACACCATAACCATCACTTTGCTTTGCTGTATAATCAGCCATTTTAGTTCTGCCCTGTTAGAGAAATAAAAATTCCCTACGCTCTCAAATTGTCTACTGATCAGTGAACTGCATTTCCCCACCCCAATTTTTAAAGTCTTTAAAACATGGAGATACCAGGTATACTGTTTATTACAAGAGGCATTAATAACAGCATGCCAGATAAAGGCTGCCTGTAATACGTCAAGTAGTTCTAGAATAGCATGCCTCACAGTTCAGTAAGTAGTGCTAACCTAAAAAGCAGGTGGCGAATCTCAATTCAAAGAAAGATGTGTGCTGTAATAGTTGTCCTTGGAGCTAAGGAAAGTCTCTATCATCTCTCTGAGCATTGGGTATTCTGGTATTTGGGAAATGGGTAAATAAAGAGCTATTACATAAGTTTTGAGGAGTCCCTGGGCAGTGCAAATGGTTAAGTGCTCGACTACTAATCAAAAGGTTGGTGGTTTGCAGGCAAAGACGTCCCAAAAAAAGAAAATTACAGACCAATATCTCTCATGAATATAGATGCAAAAATTCT
>NW_004444036.1:6919907-6922099 GCF_000243295.1 Trichechus manatus latirostris
TGTAGAAATTTTTGAAACGGTGTATCTTTGGCTATGTGTATTTTCACCAAAAGAAAAAAAAAGAGGTTGAGAAGTTAGAGGGTTGACATGTTGTGGGTTTGTTAACCAGTGCCATAAAACAATATGTGTACTACTGTTTCA
The DNA here is from genome assembly GCF_000243295.1 of Trichechus manatus latirostris. Taxonomy (NCBI): domain Eukaryota; kingdom Metazoa; phylum Chordata; class Mammalia; order Sirenia; family Trichechidae; genus Trichechus; species Trichechus manatus. The sequence continues at coordinate 6,920,049 of NW_004444036.1, forward strand.
TGAGAAACTATTTGTTCTGTAAGCCTTCACCTGAAGTACAATAAAAAAAAAAATGTGGGTAGCAAAAAAAAAAAAAAAAATGTTGGTGGTTTGAATCTACCCAGAGATACCTTGGAGGACAGACCTGGCGAACTGCTTTTGAAAGGTCACAGCCTTGAAACCCCTACGGAGCAGTTCTACTCTGCACACATGGAGTCTCCATGAGTCAGAATTGACTCGAGGATGACTAACAACAACATGTAAGTTGGAGATGCACAGCTGACTTGAAAAACAGAACAACAGCATACAGATCAGCATTAAAATTGTACAGAGGCGGTGTTGGGTAGAAGATTGGTTTAGAATCTGACATCACAAACCAAAAACTCATTGCCATCAAGTTGATTCTGACTCGTAGTGACCCTATAGGAGAGTAGAACTGCCCCATAGGGTTTCCAGGGCTATCATATTTATGGAAGCAGACTGCCACATCTTTCTCCTGCAGAGAGCTGGTGAGTTGGAACTGCTGACCTTTTGGTTAGCATCCAAGCACTTTAGCCACTGTGCAACCAGGGCTCCTTCAGAATCTGACAGATAGGTTCAAATTCTAGTTCTTTTACTTACTGGGTTGGTTACAGCAAGTCACTGAAATCCCTGAACCTCTATTATCTATTATGTGAGGATCATCATCTCTACCCAAAGAAATTGTTGCAGGGATATAATGAGAGGTTATATGTGAAAGTATTTATTCTAGTGCCTGACATACAGATCATACTAAAAAAAGTCTGTTTCTATCCTCCTCTCCCCATTTTGTTTCACTTCCTTATCTTACCCTCCTTTTCACCATCTTTTCTTTTATCTTCCCTAAGACCCAAGTCATCCTTTATTTGAGGATTTAGAAGGCATTTTGGGAAGTTATACCACTGACTCCAAGTTAGCTTAATGAGTTTTTATTATCATTGTAGTAGTTGTGAAAATGGCTGGTTAAGAGGTATTTCTGAGTATTAAAATGCCTTTGTTACCTATATGTATACATGCATAGGAAACCCTGGTGGCATAGTGGTTAAGTGCTACAGCTGCTAACAAAAAGGTTGGCAGTTTGAATCCACCAGGCACTCCTTAGAAACTCTACGGGGCAGTTCTACTCTGTCCTATAGGGTCACTATGAGTCGGAATTGACTCAATGGCAATGGGTTTGGTTTTTTGGTTTATACATGCATAAATATGGGTAATAAGGCATTTTATACATGCATAGCAAGAAGCCCTGGTGGTGCAGCGATTAAGTGCTCAGCTGCTAACCAAAAGGTCGGCAGTTCGAACTCAACCAGCCACTCTGTGGGAGAAAGATGTGGCAGTCTACTTCCATAAAGATTACAGCCTTGCATTTGACAAAGTCCAACACTCATTCATGATAAAAATTCTCAGCAAAATAGGAATAGAAGGGAAATTCCTCAGTATAATTAAGAGCATTTATACAAAGCCAACAGCCAACATCATCCTAAATGCAGACAGTCTGAAAGCATTCCCCTTGAGAACGGGAACTAGATAAGGATGCCCTTTATCACCATTCTTATTCAACATTGTGCTGGAGGTCCTAGCAAGAGCAATTAGGCTAGAAAAAGAAATAAAGGCCATCCAAATTGGTAAGGAAGAAGTAAAAGTATCCCCATTTGCAGATGATATGATCTTATACACAGAAAACCCCAAAGAATCCTCAAGAAAACTACTGGAACTAATAGAAGATTTCAGCAAAGTATCACGATACAAGATAAACATAAAAAGATCAGTTGGATTCCTTTACAGCAATAAAGAGAACTTCGAAGAGGAAATCACCAAATCAATACCATTTACAATAGCCCCAAAAAAGATAAAATACTTAGGAATAAATCTAACCAGAGACATAAAAGACCTATACAATGAAAACTACAAGATACTACTGCAAGAAACCAAAAGAGACCTGCATAAGTGGAAAAACATAACTCGCTCATGGATAGGAAGACTCAACATTGTGAAAATGTCAATTCCACCCAAAGCAATCTACAGATACAATGCAATCCCGATCCAAATTCCAACAG
>NW_004444036.1:6922373-6941096 GCF_000243295.1 Trichechus manatus latirostris
AAAACTGAAACAAGACCCATACCTCACACCATGCACAAAAACTAACTCAAAATGGATCAAAGACCTAAATATAAAATCTAAAACAATAAAGATCATGGAAGAAAAAATAGGGACAATGCTAGGAGCCCTAATACATGGCATAAACAAATACAAAACATTACTAACAATGCACAAACACCAGAAGAGAAACTAGATAACTGGGAGCTCCTAAAAATCAAACATTGATGCTCATCAAAAGATTTCACCAAAAGAGTAAAAAGACAACCTACAGACTGGGAAAAAATTCTGGCTACAACAAATCCGATCAGCGTTTAATCGCTTAAATCGACAAGATACTGCAAAACCTCAACAACAAAAAGACAAATAACCCAATTAAAAAATGGGCAAAGGATATGAACAGGCACTTCACCAAAGAGGACATTCAGGCACCTAACAGACACATGAAGAAATGCTCACGATCATTAGCCATTAGAGAAATGCAAATCAAAACTACAATGAGATACCATCTCACCCTAACAAGGCTAGCTTTAATCCAAAAAACACAAGGTAATAAATGTTGGATAGGTTGTGGAAAGACTGGAACACACATACACTGTTGGTGGGAATGTAAAATGGTACAATCACTTTGGAAATAGATTTGGCACTTCCTTAAAAAGCTAGATATAGAAGTACCATACAATCCAGCAATCCTGCTCCTTGGCATATATCCTAGAGAAATAAGAGCCATCACACGAATAGATATATGCACACCCATGGTCATTGCAGCACTGTTCAGGATAGCAAAAAGATGGAAACAACCTAGGTGCCCATCAACGGACGAATGGATAAACAAATTATGGTATATTCACACAATGGAATACTACGCAATGATAAAGAACAACAATGAATCCGTGAAACATCTTATAACATGGAAGAATCTGGAAGGCATTATGCTGACTGAATTTAGTCCATTACAAAAGGACAAATACTGTATAAGACCACTATTATAGAACTCAAGAAAAGGTTTAAACACAGAAGAAAACATTCTTTGATGGTTACGAGGGTGGGGAGGGAGGGAGCGGGGTATTCACTCAGTAGATAGCAGACAAGAATTATCTTAGGTGAGGGGAAGGGCAGCACACACTACAGGGGAAGTCAGCAGAACTGGACTAAACCAATGCTAAGAAGTTTCCTGAATACAACCAAACACTTTGAAGGACAGAGTAGCAGGGGCAGGGGTCTGGAGACCATGGTTTCAGGGGATATCTAGGTCAACTGGCAGAACAAAGTTTATTAAGAAAATGTTCTGCATTCCACTTTGGTGAGTTGTGTCTGGGGTCTTAAAAGCTAGTGAGCGGCCATCTGAGATGCATCAATTAGTCCCAGCCTACCTGGAATAAAGGAGAATAAAGAACACCATAGACACAAGAAAAGTATTAGCCCAAGAGATGGAAAGGGCCACATAAACCAGAGACTTCATCAGCCTGAGACCAGAAGAACTAGATGGTGCCAAGCTACCACCAAAGACCACCCTGACAGGGAACACAACAGAGAGTCCCTGACAGAACAGGAGAAAAGTATATTGCAAAACTCAAATTCTAGTAAAAGGACAAGACTTAATGGTTTGATTGAAACTGGAGGCACGTCAGAAGACATGGCCACCAGACTCTCTGTAGCCCAAAACTAAAATCATTCCTGAAGCCAACTCTTCAGACAAAGATTAGACTGGACTATGGGACATAAAATGATACTTGTGAAGAGTGTGCCTCTTAGCTCAAGTAGATACATGAAACTAAATGGGTGAGAAGGCAGAGAGGGTCAGAAGCTGGTTGAATGGACATGGGGAATCAGGGGTGGAAAATGTGCTGTCACAGTACAGGGAGAGCAACAAGGGTCACATAACAATGTATGTATAAACTTTTTTATGAGAGACTAACTTGAATTGTAAACTTTCACTTAAACACAATTAAAAAAAACAGATTACGTCCTTGGAAACCCTATGCCGCAGTTCTCCTCCGTCCTGTAGGGTCGCTGTGAGTGGAAATTGACTAGAGGGCAACTTCTTTTGTTTTTTGTTTTTAAATACATGCATAAAAATAAGTGTCTGCGAGTGGCCAGAAAGAGAAGCAGTTAAGAACAAGGGCCAATCTCAGAGAATCATTGATTCTAAGGCTGGGCAGGGAAAGTACAAGGTGGACCTGGGATATCTGTGGTGCCAGAAAGTAAGGAGGTGCTCAAAGAATGATCTAGACATGCTCAAAGAAGACAGGAACAAGCTTCAAAGGGATACCTTTGGCCAAATCTGGGAGCAGCAAAATAAATACTGATAGTAACAAGTTATAGCTCATTGAATAAAACAAAAATTCATAAGTCCACACAAATATGACTAATAAATAAATACACACACACAACTAAATAGGGGAGAAGGGAAAGCTCTTTCTTACAGTAGAATGCCAACTAATAAATGTAGATGAAATGATGGATTTAGAAAATTATTTGGCAACCCTCAAAGTAATAATTAACTCAGGCAAGAATCATCATGGTGAAACCAGTGGGTGAATGTTTGTTGAGGAATAGGAGATTTACATATCCCCAAAAAATTCTTACTAACTATAAAGGGAAAAATAGTAACTTTACAGTTGAGAAACCAGTGGACACCACCTTAACCAAGATCAAAGATAATTGTTGTTGTTAGTTGCTGTCAAGTTGATTCTGACTCACAGGAACCATGTATGTAGAGTAGAACTGCTCCACGGGGTTTTCCTGACTGTAATCTTAATGGAAGCAGATCACCAGGCTTTTCTTCCATGGTACTGCTGGGTGGGTTTGAACCGCCAACCTTTAGGTTTGCGCCACCTAGAGACCATAGATAACATCATCCAGTAATGAAATAAACTGACATCATGGACTTTTAATATGAGGCACTAGGAAAGGACACAATATCCCTTCTGCAAGATTCCTGCCCAAAATGCACAACTGACGCTAATTGTGAAGGAATAGCAGACCAATTCAAACTGAAGGATAGTTCTTAAAACAACTGGCCCATGCTTCTCAGAAATGTCCATGTCGTGAAAGACAAGGCTAAAGAACTGTTCCTGATTCAGCCATGACAGCTAAATGAAACAGGATTCTGAATTGACTGGCTTATAGAACAGAAGAAAATGTTTGTTTTTTTTATTATAAAGCACATTATTGGGGCAATTAGCATAATTTTAATAGGGCCTGTTGATTAGATGGCAGTCTTTTATCAGTGTTAATTTCCAGATTTGGGTGGTTGTAACGTGACTACGTAAGGAGATTGTCCTTATCTTTTTAGACATAAACACTGAAGTTTTTAGAGATAATGAGGCATCATGCCTGAAACGTACTCAAAATTAGTTCGGAGGAAACATAATTATATCTATCTATCTATCATCTGTCTATAATTTATCTGTCTATCCATCCATCTAGAGGGTATGAGAATGATAAAGCAAATACAGTAAAATATTAACAACTGAGGAACCTAGATAAAGGTATAGGAGAATTCTTTGTACTATTCTTACAACTTTTCTTTAGGAGTAAAATTATTTCAAAATAAAAAGTTAAGAAAATAAAGAGAGCAGGAGACCTTGGTAATTGACAGATTTTGACCCAAGTCTTGGCTCCACTACTGATGAGCTGTGTGACAGTGGGAACATTAGCTAAATTCTCTATGCTCAAGTTTTCTCATATGTAAATGGAGAAAATAATGACATCAATCTCCTGGGGTCATTAAAAGGATTAAATATGATGAATCATATTAGGTGCTTAGCACTGTGTCTGAAATGTATTAAACATTCAATAAATTGTATTAGTGTTATTACAGACCTAAGACAAATTTAGTACGGCATTTCTCGTTTAGGTCCTTTCTTTGGAACTCCTCTATATTCTCATAGGACCTTATATCCAACTTTATTTTACTGTTTATACTGTGCTATAGTTATGTGTTTGCATGTCTATATTTCTCACTATACAGCTAGCTCCTTGAGGGTGGAAAACCTGTTTTTTGTTTGTTTTTGTTTTCATCTTTGTGGCCTTAGTGCCTCTTGTATAGAGGTGAGCCTAATATAGGTGCTCTATGATGGTGGTTGACTAAATGATGGTGAGGAGGAGCATTGGTAGAGCACAGATGGAAGCCCTATAAACGTGAACATATAAGAAGATGCTGGTTTGTTTGCACCAAGCAAATCTTTCTTATACGTACATTCTTACACATTCTTATAAATACATCACTTGAAATTGTGATTGAACTTGAGACTCCTGGTTCATTAGGATAACCAACCATAGGCAATTGGCTTTGGTTTGCAAAAGAGGGAAGAAAGGAGGCAAATGATGGATAAATTGCAAGTATTGTCCTTTGGAATTTGGCAGCCTGGACTTGGAAAATTATTCACAAAATTGTTGAAGCCATCACGATTGGTTATAATTCAAGACAAATGAGAACAAAGTGTTTACCTACTGCTCATAAGAAATTCCAATTCCTTAGCTTCTTCTCAGCCCAGCATACAAAAAATTGTGCCAGGTTATAGGGTGGTTTTGCAAAGCAGATAGATGGGTCCATTACAAAATCCCGTATTTAGAATTCTGCCTTGCTTCTGTCAGGGTACTCGTTTTCACACTAATATTACTGGCATTCCTTAATTTGCCTTTATTTTTATCTTTAATTATTGTGTTTTGCTTCTCTTCCAGATCCATTAAAGTATCATCCAGTGATAGAATTGAAAAGGATTTTTTTTTCCCAATAGATTTATGTTCAGGGAAGATTTTTCCTCCTCCTTAGATAATTTGAAAGATTCTCAATATTTGCTCAAGAGTTAAACTGCCCTTCAACATCCTTTTTCATTTTGTGACATATCCACTGAAAACATTCCCCATAATAATTATTCTGTGGTCCTTGGAAGAAATTTGTCATTCAGTTTGAAGGGAGACTAAAACCCATCAAATGTTTGTGCATCTAAATACAGTAAATGCCCCTAGAAATAAATATTAGCTTCATTTTTACTTGACATATTTACATAGCTGCTTGAAATTGTTTTGCTTCTCTTTTCAAAACTTACAAGGAGCCTTTCAGGAAGATATTTGGAAGGATAACATTTAATGTGTTTGTGTCTGTGTCTGTTGCTTCTTATACATACAAAATATATTATACATACATGTATACAAATATGGATGAAGAAGGTATGATCAAGTTTATTTTAATAAAGACGGAAATCAGAAGATTCAAATTTGATTGGCATACATTAAAGGGGAAGTTAAAGCTCTCTAAAATCAACAGAAACTGGTAGAAAAGAAGGATAGAAATAATTTCTTAAGGCTTAAGAAATGTTGAAGTATTGGTTTGGTTGAATATTAGAGACACATGGAAACAACCCATCGTTAATTTAGAATCCTCAACACACTGGAGTAATCAGCATTTCCTCTCCTAGGATTAAAATAATGAATACCTTGGCTGTATCCTTGTGGGGAGTCTGAAAATTACGCTCAGAAATCTTACAAAAAACAAGCAACTAATTTTCAACAGAAGTTTGTCTTACTCAGGGCATTTTTAGCCCTAGCATATGTCTGCTATCTTTTAGATAAGAATATTGACTAAAAGGAGAGAATAAAAAGCCCTAAACAATTTCCCTGTTGAGTACAAGAAACCACCCATAAGCCTTTTGAGAAAAATTAGTAAATGTAGTGACCATTAAGAAGCAGAGCGTGTAAGAACTAAAGTGCCTGAACAACATGGTTTCATTCACAATACAGTTGTTTCCAAGACCACAGTATGATCTCAAAAGACACCACAATCCCTGAGGTGTCTTACATTTAGACATAAGGTAAAGGCACAGATCGTCTACCAGAGAGTGGACCTAAGGGTTTTTGGGGAGCTCCAGCCATCTCTCTATCCCTTGAGTATTTTCTCACCATGCAGTTTGTTGAGAGCTGGCAAGGGAATCAAAACAACTCTCTTCTGCAAAGAGATTCCTACTTATCATATGGGCTCTTTTTTAGGTTGGAAAAAAAGTCCAGATTTCTTTCTAGTTTAATGCTAAGTCTGAATGTATTTGGAAGCTGACTTGCAGGAAGTCATGACTAACTCTATACCAAGACCATCCTGTGATCCTTAAAAGTCCAAGGTCATTTTGAGAAATTTATGGAAACTAGGGCAGGATCTATGTAAAGGGTCAACTTGTAAAGATACATATATATGCATATATATACATATATATACATATATATAGAGAGAGAGAGAGATAGAGAGAGAGAGAGAGAGAAGCCCAAAGAGCTTTTGAGAAGCATGGCAACCCCCTTACTTGAACGGTCTTTCCCTTATTTTACATAGTAGATAATTTTCCTGTTCTGTAATGCTTTCCATACTGTCTGTCCATTCTGTTTTTCTCTCAAATGTGAATTTCTTCGCTGAGAATTCAGCTTGAAAATCACACACACACACATACACACACACACACACACACACCCCACACGATTAGAACAGAGAGATGCAAACTCACTTTAAGGCACAGAATAGTTTCTTAATGAGAACAAGATTGTTTCAAAGGAAAGAAGAAATATAAAGAAAAGATAGTATAAATTAGAAGGTCAATCATTAATTCATTTACTCTTTAATCACTTACTGAGATTGTCTTTGAGCCTTATGATATGCTAGTTGAGCACTGAGAATACAAAAAGAAGAGTTTGAGAAGCCAGCACTAACCAAGATTTCCCAAACTGTGAACAACAGAGAGGTTGTCCAGGCAAGTAGATGTTACACTCCTTTCCATCTGGAAGGTATATCCCTATTATGGACTATCTGAGACTGATGTAAGAAATCTTTGAATCTTTCATTTCTTACTCAGAAAGAAGCCTGATTATAGCAATTTAGCTTCCCATGTAATATGACATGTTGGTGCAATGCAATGGAGAAACATGGGCTTCCCACCATCTTTTTTCCTGTCTGATATTCTAACTCACCAAGCTTATTTCTGTCTCATAGTCTTAGCGTTTATTATTTTTCCTGGAATGTTTTCTTCCTGATTATCATATACTTGGTACCTTCTTATCATTCAAGTCTCAGTCCAAGTGTCACCTCCTTAGACAAGCCTTACCAGACCATCCTATCTAAGGTAGCTGTTCCTGCCATCACTCTTTATTGTACTAATCTTGCTTATTGATTTTTTAGTGAGTTTATTTTCTGTCTCCTCCTACTAAAATATAAGCTCCATGGGAGCAAGGGCCTTCTCTGGTTTGAACACTACTCACTCCCCAAGATGTAGAACAACCTAGGAACTTAATCATAAATATTTGTTGCCATAAATGAATGAATAAATGAATGAACCTCAAAGATTTAGGTTGGCACTGTATCTGGACATCTTGAAGGAAGTTACCTGAGGAAGTAACTTTTCTGAGCCTGTTTCCCCATCTGTAAAATGGGGATGGTAATACCCCCTTCCAGAGAGTTATTAACTGAGATGATGTGTGTGAAAGTGTTTAGCACATGATATTTGTCAATAAATATTTTTCTTTCTTATTCCCTTTTAATATTCTTTTTAATGCAAATAAAATTTTTAATTCATCTAATTAGTAACTAACAAAATTACTTTATATTTTTTCTCCTGTATACTTTTTATATCTGGACACTAGTTTCAGTCTCCTTGGTTTATATTCCTTTTTGATCCAAATCCAATATTCTCCCTTCACTAGTCTATCTTTGAGCCTAGAACGTTGACTTTCTTTTTACCACCACTCCATTTTTTCTACCTCTTCATTCCAAAAGAAGATATGACAGCACAACTTTCTTTCCTTCCTCAAATATTTAGTGTCAGTAATAAAAATAGCTACTATTGACTTAGTACTACTATGTCCTTGGCAATGTGCTAAGCATTTTACAGATATTATTTTACCTAATGCTATCAGGTAAACACTATGATAGGCAAACATTTAAGTGAATATTCTAATAATCATTGTAGATGATAAAACTGAAATTCAGTGGGACCTGCTGATGGTCACATAATCAGTGAGTGAGAAGGGATTTGAAGCCAACTCTCTGATTCCAGAGTCCTTGCTCTTAATTACTATACTATATTGTATCCTCAGGCTCTTGACATCCAAAGATGAATAAGACACCATATTTGTCCTTGAGGAGCAAGAAGTCCAGTGTGGGATGCAGAAAAGAACATAAACAATTAACACTTATGTGATGAGTACTGTAATAAAGTACGTACAACTGCTCTCGTGAGGAATGAATGAATTTGTATATGGAAGTCTTGGCAAAGTTTTAAAGAGTAGTAGAAGCTTTTCATATAGAAAATGAATGAGGGAGGAGATTTCCGAATCATCGGAACAGTGTGTGCAAAGCTTAGAGGCATTCGGAAAAGAATGAATTCTTATAAGGCTCGACTCTAGGGTGAATTTGTGTAAAGACTGGGGAGGGAAATGTTGCAGAGGGTAGGAAAAGAGTGATGGGAACTGAGAATGAAGTTTTGGGGTAGATTGCTAAGGAGTTTGGACATTAGCCAATTTTCCTTTGAAATGGAACATAATCACATCTGCATTTTCAGAGAGATCATTTTAATTCTGACCTCTCTCAAACTTATTTGAATGGTAAGAGCACAGCTTTATTTGTAATATCATCACTACTCTGAATGCAAATTCATCCCCTTTCCAAAAGCATGTTTCATCATTGCTTTCAGATTCCATTGATCTCAGACCTACCCATTTTCCTCTTTTTTGTCCTCTGGGACCCCTCAACAATAGGTGATTATTCACTAGGAAAGAGAAGACACATGTCTCTGACATTTGAAAATAGGGGCATTTCTTTGGATAACTGTTCCATTTAAATCTGTAATTATACTTGTATATATATTTGACATTTTCCCTGCTTTATCCCTATGCCCTCCTACCTCAGCTTCATATAGATAAATGTTGAGCTTTTGGATTTCTTAAACAAAAACTTTTAAAAAGAACTAACCCCTTTCCTATTCCCCTCCCCCCAAATCTATCCCAAATAATCACTTTTTAAATTGTTCTTAACCTGATGCATACAGTAGGTTGAAAACATCATGGCCTGAACCCTTCTGTTTTTCGGCATGACATGTGTATAGACCTGGCAGGCACTCAGTGTCCTTGATTAGATGGTTGCTAATCAGGAAAAGAGGACATTCCGACTGTGCTCTCTGGTGACACTGAGATTTGTGCTCAGGAAGAAGCTTATATTTTTTGCCTCCCTCTGTCCCTTCAGTGATCGCATTCAAGTTATTTTCCAATTCTTGTTGCTGTCTGCTACCTATACTAAATGAATACTAATGGTGTTTATAAAAACTTCAGTACCCATCTAAGCTGTTAGTCCATTAAGGTCATTTTCTTTGGAAACGTTTTCTTCTTTCAGGCTTATGTCTTCCCTTCATCATTCTGCCTTTGTCTCTATTGAAACGATCCCATCCTTTTCAGCAGGTTCAAAGGCAAGGAAGCCTTGTTTTGTTAGATGTGGTCTTTATAGGTGTGGATGGATCCCTTAGCATCAAGGTCATCACCAAGGATCCCAAGAAACATCTTAAAAATAAATGGCTTCTTTGCTTGGGAACTAAAGCAAAGCAAGACAAAATCCACCAGCTTAACTGCCCTGAGAGGAGGCTAGACGTGTTTTCCCTTAAGAAAACCCCTGATCAGGGAAAATAGACAATTTTACCCAAGATGGCCAAAGTGACTAACATCAATGATTATCTAGGAAACTATTTTTATTACAAGTTGCTGCATGACCTGAAATCAACCACCCAGTATACCCACACACTTGAACTAAGAATACCTTTTAATACACAACTCCTGCAAAAGCTCACCTCTTATTGAAGCCTGCATCCTTGGGAATTATTGTCTCTGATGTGGAAGGAAATCTAGTTGCTATGCACATTGTCATCGTTGGGACTCAGGCCAAGCACATGCTAGAAAGCCTCAATTGTTGATCGATGGCAAGTACATCAGCTTGTTTAAAATACCATGGGGTTCTCCAGGCATTTCATTTCCTAATTGTGAACAACTATTTGCATTTAATTTAGATCTCATCTTGCTGCCTGGAAGTCAGACGGCAACACCACCAGAGCCAGAGGAAGTAATTACATAATCTCCAGTATCTTTCCATCAATTAATTTATTTGGATGAGTTTAAATGGTAACATAAGGAAGTACTTGATAGCGTTAGTTACAGGCAGCCAAAGCGGGGTTATCATAAAGTGAGTCATCCACATTCTCCAGCTCAGCCATACTGTGGTTAGCTCATATGAAAGCAACACTGCAATCTTGAACTTGCTTTTCAGTAAAGATTAATGGAAGTACTAGTATGGAAATACATATATTTTTCCAGATAATTTACCAATGATCTTGTTCAGTTAATCTAATTATAAGCTGAAAGTCATATTATAGATAATAACACCCCCTTTGAAGGTTGTTGCAAGGATAAAGTTAAATAATACATGTAAATTAGTTCAGTTACTAGCCAATGGCTGGCTCTCAATGCATGTAAGTCATTGTCTGCATTACTATTAACATCGATTTATTTCTAAAAGAATACAAGGCAACAACTTTATGAGATGAAATACCTCAGAAACAAAAGCCTTTTAGTAGACATGAGTTAGGAAAGTGGAAAGAGTCATTCTCTCTTATTCTTTCAAATCTTAAGGGGAACAACAGAGGCCCAAATGACAAATTTTGGTTTTGATGAAGTTAAGGAAGGAAGAAAACTATATTTTGTTGTGTACCTACTGTATGCTTGATGCTGTGCTAGACACTTGACACAAATCTGTAGGCAGGCTTTGGAATTCATCTCAATTGCTACTTTAAGTGCACAATCCCTTTTCCCCAGTCAGCTCTCTTACTAACTTTTGCACTTATGCACTAAGGGGGGTGAGGAGGCTAGGGGGATGATGTTGGGAATAAGGACAGAGGTAATAAACTGTGGAAAAGCCAGACTACCAGATGAGATCTTCTCTGAGGCCCCTGCCCCTCCTCCCTTCTCCTTCCACCCATGCCTGTGGGTGGCCTCCCTACAGTTATCCTGACATGATGGAAATCAACCGCATTGCTTATCAGCGTGGTGTGAACAGCAATGCAGTAGCTGTCCAGGCCTTCCAGGCTGCACTTGTAAATTTCCAGTCACAAAGTAATTCAGATTAAAGGGACTTCCTCTTTTATCTCCTCTCTCTCTTCTCCCTCTGCTGACAGGGAACATCATCCTGATACCATAGGCATATTATCTCATCTGCTTTTCAAAAAGCAAACCTTTATAGCTTACTGAGGATTATGAGGCAACCACATTAACTCCACCCTTCGTAAGTGGTTTATCTGTGTTGATATGGGGATGTGAGTGGGGGTGGATTCCTCCATGGACACCCGTTTGCTTACAATGAGCAAGAACTGGGAGGGAAAGCAAAATGTGTGTGTTTGTGTGTATGTGTGAGGGGCAGTGACCTCTAACTGCATCCCAAGGATAAGTATAACATGAATGATTTAAGATTATCTATTGTTTTGAATTATTAATCTTTATCCTTCCCTCTAGTAAGAAAAACATTCACTGATTGACTGTCTTTCTTTAAGTCCTCTTTAATAGAATGTTCTTAAGCCCATCACCCATGATATTACTTCATGGAAATTATAAATGGGGAAGCATGTTCCTTTTTAAAAATATATTTTCCCTGTATGTCTTCCTCCTATTCTAGATGTAATTTTTTCCCGAGTCCTCTATTTCTGATTTTTCTTCTCTCTTTCCAATTCCATTTCACTTATCCTCTCTCCTCTTTCCTGCTCCCTCTTCTCACTTTATTACCCTAAAAGGCTCCTTATTTTCCACATATACTATATAATCCTGTATTCATCTAGTCCATGAAAAGTAGTTCTCTTAAACAGAAATTTCCATACTTAGAAGACATCATGAAAGTAGCTTGCATCTAAACTAAAAAGAGAAACCCTTAACATGTTTAGAAGTGCAACTGATGAGTTTCAGAATCTTGGGAGGCTTATCTGAAACCTCTCCACCTTTTGAGATTCATCAATGGCTAATAAATATGTCATTTGCAAATCCTATTAAGTGGCAATTACACATCAAGCTCCACATGCAATTGGGAATACCTAAACAGCAACGATGCCTCAACATTCATTTTTTGGCATTTAAAACCCTCATCTGTAAAATGGTAATGGACTTTCAAACCCAACACAGACACAAGCAACGCAATGCTGGATTGCCAGCAGCTCTGAATGGATTCCAAGGGCTGTTTGATGTACATTGCAGAGCTTGTTCCCAGACTTCTATGCCTCTTCTCTTTGTAAAGTTGGCTTTCCTGGCAGGGACAATAATGAGGCATCTGCCGGCAAGTAGCCACAGTGAAGGTAATTCCCATCTCACACTGACTTTGCGGCACAGTGAGAGTGTTGAGAATGTAGGAAATTACTGGAATCTTTCCAACCACTGCCTCCAGCTAGAACTACTTTCTACTAAACTGAAAGCTTGAGAGTTAAGCACCATCGTTCATAGTATGAAATTTGGAGATAGACCCGAGGATAAGTCATGGCTCTGGAACTCACTTGCTGTAGAACCATGGTTAAGTTTTTTCTCTTGTTTCTACCTCAGGTTCATCCGAGATGGAATGGTGATGATTATAACAGTATCTCTTTCATAGGTTGTTATGAGCAACCCAGTAAATATGGCTTATACATTGTTTGGCATATTGCCAGGCCAAGAGTAAGGGCTCAATGAATGGCGTTTGCTTTCCTTATTATGTATAGAGTTTTATCTCATATTCTCTTTCACCCTCACAAAAACTGCTGTTCTCTGTGGAAATACAATTAAAAAAGAAAGTAAAAAGCAAATTTACACCATGTCTTTCAAAGTAATTTCTTCGAGTTCCTGACTTTGTGTTCTATAACATTTATTGATGATGGTCATGATCAGGATGGGCAAGATTATGCTGCTGTGACAACCAATTCTAAAATCTAAGCAGCTTGCTACGACAAAGGTTTATTTCTCCTTGACAGCTCTCCTCCTAATGCAACTCAGGGATCCAGACTCCTTTCATCTTATAATATGGCCATCTCTGAGTCATGACTAAAGGAGAGAAAGAGATGAGTTTTCACGGCGGGTGTATGTGACGAGACCTTGGAGAAGGATACGTCACTTCTGGGCGTTTTCTACTTGCCAGAATCCCATCACATGGCACCAACATAACTGTGAACCCAAGAGAAAGAAGTCAGATGGGTGAGCATCTATGCCACAATGATGATCGTAGTGAGGAGAGAATTATGGTGCTTTAGGGAAATTTTGTTATTGCTGGGTTAAGATGATGCAAATATCAGGCTGCACGTTCTCATCTAGAAACTATATGAACTTGTCTCAGACACTGAAGACTTTTGACTTAAGTCCTTCAGAACTGAGAACTAAACAAATCTTTTCTTTATATAGGCACTGTAAATGCTTTAAAATTACTTTCAGATTTTTTTTTTATTTTTGCTTTTGGTCCTTCATTCATTCATTTTACTCTGTGGCAACTTTTGAGGGAACTGAGCATGCAGCATTTGTTTGCCATCAGTTTAATTCACTGGAATAAGCAGCTGTGTGAAAGGTGAAGGGGAGAACTACAGCCACACACATAGACATGGATACATCTCAAAAACACGCATTTAAGCCAAAGAAGCAAGTGGCAAAAAACACATACTGTATGCTTCCATGTTCAAAACCTGCAAAAATTAAAGAATATATTGTTTCAGGAAAAGTACATGGATTAGAAAACCATACAGAGAAGTAAGGGAATCAAAAATTTCCATTTTACCATAGTAGTTATCTCTGGGAAAGAGGAGAAGGAGGCAACTCACAAAGAGAAACTTGGAGGGAGGCCTCAAAGGCTCTAGTTATGTTCAATTTTTATAGTTGGGTGGTGAGTGAGTGCAGATATTCATTTTGTTATCAACCTTTAAGCTAAACAGATGTTTTATACCTTCTTTTATATATATATATTTAACAACAACAAAAAAAGAGGTAATATTGGAAGTGTAAGAAAGGCAATAAATTTTTCTCTTGGTACATTTTTGGGGGGCCAAATTATGCTTCTGACAAATTCATGGGTAGGAGGTACTTGGATGTACCATTTATATATAGTGTCAAGGTTTTACCTGGATAATTCAAATAGTTGCTGCCTAATTTCAAATTTAAAACAAGGTAAGCAGATCCCTAGCTCTGCAACTTTATTATGTCTGATCCAAATTACTGATCCTTTGTTGTATAATAAATCACTCAAAAACTTAGTGGATTAAAACAGTAACAATCATCTTATTATCATTCATGATTTCTATGGATTAGGATTCCAGGAAGTGTGTTGCTGAACACTTCTGGCTTGGGGATCTCTCATGTGGCTATAGTCAGATGGTGACCAACGCTGGAACATCTGGGGTCTGGCTGGGCATCTCTCTCTCTTCATGCAGTCTCAGGACTTCTCCATATGGTCTCTCCATATGAGTTAGGTTGGGCTTCCTCACAGCATGGCGACCTCAGGGAGCAGTTAGACTGCTTACAAGGTGACTGAGGGCTCTTGTGTGAGTGTTCCACTGAATGAGGCTGAAGCAGAATCACTTTTTATGACTTAGGTTGGGAAGTCAGGCAGTGTAGCTTCTGTTGTACTTTATCGGTTACAAGTGTGTCACAACCTCTCCCAGATTCCAGTGGTGGGAAATTAGACTCCATCTCTTGATGGTGGTGCAGGGGGGCAGGGGGGAGGTGAGTGGAGTGGCATGTGGACAGCAGTTATTGCTATAACCTCTTTAGAAAACATAATCTGCCACACTTGAGTAATTGGGATGGTGACCATAAAATTTTTCATCCAAAGTGGTATTTTTTTCACTAAGGGGGGGGTGTTATTAATAATTACACAGATATAACAGGTGCAAAACAGGAGTGTATTGGACATACCAGGACATATGGTCATCCAGGTAACAGGACAACTAAGCTTAAGAATTGAACTGGGCATTTCCTACCTGAAGATATTATTAAAAATACATCACCTTTGGGATCTGTTTCATCAGAATTCAGAACCTTTCTCACAGAGATAAAATGCACAGACATCAGAAGATTTTTTTAAAAGAGTAATCAGAATGGAAAAATGCTTTGTAATTGCTCTGTGTTCATTCTCTCATTTTATCATGGCTAGGTCAATCTTGCCTCCCACAAAGAGTCAAATATTTAAAATTGCAAGTTGAGAATATTATCAGTGACACACACAACAGAAATTTCTGTCTCCGAACAACAAGTACTTTAAGCTGTATGCAGGTATTTTCTGGTTCTTAATAATCCTGCTCTTGCTGGGGCTGTAACCCATCGGTGTTTTCCATGGAACACTACTACAGCTAGGTAGTTCATAGAAAATATTTTTTCATTTTGAAAGCCATGCAAATTATATTCCTCCTTTTCGGATTCACAATTCACAGTATTAAAGGTCCTGAGAAGACCCACAATAAGCAGCCTGTTAAACTTTGTTCTTAATCTAATCGAGCATTTCCCAAAATTCATTTGACCATGGACACAGTTTTTCTTCCCCTGAACGTTACCAATTAACACTTGTAGGATTAGTATTTTGTGAAATGCAGTTTGGGGAACACTGCTTTAACCTAAACCAGAATGTGAGTCTTTTCAACATTTATCAAGAAACTTGGAATTATCAAATGCAATTAGATCAACCATTTTAAATATAGAAGAACTAGAAGGACGTATTTGAACTGTTTTACTAACAGATTGATTAAGCATTTCAAAAGTGTTGCTTCCAAGTATAAGGGCTTAGATTAATAAATTTCCCCTGGGCTAAGTTTTAATGAACATGTTCATGAAATAAAATGTATTGTTCTAAAAAAAAAAAAAAGGTGCTTATTAGCATCAAGTACTAATGAGGAGATAACTTAATCTTATTCACATTTTATGTTGCCATATAGAAAAAGGAACACAGGTTTAAGGACAACTACAGACTCTGCATTTTTCTGCACATTTTAAGATGTACTACACACAGTCTTCTAATGTTAGTGTGAACTTTCTAAATTGGGCAGAATACTGAAGGTTCAAAGAAACCCCACTATATGGAAAAGTACCAAGGGAGTACAGTCTTAAACATACATTGAAGACTTCCATAAAATTTAATATGATAGGGTGTTTCAAAATTTTAGATGCCTAAGGAATGAATTTTTTAAGATATGAATTGATCAAAGTATTCTTATACATCTGTATGTACACTCATGACAAAACTATGATAGAAAGTCAAAATTAACTTCAACAGTCTATTTCTTTAAACTCGACAGGATGCTAACAAGGAATTATTATAAGAAACTCAATAGAATACTCAATATCAAAGATAATAAATTAAGACATAAATAAAAAATGAAGTGTGTTCTAATTAAAATACTGTATTTTATCTCACCTACTATGTATATTCTCTATATCTACTGCATATAGGAAAATAAAACTGTCTTGAGAAATATGAAGTGATAATAAGACAAACCAGTTAATGGTACATTTATTAACAACTCCAAAGGGGAAATACATAGAAACAAATATATATATATATATCAAATTATAGATGGTGAAGTTTTTCTGCATTGAATATTTAAAATTATCTAGAAATACCTGAAGGCTGATTAGCCTTGACAAAGACATAAAATTGGGTAAACTTATTCAAAACTTATCAGCTCACAAAACGTTCTTCAACTTCTGAGAGGCAGTTCACCATAGTGGTTAAGAGTGTTGTCTCTGGAATCATACTGCCTGAGTTTTATTCATTCATTCAATGAATATTTGTTGTGGACCTACAATACGCTGCGTGTTGTTCTAGGTAGTGTGGATGGAGTAGCGAACAACAGAAGCCAAAAACTCCCTGCCCTCATGGAGCATACATTCCAGTGATGGTGACAGATAATAAACAGATAAGTAAAATGCATAGTGTGTTGATGAAAAATGTTTGTTAAGGAAAAAAACAAAGCAGCAATGAGGAAAAGGAAAGGTCACTGGGTTGGAGTTGTAATTTTAGATAGGTGATCAGGGAAGGTCATATCCAGAAGGGGGTGTTTGAGTAAGGATGTGAAGGTAATTAAGGAGTGAGACCTGTGTACCTTTTGGGCAAGAGCATTCCAGGCAGAGGAACAGTAATAGCAAAGGCTCCAAGGCAGAACTATGTCTGAAATATCTAAGGAACTTCAAGGAGCCCCACGAAGTAGAAAGAAAACGAGAAAGGAGAAGTAGGAGATGAGTTTGTGGGGCGGGGGGTAGACTGTGTGGGACCTTGTACACCACTACAAAGACTTTGGTTTTTACTCTGAGATGAGAAACTATTAGAGAGTTTTGAGCAAAGGAGTTACTTCATCTGTCTTAATAGGATCTCTCTGGCTTCTAGTTTGAGAGTACCGAAGGAAGGCAAGGGAAGACTCAGGGAGTCTAGTCAGCAAGCAACTGCATTTAGATGTGAGATGCAGTGGTTTAGACAGGGAGGTGGTGAAAAGTGATCAGATTCTGGATGTTTTAAAGGAACATTGGGCAGGATGTGTTGATGGTTCAGTTGTGGGTTGCAAGGATGACTCCAAGGATATTGGTATGAGCACCTGGAAGGATGAACTTGCCATTACCTAAGATGGAGAAAAAATGTAGGAAGTATAGCTCTGGCGGGGTGGTGGGAGAAGATCAGGAGCTCCATGTAGACACGTGAAGTTTGAGATGCCTGATATAATTCACACAGAAATGTTGAGGTTGATGGAGATATGAGGCTGAAGTTTAGAGAACTCTAGTTTGGAGATATAAATTTGGGTTTGAAACCTGATTCCACCCTTTACAGGCTGTGCAGTCTTGAGCAAGTTGCTTAGCTACTCCATTTCTCAATTTCTCGTGAGTTATTGTGAGGATTAAACAAATTAATACATGTAAAGCATTTAGTACCATACCTGACACGTTGTAAGCACACAGTAAACATGGCTACTATATTATCATCACAGAAGGCATGTAGATGGCATTTTCATTCTGACCATGATTTCAATGTAGAGCTTAATTTACCCATCTCACAAATGTTATCATTTGATTTACTCAGACTTGAAATTTACATGTTACCTTTGAATATTCGTTTGCTTTACTCTGTTCATCAGTCAGGTCAGTTCTTTCCTCAATATGCTAACTCATTCTTCATCCCCCTTTCCTATTTTCACCATCCGACTACAGAGGGTGCCCACATGTATAGTCATACAGGCTTTGTCACAACACAACTTCAGGGGCTCCTTTCATATAAACTATGATAAGAATGGCACTGCTGGGGCTGTGCAGTACCATGGGGGGCCATATCATAAGCTTTCACTACTTTATCCATGAATTACTTCTAATGTTCTCCACAGGAGGAGGTATGGCAGAGTGGCTAGCAAAATAGGCTTTGGACTCAGACACAAGGCATTTTTTTTTATATTTTATTGTACTTCAGGTGAAGGCTTACAGAACAAATAGTTTCTCATGAAACAGTAGTACACATGTTGTTTTATGACATTGGTTAACAACCCCACAACGTATTAACCCTCTAAATTCTCAACCTTTTTTTTTTTTGGTGAAAATACACATAGCCAAAGATACACCATTTCAAAAATTTCTACATACACAGTGCAGTGATATTGACTACGCTCTTCCAATTGTGCTGTTATTCTCACTTAAGATGAAGGCTTACAGAACAAAATAGTTTCTCATTTAACAGTTACTACAGATGTT
>NW_004444036.1:6945107-6988527 GCF_000243295.1 Trichechus manatus latirostris
ATGTTTGTCAGCTTTTTGCCTCAGTTCTTGGAAAATTCCGAGTATTAGAGATTTGAATTCCCTATCAGGTAGTTCTAGTGCATTTTCTTCCACAGGAGAGTCATCTGGTGTTTTAATTTGGATGCCTACTGGAACCATCCTGTTCTGTTTTTGTAAATGTTTTGATATTGTCTGCTGTTTTCGGGGCATTCAGTAGTTATTTCTCTCTTTTATTGATTGTAGATTTGTTTCGTCCCGGCTGTTTTGTCTCCCACTGAACGCTTCGTGAGGCTGCTTTCTCGTACCCCCGTTTGCTGGTCTCCGATAGGAGTCCAAGATGGTGGATCCGCGCTGCGTTAACTGGTAGGGGACTTCTGCATGAATCTCTCCTCGCTCTCCGTTCTCTGTCAGTTTTCTCACTCCATTTGGTGCTTTGCTGAGTTCTTTATCTCTTCATTTGATGGTTTAGGGTTTCAGGATTGTTGTATTCTCTGTATGGCTTAATTTTTCGGATCTTTGCTGTGGAGGGACGGCGTGATCCTTCTGCCTAGAGTGCCATTTTGCCGGAACTCCCACAAGGCATTTTTGCATCCAGCAATATACTAACATTTTGGACAACCTATGCAACCTATGCTTCATTTACTCCTCTTTAGAATGAGCATAACAATATCCATCTCCCAACTTGTCATCAGTATTAAGTTAGATAACGTATAAAAAGCTCCTAGCACAGTGGGTTACACACTGTATGTTTGATTACGTATCTCTCCCAGGGCCAATTTGTATACAGCCTTTACTCCTTTTGTCCCCAAGCACATATCATCCCTTCCAACCTACTAGTCTATTTCCCTCAGCCCTAAGCACTCCATGCTTATTCCTCACTCTAAGAATTTGTTCATACCCTATCCACCGCTTGGAATTCATTTCTACTTTCTCTCCTCTCTCCTTCTAACACAAGGTCAAAATCAAATCCTACCTCCTCGGTGAAATTTCCCCCTCCCTCACTTGAAAGCTAATAGTAACCTCTCCCTTCTCTAAAATTTCAAGTTCCTTCCTGTTTATGCCCATTCACACATTTCCTACCTTTTCAGGAAGGTAACAGGATACAGAGCAAAGTGTGGTGTTAACCACCAAACCAGGCTATGAATCTACTCTACCGACTTCCGCTGGGTTGCCTCGCCTTGGTCAAGTTACTTAAATTTCTTCTTCTGTAAGGTGGTGGTAACAATAACTCCCGTATATGAAATAGTCAGGAGAACTAGATGGGATAACCTATGTACCTAGAAAGTGGTGGGTGATGAATAAAACAAATGCTTGTTTCCTTTTCCTTCGGGTATCTTATTTCTAATTTCTTATTTCTTAGACTGGTTATATTGTAAAATTCTGAAGGACAAGGATTATGTGTGGGTTATGTGTCTTTGTATCTGTCTTAGGATCTAGTACAGTGGCTTTGAAACTATTTTGATGCCAATCCATACTAAGAGAAATACATGTATATTATATCTCAGTCTACTCAGCCATCTCATACGTGTAAAAATGTACATATAAATGGATATATATACATGTATTCATATATAAGATACCTGGATGGTGCAAGCAGTTTGTGATCAGCTGCTAACCCAAAAAGGCTGGCGGTTCAAACCCACCCAGCATCTCTGTGAAAGAAAGGCCTGGCAATCTGCTCCTTATGAAGCAGTTCTACTCTGAAACACATGGGGTCACTATGAGTCGGAATAGACGGCAACAGATTTTTTTAAAAATTCACATATATATGAATACACACATATATTCATATGTATACACATATATATTCTTATAACTGAAACAAACTTCATGAAATAATACCCTTACTACGTGAGATACAATCTGCTATTTTTAATTCTTTCATTCTATTCTTTTCTATTTTATTTCATTAAAAAATCCAGTTGGTAAAACCATTCCCAAAGCCAACTCTTCAGACAAAGATTAGACTGGACTATTAAGACATAAAATGATACTTGTGAAGAGTGTGCTTCTTAGCTCAAGTAGATACGTGAGACTAAAAGGGCAGCTCCCATCCAGAGGTGAGATGAGAAGGCAAAAAGGGACAGGAGCTGGTTGAATGGACACGGGAAACCCGGGGCAGAAGGGAGGAGTGTGCTGTCACAGTATAGGGAGGAGAGCAACTAGGGTCACATAACAATGTGTGTATAAATTTTTGTATGAGACACTAACTTGATCTGTAAACTTTCATTTAAAGCACAATAAAAAAAGAGAGGAAAAAAATCCAGTTGATATAAAAGTGATTTCATGACCCACTAATGAGTCTGACTGTGAGTTTTAAAAAATGAACAAGAACAAAAACGAATATCATATAGTAGGCACACATATTTCAGAGTGAGTACTTGTGACATTTTCTTTACAGTCCCTTCTCCCAGTCCCCCCAGCAACCTCCCTGCCAAAAAGGATGAGACAAATGAGATATGTGTTCCTGACTTGATAACTTGGATTCTGGGTCACTCTGTATTTGGGATGTGTCCTTTACTATAAACCACACAGCAGAAATATGATATGGACTCTGACATCCCACTTAAAATTTCAGCAGGTGTCATTACACACTGACCTTTTCCGGTGTCTATGCAGCCAGTTACAGAACCCCCTTAGGGTGTTGTGTCAGTTGTGGGCACTTTGTCCTCTGTACATGGCTTCTGGCTTTTTTGTTTTCCCAGGAGCATCACTGACTGACTTCCTGCTTCTCAGTGGTCTGCATTAGAGGTTCTGCCTGGCATGGAATACACTTAACTTTTCATTTTTAACCCCAGTTCAAGTTGAGAATCACTATTCTTTCGAAGAAAGAGGAAGCGTAAGAGAAAAGTGGCTCCATGCATTCTCAATACATCATCCTGGGCACATGAGACCCCTTCCCAATTTCAATGACTAAACTCCAAGGAAAATCCGAGTTTTTCCCCAGAGTTCATCCAAAATCAATCAACGACTCCAAATGAAACCACTGCCTAAACCTTCCGTTTTAGGCTTTGCACAGTACAAAGTGAGAAAGAAAGTGTTTTAGGCACGCCCACTAATCTCTCCCACACACTTTCAAGAGTTCTGCTCTTATAAAATTACAGCCCCTGGCAGGGAGGACCCTGGCACTGTACTGAAAAATGATTGGAGAAACCAAAATTAAAGCAATATGTGCCTGGAAATTAACTGCTTCTTGCTGTGCAGTGGAAATATGTAGAAAATTACTGTCCACTTGGCCTGTGCCCCATGAGGTATATAAGCAGCTGAAAGAAGCATGGGCCACAAGCTGTAAATAAGATTTTGGTGTATATTTGAAATAGGTTAGTTTTGACACTGGAAATAAATAGTGCCACAAAATGTACAGTTTTAGAAGCAGGCATTCATACACAGCCTCAACTTGTATAAAACAAATTAAACAGATTTCATCATTCTCATGTTTCTTGGTGTTTATCACACATGAGCAAAATGAGATTAAAAAGAGAGACTGCTTTTTCTCAACATCCATAAGACTTACAAAAATTTAATCAAACCTCAGTTGACTGAGTAGAAATATTTGGAAAAGAGATAAACAAGCTTTACATATATAACTGTGCCTTCGAGCTGCATTTATTTTCCTTTTTTCATTTCTGTATCTGTTTCTTGCTTAGCGCATAATAGGAATTCTATCCATACTGGTTGCCTTGATGGGTAAATTGCTGTCAATTTGAGCCTCTACCGAAAACTTAGGCATTGGCATTTCATAGGCATTAATTGAAGATCTGCTATGTATCGATCCTTTGCTAACTAAGGAATACAAAAATGAAGAGAACACTGTTTTTACTTCCCAAGAAACTCATGTTTAGTAAGGAGGGTAAATGTAACCAGTTAATTACAGTGAGATGTGGTAACCAGTCTTGTAGAGCTATAAAGAAAGGCCTATGGAAACACACAGCAAGAATGATGACAGAATCAGGGAGTACTTCATAAAAGGAAAGGCATTTGGGTGGAATCTTGCCACAGATGACACATCCCAACACCTACTCCTTTTTTTGCACCATGCAGAAGCACAGTGCTTGACAACATGGTCTTTTTTGTCATAGAGACCCGAGTTCAAGTCTCAACTCTGCCCCTTACAAAGCACTTACAGTCTCTGAACCTCAGTTTTCTCATCTGGATAATAGGGAAAATAATGGTGCTACCTCATAGAGTTGTGAGAATTAATTGAGGTAATTCTTGCGTCATGATGTCATTGGTGCCCTACCCACATCCCGCCATCTTTACCCTTTCAGTGAAGGCTGGCCTAACTTCCAAATGCCAGCACCTGCCTTTTTTGCCTGAGGGCTTTACTTTATCTGGTTATCAGGTCTTATTTTCCCTGCCAACCAGGTGGCCAGAAGTGCTGGGGGAATTAACACACTACATGGGTAGCCTACAGTAAATGACTAATGGGAGCTGAGGTATAAATATCCTGGCTTCCTTGTCCCGTAGATGGGATAAATCTGAAGCATATGTTTTAGAGTTTCCCAGAGTTTCTTTTCAGGATTAAGCTCCAGTCACCCACAGTGGTATCTGGCTTGATAATGAACCTTTTACCAGCTGCTTTCTCTTATTTGTATAATGTCCCTACTCCCCTACCAAGGTTCTCTGCACCTTCCAAATAAGCTACTAGAACTTGAATTCAGGGCTTCCAACCGGTTGTTTTCGGTTCGACCTCCTGCTGAGAATTTGCATTTCCACCGCAGACGTACTAAATCAGAATCTACAGTTTAACAAGATCCCCAGGTGATTCTTATGTGAAATGCAAATTCTCAGCAGAGGTCGAACAGAAAATAACTAGTTAAAAGCCCTGCTTGAATCCTTGTTTCAGGCTTTGTGTCTGGGGAAGCCCAAGCACCAATCATAGCACTGATCACAGTACCTGGCACAGTGAAAAATGGGAAGTAGCCAGTGAAGGCTGACTGCTAGAAGAGCAACATCTTGTTTCTTTCTAGTTAGGTTGTCTCACACAGCCCTTCAGCTGCCTCCAGATTAGAGTCAGACGAGAAATCAGGCACAGCATATCGGATAAACCCTTTTGTTTTGTGTACCTCCTCAAGTTGTTGGGCATCCGTTATAAGCATGTCCACAAAGACTAGTCGTGAATATGTAATGCAAACTGCTAGCTCTCTAGTTTGCCTGTCCTCATTTCTCATTTTTAATACTCTTGTGGATTACATGCTCGAACAGAAAATTCCATTACCATTTTTTTTGTTTCCTAGCTAATATTTGAAGCCCTGGTGGTGCAGTGGTTAAGAGCTCGGCTGCTAACCAAAAGGTCAGTGGTTGGAATCCACTAGCTGTTCCTTCAAAACTCTATGGGACAGTTCTACTCTATCCTATAGGGTCCCTATGAGTCAGAACTGACTCGACGGCAATGGGCACGGGTAGCTAATACTCAGGAAAATACAAACCTACTGGACTTTATCATTCATCTCTTACGTGTTCATGGGAGTATGTAATAAATTAAATCAAAGAATAATAGGATTATAAGACTGAAGGTGGCACAAATGGTTAAGCACTGGGCTGCTAATTGAAAGGTTGGTGGTTTAAGTCCACCCAGAGGTGCCTCAGAAGAAAGGCCTGGCCATCTACTTCCAAAAGATCACAGCCATTCAAAACTCTATGGAGAGGTGGAGCCAATATGGCACTATATATAGAAGCACCATGCCGTCCCTCTGCAGCAAAGACCCGAAACACTAAATAAAACAGATACAATTGTCAATCCTGGAACCCGACAGCACAATTGAAAAAAAGAAAGAAAGAAAACCCGATGGAGCATAGTTCTACTCTGAAACACATGGGGTTGCCATGAGTCGGAACTGACTCAATGGCAACTGGTTCCTGGTTTTAGGACTGGAAAGGACTTGGAGTTTATGTAGCCCTAATGCCTCCTGTATAAATGAAAAGCTTTGATTCAGAGGGAGTAAATGACTTGTCCGTGACAATACAGCCTGTAAATTTTTTCTATGATTCTTTTTCTAAGACTCAGGAAGATAGTGAAGTCAGATTTGCCATGATACTCTTCCATGTTCCCTCTGTCTCCACCATTGTCCCATTGTCCCAGGTGATCATTTTCTGGATGCTTCCCTTTCCTCTGTCAGATCTGTTTTTAGAAAAGGGCCTAAAATCATTCACAGTGGAAATGACTGGAAACAGCTTCCAATGTGACACATATTAAGGATATTTTTATTTTAGCAGGGCTCAAACAGTTAAGCTAAAAGTATGAAACATTTCAGAAATCCACTAGTAATTATGAGAGGTCGAGGAGGCAAATTGGATTCTTCCTTGCATGTCTTTAATTTCTCCATTTGTGACATTATTCCCTGAGTATGTAGTCCAACAAGGAACACTGCTGGTGTAGTGGTTAAGCACTCATCTGCTAGCCAGAAAGTCGATGGTTTGAACCCACCAGCCACTCCAAGAAGAAAGATGTGGCAGTCTGCTCCCATAAAGATTTACAGTCTTGGAAACCATATGAGGGCAGTTCTACTCTGTCCTATAGGGTGGCTATAAGTAGGAATCAACCTGATGGCAGTGGGTTTGGGTTTGGGATGGAGTCCAATATTAGGCATAGTATCCTTAAATAGTGATGCTATGAGGTACTGTGGATAATAAGTTTAATATAATTACACAAGAAGGGCCAAAGGAATCCACAATGGGGCATCCATTTCCAGCTTACCTTCCAAGGGATCTTTCCCACAAAATGGATTTTAAATGTTCTTCCTAACCTCAAAGTCCAGAGAACAGAAATCCTGAAGAGAAAATCCACCAAAGAGAATACAGATACTTCTAGTATATAATAGAATTGTTGGGTAACAGGTAGAAGTAGAATGTGGCAGAAAACGCACAGATCACAGACACAAAAGGTTTGAGTTCCTGTCTGGTTACTTAATATTTTTAAGCTTCAGTTTTCTCATCCGGAAATTGGGGCTGCTCAGCTTTGCCCTCCCTATCTCACAGGCATGTTGCAAAGATGACATTAATGAAAAGATGAGAATGTAATATCTACACCTTGTCTAATATGACTAGTCATATAGGGTATATATTTGTCCTGTTTGCTGGGACATCAGCTTTTAAGAGCTTTTTACGGTATATCTGGAAACAGTTGCAGTAGTACATCAACAGGGAACTGCAAGAAGGTCAAGCCAGATTCAGAAGAGAACATGGAATGTGGGATATCATTGCTGATGTCAGATAGATTTTGGCTAAAAGCAGAGAATACCAGAAAGATGTTTACCTGTGTTTGACTATGCAAAGGCATCTGACTGTGTGGATCACAACAATCATGGATAACATTGCGAGGAATGGGAATTCCAAAACACTTAATTGTGCTCATGAGGAATCTGTACATAGACCAAGAGGCAGTCCTTCGAACAGAACAAGGGGATACTGCATGCTTTAAAGTCAGGAAAGGTGTGCGTCAGGGGTATGGCCTTTCACCATACTTATTCAATCTGTATGCTAAACAAATAATCCAAGAAGCTGGACTATATGAAGAAGAAAGTGGCATCAAGATTGGAGGAAGCCTCATTAACAACCTGCAATATGCAGATGACACAACCTTGCTTGCTGAAAGTGAAGAGGACTTGAAGCACTTACTGAAGATCAAGGACTACAGCCTTCAGTGTGGATTACACCTCAACATAAAGAAAACAAAAATCCTTACAACTGGACCAATAAGCAGCATCATAATAAATGTAGAAAAGATTGACGTTGTCAAGGATTTCATTGTATTTGGAGCCACAGTCAAGGCCCATGGAAGCAACAGTCAAGAAATCAAACAATACCACCAATAACAGCCCTGACAGGGAACACAACAGAGAGTCCCTGATGGAGCAGGAGAAAAGTGGGGTGCAGAACTCAAATTCTAGTAAAAAGACCAGGCTTAATGGTCTGACGGAGACTGGAGGAACCCCAGAAACCACAGCTCCTGGACTCTCTGTCAACACAGAACTAAAACCATTCCCGAGGCCAACTCTTCAGACGAAGATTAGACTGGACTATGGGACATAAAATGATACTCGTGAAGAGTGTGCTTCTTAGCCCAAGTAGATACTTGAGACCAAATGGACAGCTCCTGTTCAGAGGTGAGATGAGAAGGCAGAGAGGGTCAGGAGCTGGTTGAATGGACACAAAAAATCGGGAGTGGAAAGGAGGAGTGTGCTGTCACTGTGTGGGGAGAGCAATTAGGTTCACACAGCAGTGTATGTGTAGGTTTTTGTATGAGAGACTAACTTGAATTGTAAACTTTCACTTAAAGTACAACAATAAAATTAAAAAAAAATAAATCAAACAATATATTGCACTGGGCAAATCTGCTGCAAAAGACCTCTTTAAAGTGTTGAAAAGCAAAGACGTCACTTTGAGGACTAAGGTGCGCCTGACCCAAGCCACAGTGTTTCAATCGACTCATATGCATGTGAAAGCTGGACAATGAATAAGGAAGACTGAAGAATAATTGATGCTTTTGAATTATGATGTTGGCTAAGAATATTGAAGATACCATGGACTGCCAGAAGAACGAACAAGTCTATCTTGGAAGAAGTACAGCCAGAGTGCTCCTTAGAAGCGAGGATGGCGAGACTTTGACTCATGTACTTTGGACGTGTTATCAGGAGGGACCAGTCCCTGGAGAATGACATCATTCTTGGTAAGGTAGAGGGTCAGTGAAAAAGAGGAAGACCCTTGATGAGATGGACTGACACAGTGGCTGCAACAATGGGTTCAAACATAGTAATGATTGTGAGGACGGAGGAGGACTGGGCAGTGTTTTGTTCTGTTGTACATAGGGTTGCTATGAGTCTGAACCAACTCTATGGCACACAACAACAACAATATGGAACAATGAAGTGTTTCTGTTAAGGTTTAATTTTGTTATCAAACAATGGAGAAACCGAAAACTGGGACTATATGCTGGAATAGAGTCATATATGACTTTCCATTACTATCATTACTATCACTTTTGTGTATCTCCACTGTCTTAAGTGGAGAATCTACTCCGTTTTCTACAGTTTGGTCACCATTGCAAGTAAGTACTCTTTCATTACAAATTTCAAATACCTCTTTCAAAGCCCAGATAAGAAGCAGTGGGAAAAATTAAAAATGGAATTGTATAATTGGAGTGAAGTTTTGTTAAATTCTGTCATTTATTACATAAGAACACTAAGTGGTTCGGTGACCTTCCTAAGGCCAATGACTATGCCCTATTTTAGGTTTTCCTGGAAGCAACTGTGAGTCAAGGTGGAAGTGGGGCAGTGAGACAAGGAAGGACGGAAAGCTATTACAGGGTGCATTATCAAAATGTAGCTGCCACTGTGTGAGATTGGAGTTTAATTTGGTTAGAGAAACTCTGACAGCCAGGGTAGAATACGTGCTTCTGGGTTATCCCACTCAGAGTTAGGGACCTGGGGTTTTTATAGTCCAACTTCATCAAACATTGTTTGAGGGTTGCTCCTGGGAGGCATTAATACCCCAGCACTTTGAGCCTGCTGAGGCAGAGTGAGCTCCAGCAGCAAAAGAATGGCCTCAAAGAGGTGCAGGTGGCGCAGACAAAGTCAGGGCTCTGTGCACTGAAGTGGTAAGAATGAGGAGATATGGGCAGGGTACTGACAGCATCTGCTACACACTATGAAGTGGCTGAGCTATGAATCGAATCCAGGTCTTCAGACATTTAGTCCACGGCATGATCCACCCTAGCACACTGCCTTCTATTATACCTCGTTCCTGTTGCCTACCAAGCATCTTAAGTTCTGCGTTAAATTCTTAGAAGAAAGTGGGAAATATATAAACAATTTGACAACACAGTGTATACTGAGAGTATGGAGTAGAGGTTATGCATTGGTATAAACTTGGTGTTTTAAAGTATTTGTTTTCAAATGTGACAGTATGTCAGTCACACTATTTAGGAGCTTATAACTGAGTTGCAACAAAAATGTCTAAGGTTGTTTCATTGACTAAAGAGAGTATATTTTAGTTTATTTAAAAGAATGCTATGTTTATATAAGAATAGTCCTCTAGAAAATTGGTAAAGATTCAACTATAGTTCAGGAACATTCATAAAACTTTTTGAAAAATTTCTGTCAATGTCAATGTGCTCACTGCTAGGATTAGCAAGCCCCCAGGCTGCATCACCAGTCCCAACTCCACTGTTGTTTATAAGGCAAATCTCTCATCTATATTCTGTAAAGAAATAGTACAGACCTCTGGATTTATATAACTTCATCTATTACATGGCTCTAAGTCCTAAGTCACTAAGTTTTCTATAGGGCATGTGGATGACATGGCCACCTAAAGCTCAATATGGTTTAAAAAAACCCATGCAAATGGATCATATAGCAACTCAATAGTGGGGCTGAAATAATAGCAACAATAATAAAATAAGAGGCTATTGTTTCAGCTACCATATTTAATAATATCAATCCTTTCCTAATGAGCAACATAAGTGATTTTTCATATTTTCAACCATTAGTGGCCTTGTTTTCTTTCTTCCCATTTAGGAAGAAGGAGGTTATCTTTATGGGTATGAATCTCCTCCTGTGTTGGCCCTCTAAGTTAGAGCAAACATCTACCTTGAACTAAGATATAACCACTCCGGTACAAGCATATCTCCTCTGGCTCCTCCCCAAGCCATGCAGAGAGAGGGCGGACTGCTCCATGGGTTGGAGACACTCTGCTCACCGCTCGCTGGTGGCCCAAGCATCTCCTGGCTTTACCCTCTTTCCATGAGTCAAAGAAGCCAAACAGAAATGATTTGTGAGTGGGAATTGATTCCTTTTCCCCCCACCCCTTCTCTAACTCCCCTAGGAGGTTCAGGCAGATGTTTACTCTCCAAGGAGAATAGATACCGATCCTTCCTTCCTCCTCATAAAGTGTAGGACATGGCAATATTTCTTACTATATTGTCCAGAAAATAGTGTACATTCTTTTCAAATGCCAAATGAGAATGATGTAAAAACCTGAAGTAGGTAATGCAAAGGATGGTTCCATTATTTTTTAAAATATAAAATAAACCCAATCTTATAAACAAATGTTATAAAATAGAGAATTTTACCTCTTCTGAATTTTATCAGAAGTCTCTTCTTAACGTTGCTGTAAATTTAGTTAGAATTTACTTACTTAAAAAAATAGATAACTTTTCTGTCAATTAGGAACCCCATTTTCCTAAGCCTGCACCTTTTATTTTGAACTGCTGATTCCATTTCAATTGATATTGTGGAGTCTCTTTGAAAGATAGAAAACAGAGTTCAAAAATGGAAGTCCTGTCACACAAATCCAGGTGACTTTCTCTTTAGCATTTGACAGCACTGGTAGTCAAGAGTGCACATTCCATCAAAGAAGAGAGAGAACACTGAACTTAAACTCTGCTGCCCTTGGGAATGTTTTCTGCTTAATAAGATGCTTTGGAATTGGCAAAAGAGTAAAAGCATTTTCAGTTCTGAGTTCTGAGCACTTTCAGTTCTTTGGGCAAAGTGAGGTTGTGAAGTGGTACAGTTATATGGATAATTCAGACCCACTGGATAATTTTAGCATAATTAGCTGCTAACTTTTGTGGCATTATTTAGCTAAATAACTGGATCTGCTTCCAGTATTCTCTCAAATCCAACGTATCTATCATTTTTCCTTCCCAAATCAAACTTATCAAAATGTCATATTAGCATCCTTGCACATCAAAACAAAACAAAACAAAACAAAACACAAAACAAAACCTGTGTACTCTCTCCTCTCCATGTTATGTGGTACCAAAGCCTGTCAATTCTCCCACTGGAAGGTTTATGAGGAGGTTTCCCATTACTCTCCACTCCCTTGGTTACCACCATTGTCTGGCCCTCATTTTAGTTTGCATCGGTGCTATTGTATTGAAGTCCTAGTTACATGTCTCTTTCAATTCCTACTCTTCGTAGTATCCACAGATCAAATCTCTTACGCTATCACATTCATTAAAGTCATTCCTTTACCTCAGAACCTATTTCCTACCCACATCAAGTCCAAATTTCTTTGTTTAGTCTTTTTTTTACTTGTTGTAAAAAATACAGATAACACATTATTTGCCATTTCAACATTTTTCACATGTACAATTCAGTGAGACTAATTACATCAATCATGTTGTTCAACTATCACCAATATCCACTGCCAAATTTTCCATCCCTGTAAACAAAAACTCAGTGCTACCTAAACAATGATTCCTTCCTTCCCCCTGTCCCTCTCGCCCCTGGTAACCACTATTAAAGTCTGGTCTCTATACATTTGCCTATTCTAGGTATTTCATATTGCTGAGATTATACAATATTTGTCCTTTTTGATTGACTTACTTCATTCAGCACAATGTTTTCAAGGTTCATTTTAAATATTATTCAAAACATTGTCCCTCTGGGACTATTATAGATTGAATTGTGCCTCCCCACCAAAGTTAAGTTGAAGTTCTAACCCCTGTACCTGTAAATACGACCGTTTATAAATATTGTTGCCCTTTATTATATTAATGAGGTCATACTAAAGTAGAAACCAAAAAAACAAAAAAACCCAACCCCATTGCTGTTGAGTTGATTCCGACTCATAGTGACCCTATAGGACAGAGTAGAACTGCCCCATAGGGTTTCCAAGGAGCAGCTGGTGGATTTGAACTGCCGACCTTTTCATTAGCAGCCAAACTCTTAACCACTGTGCCACCAGGGCTCCTACTAAAGTAGAGTGGGCCCTAAACCTAATCACTTCTGAATGATGTTTTATAAAAAGAGGAGAATAGACACAGAGACACAGATTGGGGGAAGACAGATGCCATGTGAGAATGCTAAGGATTGCCGGCAGTCATCTGAAACTAGGAGAGAGGCTGACAGAAAGAATTGATATGGCCAAGACCCTGATTTGGACTTTCAGCCGCCAGAACTGTGGGAAAATAAATTTCTGTTCCTTGAAGCCACTCACTTGTGGTATCTTTTGGTATGGCAGCTCTAGCGTACTAAGACACTGACCAAACTTGATCCTCTTTCCACAGTAATGCAATAACTTTTTAAACTTAGAGTTCCTCATTCAAATGTTCATTCAAAACCAGATTATGAGGTTTTAAAGAGGTTTTAAACCAGGATGCAGAAATGAGTTAAAGAAATAAGCAGGGGCAAAATCATATAAGGATCTGTGAGCAATATTAAAGTATTTCTTTTTTATCATAAAAGGAATGAAGAACTATTGAAGAGTTTTAAGCAAGAAAGCGATATGATCACATATTTTTATAGAAAGATCTGCATTTTAGAAAACAGAATTGAAGGGTAAGCTGTATTATCTATTGACAACTCAATATCGCTAAACCCGTTGCCATTGAGTGAATTCTGACTCATGGCGACCCATGTGTATCAGAGTAGAACTGTGCTCCATAGGGTTTCCAATGGCTGATTTTTCAGAAGTAGATCACCAGGCCTTTCTTCCATGGTGCCTCTGGGTGGACTTGAACCTCCAACCTTTTGGTTAGTAGCTGAGTGCATTAACCATTTGCACTACCCAACCAAAAAACAAAACTCATTGCTGTTGAGTCAATTCCAACTCACAGTGACCGTATGTATTACAGAATAGAACTGCTCCATAGGGTTTTCTTGGCTGTAATCTTTATGTAAGCAGATCGCTGGGCCTTTCTTCCATGGTGCTACTGGGTGGGTTCGAACTGCCAACCTTTAGCGACTCTATTATTGCTAAAACCCCTTCTAAATTTTCTTCTCCATCACAGAAGAGAAGACAGAACTACATTTCCCAGAATCCCCTTCTACTTATTGGTCTACATTAGATTAGAATTAGCTAATGAGAGGCAGTCCTGTAAAATTTTGAAGGCAGAAAAGAAGACAAAGTCATTATTCTGCTGAAGCAGTTGCAGCAAGACCCAAGCGCAAATGTGACATTCACAGCAGCTTCCTGGTGAGCTACTGAAAGCCACCCACTTAAGTGCTTCAGGCTGTCTCCAGATGTCAGCTTCCCTGACCTTCAATGTCATCTTCCTTATCCTTAGCTCTCCCAGTTCTTCCAACAGTTATGGAAGGCCTAGTTCCTACATTAAACCCTTATACCTAGTATACACAGAGTGGCTTCTGTTTCCCTAACCTTACCCTGACTAGTAAAGAAGAGGTAAATAACAAGGCTGGGAGACCTGTTAGGAGGTTGCAGTTGTGATCCAGGTGAGAAGAGATGGGGGTCTGAATTAGTTTAATGGTAATGGGAGGGTGGCTGTGAGAAATGTTTGGAAAGTGGGATGAACTGGGCTTGCTGGTTGAATGATGGAAGGGACAGAAAGAAATCTCAGTTGATTTCCAGGTTTCTGACTTTAGCTATTAGATAGATAGTAGTGCTATTCACTGTAATAGGGAACAAAGGAGGAGAAGCAGGTCTGGAAGAGAGTTGACGATAATTTCATTAGACCCATTTGAAGTGCTTGTGGATTATCCAAGCGAAGACGTCTGATAGGTAATAGGTCAATCTTTTACTTACAAAAAGATCTGGAGATATGGACTTAGGAGTTATTAGCATGAAGATGACAAACCTGTGCGTATGGAGAAACTTATCCATGGGTAATAAGAACACAAAGAAGAAGTCCAGATCATAGCCCTGAGAAGCATCAGTGATTGGAAATGTACTATGGAAGAGTGAACCATGAAGGAAATTGAGAAAGAGCAGCCACAGATGTAATTTCCCAGAAGACA
Organism: Trichechus manatus latirostris; assembly: GCF_000243295.1. Lineage (NCBI taxonomy): Eukaryota > Metazoa > Chordata > Mammalia > Sirenia > Trichechidae > Trichechus > Trichechus manatus. The sequence continues at coordinate 6,959,783 of NW_004444036.1, forward strand.
GTGGAACGGATGGTTCAAAGAGAAGGGAAAGAAATAAACAATCTTAAATATTGCTTATAGGTCAAGTTGTATGAAGACTCAAAAATGTCTTTTCGATTTTGCCCAAAATAGTGATCCTTTTCATGCTACCCTGGCAAGACTAGTTTCAGTGGAGTTGTGGTGACAGATGTCAGATTGCAGTGGGTTGGGATGAGTGAGGAGTGAGACAGTGGAGACAAGTGGTAGAGATAGCTCACTTTCAACTTTCAAGAAGTCTGTATATTGTCTCACTGTTAAAGATACTGGCACACAGTAGTTATTTAACCATGTGTTAAATGAATGGATGGATTGATAAAATAAAGACAGAAGAAAGGAAGGAGGAGAAAAGACATAAGGAAAAAAAGAAAGTTCGGGTGTGAAAATGGTAAGGTTGGAGATATGAAGATACAGGGAAGAGTTTTTAATGGTAGAACTTTGAGCATGTTTAAAATCTCATTGGGACGAGCACGTAGAGAAGGACAGGTGAAAGATTCAAGAGAGAGAAAAGTCGTTCAGCATGGTGAAGTCATAGGGAAGGGTACGATCAGAGCCCTTAGCCAGACAGGCACATCTTCCACTGCAATGGGAAGCAAGGGGGATTAGAGGGAATCTAGGTTTGATGACTAGAAGAGAAAGTATTTTCTGTCTGATGTCTACTTTTTCTGTGAAGGAAGGGGCTATATCAGTTGCAGAGGGCAAGGTGAGCAGGTGGTGAGGTCAGAGATTTGAGGAGCGTGGAGAAGGTTTGAAAAAGCCTTTGTTGAGAATGTCATAGAGAATTGATTGGGAATGCAGGGAGAATGGAGATTGCTGTCAATAGCCAGCTGTGAGATCTTGCAAATTCTTTTATTCCCTTCTAAATCTAAATCTCCTTGTCCTCATAGACAGATATATGAGGGAGATGGGCTACACGATCCTCAAGGTCCTTTTAAGTCCTATGGCAACATTCTTAATTTCCTTTCTGCCTATCCAGATGATAACCACCCTTCAAGGACCAGTTCAAGTTCTAGATGTTCTGAAAAGAGCCCCAGCTTTTAGGGATCATTTGCAGCTTAAACTCCCTCCTGTAGCACATTTTCTGCCACACTGTTGTCTGAACATAATTGTATGCATTAGAAACATAATGTAAGTTTTTAATCAGAGACATTTAAGCACATAATTTCAGTGTGGAAAGACATAAGAAAAAGCAGCTGCCCCCTCCCCATCTAACTGTTCTGTTCCCTAGATGCAACCATATTCAACTTTCAGCTGTTTCTTTTGGTATCCAGCTTGATATTCCTAAATTATATAAGGCCCTTACTTCTGTGACCTCATTTCTTATCTCTCCTCTTTATTCATTCTTCTACAGCCATAGTGGCTCCCTTGCTGTTCCTCAAACACATAAAGCATGGTGTTCATCAAACATTCCAGGCAGATTACTTTCCTGAATACATCAGGATGCTCCCTCCTCAGAACCTTTGCGCTGATCATTCCCTGTGTCTGGAATGCTCTTCCCAGAAATATATGCAAGGGTCACTTCCTTACCTCCTTGAGGTTTTTACACAAAAGTCACCATCTCAATGAAGACTTTCTTCTCTAGCTAAAACTGCAATCAGCACTCACTCTGGCTGGCAATGCTTAATATCTTTCTTTCCTGCACTTGTCACTACCTAACATACCCTGTATCTTATGTATTTATCTTGATTAATCTCTTTCCTCTACCCATGTGTAAGCTTCATGAGGGCAGGAATTTTTGTCTGTTTTCATTCACTTGTACCCCAGTGCCTGGAATAGTGCCAGGTATGTGGTAGGTACTTAATAAATATCTGTTAAATTAATTCATGAATATTGCTATTTTATATGTATAAAACTTAAACTTCATCTATTGGCTTCTTTATATGGTAGATAAGATTCAACTCTCTAACATGCCTCCCTTTCTCCCCATTCTCCCAATACAGATACAGCTTAATTTTTAAATAAAAATCAGTTTATATTAGCATGACTATGTAAATATTGGCCATTACTGATCCAAGGAGGACACTATGATTCAGACTTTGAAACAGAAGGTTGAAGAAATGGGCAAAGGGATTTATGGTAGTGGAATAGTCTTCTAGAAAGTTCTTCCTCAAAAATATCTCCTCCTACCCATCTGTCTCTGATGCCTGAATTCATCGCATTGGCCATTCACTTCTTAGTGTTATGCATCATCTTTCATCCTGATTTTCTTTGGAAAAATAAACGCACTTGGGAAAGGTGACTCATTTGTCCAATAGCTCCTCAGTGTGAATTGTTCTCCTACTAGATCTAGAGCAGTGGTGCCACAGTGGGAGCCGTAGTTACTAAAATGGAGGAAACAGGTGCAGAATTGAAAAGAGGGAAGATCAGAAAATAAATATTTCAATTTTGTCCTGGTGCTGGGGGAGGTAGCAACCCAAGGATGAGCACCAGTCACTAAACAGGATTCACATGCATGTCATAAAACTACAAAGCCGTAAGTTCTTAGAGGTGGGAGGTTCTTACAGAGAATAGTGACTGAGCACCTCCTGCATATAAGGAAATCAAGGCCTGAGGCAGCCCAAGACCACCTAGCTGGTTAATGGCAAGCTTGGTTCCAGAACCTGGTTTTTCATTCTCCAGCCTGCTTCTGAATATTCCATGCTATCTCATGGGCCCTTTTTTTAATGGATGCTATTAATAAGTCATTGGGGGCAAATCTATCCCTCCTTACCAACACCAGTAAAGCACACCCTTACAGAGGGCCCACGCTTCCTTCTAGTTTTCATTCTAAAGAGCTTAAATAGATGATGTCAACTTCCAAATGTTTCTGTTACCAAACTCTAGGCACAAGCCACTCTCTCCCCCCTCCCACTGGCAAATATTTAGCTACTTGGAAAGTTACATACTCTGTTATTATCCAGCCAATAAATAAACAGTTGCCAACAAATTATCTCTTCTCAGCATCCAGCTCCTCAACTTGCATCATCTGACAGTGATTTCTGCCCATCATTCTTGGTTTTCAACCCTGTAATCACTCTTAAGCCATTTATTTAATGCCATGTAAATATGTACATGATTGTCATCACTTATTAATCTTTTGGGCGGAATGGCATCAAGCTTCTAGGGGAAATAAATGAGGTCCCTTAATTTGCTTTTATCTTGCTTCTTGCATTGTACTTACTAAAATAACACATGCTTATCATCAGGTTGGGACTTCTTTTTATAAATCAGTAATGATTGGTTAACCATTATGCATTTCTAATACTGTACAATCCTTTCCCCTAAACACTCTTCCACATCTCATGGTTTAAGATGGATCTTCTGATCACTAAACTTTCTGAATTTGCTTTTAACCTTTCTTTAATGTGGTAAATTCTAGTCTTTTTTCATAATGTATTACTATATCATGCATGGTTTTGCATTGTACATACTGTGATATCAGTTTTATAGCCCAGATAACCACATCTGACCTCCTGTGGAGCAGAACTAGGGATCAGGCAGTATAGGGAGGGGCTTAAACAGGACATGACCAAGACTCAGGTACTAAATAAACCAATTAGGCTAGAGCCTAGAGCAGTCAATTTGTGAGGTTAGAGGAGACTGGGGTCAAAATGTGGAAGAAGGAATAGGGGTTAATTTGGGAAGGCTGTTTGACAGCCTGTGGTCTTAACAGCAGTGAATGCAGATTGAGCAACAGTAGAGTGGGCCTCTCATGTTGTTAGGTGCCTTTGAGTTGGTTCTGACTCACAGCAACCCTATGTACAACAGAATGAAACACTGCCTGGTCCTGCGCCATCCTCACAATCATTGCTATGTTTGAGCCCATTGCTGCAGCCACTGTGTCAATCCATCTTGTTAAGGATCTTCCTCTTTTTCACCCACCCTCTACTTTACCAAGCATAATGTCCTTCTCCAGGGGCTGGTCCCTCCTGGTAACATGTCCAAAGTACGTGAGATGAAGTCTTGCCATCCTCACTTCTCATACAGACCCCAGTCTCCGGGAGGAAAGGAGGAATCAACAGAGGACTCTAGAATCCTGCTAGGATAACAAGCAGGAACCAAAGTAGAGCCCTAACATTAAATAACAAAACCAGCAATTATTAATTAAAGAACCAGTACCAAGCCAAGATTCTGGAACTTTGATCCAAGGTCAGAGTGGGGCACAAGGTTGAAAACCATGGAGCTTCCAAACTTATGATCTGGGGTCTTTAACTTGTCCCTCACTTGAGAACAAGGTTGGCTTCCAGCCTCCAAATGCCCAGGCTGGCTCAGGGTTAGGAGGCTACAGCTGTGAGGCCTGGAAGACTGCCCAAAAACAAATCAGACTGGCTGGGATTAAGAGTTATAAAAGGATTCTCAGCCAGATGCTCTTTAACCTCCCTCAGTTCATTCTTTAATGTTCACAGAGGTAATTTATCTGGATTCAACAGCTTATTGGCCCCTAATGGCTCCATAGGGTTAACTATCTTCTCCAAAGTAAATAAAAAGCCTTTAATATCTCTTGCAGAAAAAAAAAAGAGAGAGAGAGAGAGAGACTCTGAAGTCCCAGGTGTGACCTTCAGGTTTTTTTGGCAATTCTACAGCAAAACTTCTCAATGGCACAGCCTCTCTGTATTAAAAACTGAGTAACCATGAGACATTCTTTGATTCGAAGGCTTCTAAAAGGACACCTAGATTTTTAAAATTGTCATCGCGACTATGTACCACTTTTATGAAAATTTTTTTTCTAGAGTCATCAATATTTAATTACCTCATTACTACCTCTCTTGGCTTGATACTTTTAGTAAAATTTCTAGATTGTTAAAGGTGGAAGCACTCTTAGAGACGAAAAGAGGCTTCATCGGTGATTTTTCTTTTCATTGGGTCAGGAAACACTTTCAGAATCTGGTCCTTTTCTTATTTAAAAATTTACACAAGGATACAAAATTTATAGACAATTTCAGAAGCTTCAAAGAATCCCTGATACTTATCCATGGATCCCATATTAAGAAGCTCTGCCTGAGCCAAACATGTCATATAAAGATGGGAAAGCTGGGACCCACAAAGGTCAAGTGGTTGGAATGCCCTGACCTCCACAGTCGGTGAGCTCCTCCACCTCTGTGCCCTGGGCATGGCCTTGTCTTTGCCCTAAGGCACGATATTGGCCCTATGGGATACTGCATCTATTTCCTTTTCACTAGACTGTGAGCTCCTTGAGGCCAAAATCCAGATCACAATTATTTTTATAGCTCTCGCTCACACAAGGCCTGACACTCAGAAGGCTTGTTTAATAAACAAGTTCATATTCAAGGATCCATAAATGAATTCAGAGGGCTAGACTCTCTGACCTGTGGGGTTTATCTCTTCTTTCTGTTGCCACCATCGGTAGGCAGGTGCTGGGGTCCCTGCTGGCTTCCCTGTGTTCCCAAGAACTTTGTGCAAGTTACTTAATCATTCTGAGTTTCAGTCTCTTCATCTTATAAACAGGGGTAATAATAGCATTTACTTGCAGTGTCGCCATGAATACAAAATGGCTATTGCTTGTGAAGCCCTATACCCTAGCTAATTCTCTTTCGTATGATCTAGCAATTAAAGATTTGGGACCCAATGTACGTATGAGAGACTCCACTGTGTGGTCTGAGAGCCCAAACTGAAAGCCCTATGGGAATTAGCAGCACTGAGATTATCGAGAAAGAGAAGGAAAAATCTATCTTGTAGATGGCTTTTGCAGGTTTCTGAAACAAGCATCAAAGCCTGGCTAAGATTGGAATTGGGTCCCAGAAGCTCTATCTCATATCCCCCAGGCTTTCTGTTGGCAAGAATTCTTCTTGAGCTTTTCGTCACGAATGACTCTGTATTTGTCCTGCTGCTTGTCACCTGCACCCCACTGATCTAAGCAGAAGAAAAACAACAATAAAAACAGTTGACATTTACACAGAATTCAAAAGTTTCCTATCGACGAAACTACTTTTTCAAAGGCATCCTCTAATGCAGCAGCGTGGAAATGCAGCAACAGGAGTAGCTATTAAGTTAGGTATTTGGGAGCAGGTAAGCCCCCACCTCCCCTTCTCATCAGACTAATTGATCCAATGATAGCTTTTTCACTCCCTGTACCATTCATCACAGACCTGGGTGGCTGGGAATGCTGAGACAGAGTGGCAGCCAATCAGATGCTTTTGCCAGTGGACTTCAGCATCTGTGACTCATCAGCAACCAATTAGATGCCTTCAGTCAGGGAAAACTCTCCTCACCAGGGTAGAAACAAGCGCTGCACGCTGCTGACCTTTACATCAGCAACTCGCGTTTCTGATCACGATGGTGAAAGGCCAACTCAGGCCTGGAAGCCCCACCCTGCCACATGAAAAGACTGCTTTTGCTTTGCTTCTGCGCGAAGGGGTTATGGTATTTGGTGCTGTTTGTGCTTCGGTCTCTTTGCCTCAGAGGCAGCTCCAAGCTCTGTCTCAGAAATGCTAATTGCTCTTTGTGGGACAGATTTGTTGGCTCCCTTTTTCTCTGGGGAGTCCACAGCTATGCCACAGTGTTTAAAGCTGGGGCTCACTGTGCCTTTCAAGAGAACGTTTGTCAGCTCACCCCATTAGAGACTACACAGCCCCCATCTACTCTGTGGCCTGGGTTGAACAAGGTAACTGAGAATTTTGTATGAAGCACCAGTATCTTAGCCACTATCCTAGCATCTGTGAATCTGAACTGAACTCCAATATTCTTGTCTGCTTCTCTTTTCTTACTCTCTCTCTCCGGGATGTGTGTGTGTGTGTGTGGCAGAGAGAGACACGGACTGTCCCCAAATGATCTGCGTTTCTCCTGGTCAGAGAATAAAATCCAGACCTCTTACTGCAGAATTTAATTCCTTCCAGAATTTTCCATTTACCTATTTCTTGACCTAGACTCCTTTTGCAGCAGTCATGGAATTTGGGGTCCTAGGGTAATATAGAGAATTCAAAGGCAAGTCTGGGTCACAGAATCCTAGAAAATTTTACTGATGTCATGTGGCTGAACTTGTCCTCAACTTGCCTGATTCAAAGGGATCCATTTGCAGATCAAACTTATACAACATACAGGAAAATGCCTTCTGTTGCAGTATTTCACAGCATCTCCCAATTTAGTCCCCTCCCATCACCATAATAACCAGGCCTATCACTAGGGGAGAGAGCAGCCTGTTCCTCCCAGTTTAAGACTCCTAATCTGGAGATGTTTGCCTGTGCAGGGCCCTCCTATTGTCTCCTTGAAAACTCTTGGCATTAAGTGACTTTGAGCATCTGCTATCCAGAAGCCAAGGAAGTTTCCAGAACTTACACCTCCTCTTAGCTCCAGGGGGGCATTTGTGCCCTTCCCCATTACCAGCATCAGCACATAATCTAAAATCACATAGATCTTATGATACCTACGGCCATGGTCGGCAAACTTTTTCTGTGAAGGGCCAGATAGTAAATATTTTAGGTCTTATAGGCCGTAAGGTCTCTGCTCAACTCTGCTGTTGTAATGCGAAAGCAGCCACAGATAACAACGAATGGGCATGGCTGTGTTCCAATAAAACTTTATTTGTGGACACTATAATTTGAATATCATGCACTTTTCACATCACAAAATATTCTTTTTAATTTTCTTAACCATTTAAAAAGGAAAAAATATTCTTAGCTTGCAGGCTATACAAAAACAGGTGGAGGGCAATACTTTGGGGACCCATAAGGCAGTACTCAACTAGACATAAGCATTACCTGGCACACTTTTTTGTAAAATGGGATTTCATTTTCCCTCCCTCAGATATGCTAATAAAGTAGAATTAAGGTGAGGGGAGGTGATCTGCTTATTTAGCCAGCACTCCAGGTTATTCTGATGCTTGCAATCTTTGGACTTTGAGAAACACTACACTGGGGATAAGTTGAAAGCAAAAACTCTCCAAGGAAATAGAATACAGGTTCTGTCTAGTCTTTGAACCCAAGTCTGGACCCCTTATGCAGAAAGTCTAGAATTGCTCCCTCAGTTCTGAATGGGGCTGCCCTCAAACCAACCTCTTTTCACCGTTTGAGTCATGCTAGCCAGTGTCCTCACTGCCTCCTGACCAATATTATATACACTTTTCTTTTACCCACATGCCTCTTTTCAGATCATTATGCAAGCTGAAATTTTTTTTCTCCTCCCTGAATATTTCTCATCCTTCAATGCCCAGTTAAAGTGCTACTGCCATCATGAAACTTTTTCTAACCCCAAAACCAAAACCAAACCTGTTGCTGTGGAGTCGATTCCAACTCATAGCAACCCTATAGGACAGAGGAGAACTGCCCAATAGGGTTTCCAAGGCTGTAAATCTTTACGGAAGTAGACTGCTACATCTTCCTCCTGTGGAGTGGCTGGTGGGTTCAAACCGCGGATCTGGCTCTTGTTTCTTGGTGGTATGAGATCCCCATGTCTCTCTGCTGACTTCTCTTTTTTATATCTCAAAGGAGATTGGTTTAAGATACAACCTAATCTTGGAGATTGAGTCCTGACTCATTAGCATAACTGCCACTAATCTTGCCTCAGTAACATCATAGAAGTTAGGATTTACAACACATAGGAAAATCACATCAGATGACAAATGGTGGACAATCACACAATACTGGCAATCATGGCCTAGCCAAGTTGACATTTTTTTTTGGGGGGGATACAATTCAATCGATAACATTCCACCCTTTGGCCACCGCAAATTCCTGTCCTTGCCACATGTAAAACATATTCACCCCATCATATCATAGTAAAACTCTTAAATTAACTCCAAGTCCAAAATCCAAAAATTCCTCTTCATCTGTGAAATCGAGAATAGAAGTTATCTGCTTCCAAATTACAAAGCTCAGTTAGCAGCCAAGCTCTTTAACCACTTCACCACCAGGGGTCATTTCTCTAACCCAGTGGCCCTCAAATTTTAGGTGCATCAGAATCACCTGAAGGGCTTGTTAAACCACAGTATGCTGGCCCCACCCTGGAGTTTCTGAATCAGTAGATCTAGGGTGGAGCTTGAGAATTTGCATTTCTAACAAGGTCCCAAGTGATCCTGATGATGCTGGTCTGGGGACTACACTTTGAGAACCCAGTCCAAATCCCATCAAGTCCAGGGATATTCCCCTTCTTCTGAATTGAATATAGCTTCTATTTTCCATGCTACTCATTGACACTTAAATTCTCCTGTTTGGAACTGTCCCCTCAAACAGATTGTCAACCCCTTGAAGACAGGGGCTGTGTAATATTTTATGTACTTTTTAATATCATCCAGAGCACAAGGCATAATGCCTTGCACAAATTAAACCCCAAATAATACTTGCTCATTAACTGATTGGTATATGAAACCCTATGGAGCACAGTTCTACTCTGCCACACATGGAGTCACCATGAGTTGGGATCTACTCGATAAGGCAACTGGTTTGGTTTGGGTTTTATAATGTAAAACTAATTAACTTCCTCATAAGTCAACAAGTTGAAAATTTTCATAAATGATAGGATTATAACCTGGTCCCATATATATCTATTCCACACCATTTTCCCCTATTAGGTTTATATTCTTGTGAATTGGAAAAGAGAGAAAGACAAGGCGGTAGGGAATAGAGATACGCATCTCTACCTTAAAACACACTAAACTACAGCCTGTGCCATAATTTCATGTTTCCCAATGTGTGATGATTTCAGGTGGCACATGGACAAATATTTTTGTTTTAATTGTTGGGTATTTATTTTAAGGGAGAGTAGAAAAATATAACGAGCATGTCAAAACTGCACCTTAATAGATATTTCTTAGGATGAGGCTATGTATAAAAAAGGTGTCCATTAAAAATATATTATGTAGATAATAGTACAGAAGTGACAGAAACTATTGTTCACAAAGAAGTAAAGACTCTGGACCCAAAGAATGAGCCCTGAGTAAGTTTTCCTGCCCAGCAGGGAACCTGATCCAGCACAGAGTTTCTGTTCTGAGGGATGAGGTTTGGAGGAGAATATTTAAGGTAGGTATTTTGTTTTGTTGTTTAATGGAAAACTGCAGTCTCTGTGGCCCATATTGTTGTTAGGTGCCACTGAATCGATTCCAACTCACAGCGACCCTATAGGAAAAAGTAGAACTGCCCCGGAGGGTTTCCAAGAAGCAGCTGGTGGATTTGAACTGCAGACATTTTGGTTAGCAGCCGAGCTCTTAACCACTAGGCCACCAGGGCTCCGTATTAGGACAGCGACATCTATAAAGGTCTCTGATTGGCTGGCATTATCTGGTCTAATTGGTTAGGCCTTGTGTAAGTGCTGAGCTGGTTTAGTGGGTTTTCCAAAGAGTACTCTTTGCTGTGTGATCTAGTCAGGAGTGTAGTGCCCAGCTGTTCTCACTATGCACTTGTGGTACCCGCTTTAGGATTAGGGTAAGCAAGAGTTGTTTTAGTGAAAGCCAGGTCTGCGCCACTCTCAGCAGGCTAGGCAGTCTTACCAAGATTTGTCACAGCACTAAGCATATTCCTTTCTGAGATACTTCATTTCAGCTGTGTGGACTCGTGCATGCTTATCTCTAGAACTCTTGCCAAATTTGTCGGGTTATGAAGGCTGTATCAAAGCCTTCTTCACTACATGAGATATACCAAGAATGAGGGCAACAAAGGAGTAGAGAATGGTTGTGTTTCAGATCAGGGTCACCATGTTGGATGTATTCCTTTCCTAGGGCTAATAACCCAAAACCCACCACCGTCTAGTCAATTCCGACTCATAGCGACCCTATAAGGTTTCCAAGGCTGTAAATCTTTACAGAAGCACACTGCTACATCTTTCTCTCATGGAGCTGCTGGTGGGTTGAACCGCCGACCTATGGTTAGCAGCTGAGAGTTTTAGCTACTGTGCCACCAGGGCTCCTTAGGGCTAACAATGTACCACTTAAAACAACAGAAATTTATTCTCTCACAGTTCTGGAGGCTAGAAGTCCAAAGTCAAGGTGTCAGCAGAGGCATGCTCTCTCTGAGGGCTCTAGGGAAAGATCCTTCTCGCCTCTTCCAGCTTCCTGTGGTTTCCACAACCCTTGGTGTTCTTGGCTTGTAGATGCATCACTCCAATCTCTGCCTCCACTGTCACATAGCTGTCTTCCCTCTGTGGCTCTCTGTGTCTCTTCTCTTCTTTTTATAAGGACACCAGTCATATTGGGTCAGGGCCCACCCTACTCCAGTGTGACCTCATGTTAACTAATGACATCTTCAAAGACCCTATTTTCAGACAAGGTCACGTTCACAAGTACTGTATCTTTATGAGGGACACAATTCAACCTATAACACACATATCACATCGGCACATGAGTCAGTTCTGTTTTTTGAAGGCTGATCCTTCCAATGCCAGTCCTTCCAATCTCCCCAGGCAGAGGTAGCAGGAGCAAATTTTGAAGTTACAAAGATAAGGGTGCAAATTGTGATGTTCTCATATAATTTACTAAAATGGAAGTTATTTTTTACCTTGAACCCCCATTACAGCTAGTGACAGAAACTTAATATTAGACAATTCAGAGTAACTGAGCCATTTCAATATTTTTCAGCCAATTCAGAGTTTTGCCCCTTCTTCCTCTCTCCCTAAAGTGGCACGTCAGTTCTGAAAATGGTGTGGGGAATGTTTACACGGCTTTCTGGCATTAAGTGGAATGGGTGTTTTGTCTGCAGCCATCTTCTGTTGTCCGTTGGATTTGCTTATGTGTAACTCATTTTCTCTGAATCTGGGCAGCAGCCTTTGACCCTGCTGCATCTACAGAGATGTGCATGTTGCTCTCCTGGGCTCTGAACTTCAATCTGAGTTTTCCACATCCTGACTGTCAGGCCCAATGACTGACACACACACACACATGCTGACACACACACACACACACACACACACACACACTCTCTCTCAGTTACATCCATATCCTGTAGAAGGAAGGGTGTGGGAAATGTTTAGATGTTCTTGTGTGCCTGCTGCCCCAGGATTCCAGAGAGGGGGCACCTCTCAGCCCCTTTCAACCTACACCTGCCCTGCTATCATTTCTACTCTCTGGCTGATACACCATTTTGACACAGGTTCTTCCCCATGAGAACTTCTACCTCTATACCTCCATGGCCTCCTCTACCCACAGAATTAAACACAGATCATATGTAAGGACTCCAATATAGTCTGCCTGGGATATCTATGGTGTGATGGTGCATCTAGGGTGCTGAGGGCACTGGACCTCTACTCAGGTAAGTTATGAAGTTAGGTTTCAGAAAACATTGGTTAGCAAATGGGTTACAGGATTTTTATGCAAACTCATGGTTCCACACTGCAATATATATATATATATATATATATTCTTTCCTGCTGGTTTTGCTATAGGGCAGGAAAAATAAATGGAAGTCAAAGGAGGTACTCTAAAAGCTACTGGGAGCAATAAGGAAATGTAATATCTTCTCTGTGATAACTGTAAGCAGGCAGTTAGAGGTAGAAAAACAGAAGAAAAGAAAGGCCAAGAATTCTGAAGTACTAAAACTCTAAGAACTGGAAACCACTGCTGCCTGTATCTGTACAGCAAATGGGCTTTTGGCTTTCAAAATGTTTTCGGCTAATTGAAAAATTTGATTTCTACTTTAGTCTGGAAAGAAAATAGGGACTAAATTAAGCAGCGATTAAATTGGATAAAGGTTAATGAGAAAAGTTGCTCTTAGAGTTTTGTATTTCCTTAATGCAGTTCTATATTGTGGTATGATAGTTAAGCCCCATGTTTTATATTTTGATAAAGTTATATTTTTTGATAGAAAAAAGAATGATAGATGTTTAAATTTAGCACACCAATAAACAAGAGTTTAGCTATTTATACTAGGGGTTAACAAACTACACCCTGAGGGCCAAATCCCGCCGACTGCCTGCTTTTGTAAATAAACTGTTACTGGAACAGTCATGTCCATTTGTTTACTATGTATTTTCTGTTGCTGCTTTGGTGCTGTAACCGCAGAGCTGAGTCATTGCGACAGAGACCTTATGGCCTGCAAAGCATCAAACCTTGATTGCCCGCCTGTTTCTCTGGCTCTTCTCCCTCCCTGAGAGGAACCCTGGTGGTGCAGTGGTTAAGCACTCGGTTGCAAACCGAAAGGTCAGCAGTTCGAACCCATCAGCTGCTCCATGGGAGAAAGATGTGGCAGTCTGCTTCCTTAAAGATTACAGCCTTGGAAACCCTATGGTGCAGTTCTACTGTGTCCTACAGGCTCTCTGTGAGTTGGAATTGACTAGATGGCAATGGGTTTGGTTTGGTCTCCCTCCCTGTTTGTTCTGACATGCCAAAGTTTGTTGGCCCCTGATTTATATGATGTCAAAATCCAAGCATCATCATTCACCTGGTGGTAAAGTCTATGAATTACAGGCCTAGCATAGTCCTCATGAGAATTAAAGCAGCTCAGCAGGACCAGCCTAATAAAACCACTCTTCAAGTTGATGGGAAATACTATGTGTTAGATAGGGAACAATCATTCATCTTTCTCCCTCTAACGAAATATATTAAGAAGAGAATACCATAGTTTTCTCTTCCCCAGTTAGCCAATCTATCGAAAAGATGAATCTTTAAAATTAATCATAAAGTGAGACCTTTTGAAAACAGTGATATCCTTGCTCCTCTAAATGAGCACTCACTCTGAGCACCAGCACTTCTTGTAATTCTTCATATTTTTTTTGAACTTTCCAATTGCTGTCACTAGTCCTGGCGTGAGATATGAATAATTCATGTTTAAAATTTTAATCTTTCCCTTTCTTACAAATAACCTATTATGTTATTATTTGACATTGTGCCCACCATATCTAAACCAGAGGTTCTCGACCCTGGCTGTACATTAGAATCATTTGCCGAGTTTTTTAAGGTAGCAAAGCCCTGACATCACCCCAGAGTAATAAACTGAAACTGTATCAGAGATGGGACTAAGGCATCAGGAAAAAGCTCCCCAGATGATTCTAATGTGTAGCCTGGGTGGGTTGAGAACCACAGATCTAAATGTAACTAATCTGTGCCTATGAGGTGTTATTTCATGAGTTACAATGTAACCTTTGGTATTCTCCATAAAAGGTAAAACATCAACAAGTCTGAAGACTCACCAAGATCATTGTCTAGCCCCCCCCCCCAGTGGAAAACTAGATGACTCTTCAGACACACTAATATGAAAATATAAATACCTAATGAAAGAGTCAAAAACATTATAAATTAGAAGTGAAAATGTGAAAAATATTTTGTGAATAAATAACCTTTCTGGAAAATAGAGGCAGACGTGTGATTACATCCAATATTTTTGAACATTAAAAAGGAAAAAACAAAACAAAAAACTTCAAGGAGTGTTTTTTTGTTTGTTTGTTTTTCATCAAAGACTCCACCTCGACCGGGCATGGTTGTAGGACCTCCTTCTCAAGTGCTCCTCTCAAAGCTCCTTGGGCACTTCAGCAGGCTGTTGTCAGATAACCGTCTCCAGCTTTTCTGTGAGCTGTGGTTGTAGCAACAGGGACTTATCTGCCCTGATTCAAGAGTTCTTGAAACCACTTGCGCCACGGGTACCTAAAGCTTTCCTTTACACGTTTTCCCTTTCCTATCTTTGCACTTCAATGGTTCCGTTCCACTGCTTCTAAATGTCTCTCTCTTTACCCAGGCCTCATTCAAATTCACCTGCAGGTTCATGCTATCAGCCTCCTTGCTTGCCTGCCTGTTTTTCTAGCTCTTCCCCCTTCCAGTTCCTTCTGACATGCTTTACCTTATCTCCAAGTGGTAAGTAGTTTTCTTCAGACCTTTCAGACAGATCAGAGCTTAAGTTTCTTCGTCTCTTTTTTTCATTCCCAAACTAACACTTTTCTATCATATGTTCACTTGATTACATTTCTTCAACTTCCCTCTGAGTGAGCCCCATGCTCATCTTCAATCTATAGGAATTTGTCTTGTAATTGATAGTGACATCTGCGCAAAAACATCTTAATTGCTTCGATTATTTGCATAAATCTTCCATAAAATACAAAATGAGTTTTTAACCTTACTAATGAATAAACATGTTAGCCCATACAGGTGACGTGTTAATTGCTTTTCTCAGTTAACATTTTGAATGACAGTCTGATACAGGTGAGCTGTCAAATTTAGGTGTGTCTCCGAAATTTGGCTTCTTTACCCATTCAATTCCTCATTTTCCAAATGATCTAACTTGTCACAACAGGAGCTTTGAGAATTTTCATTCTTAAGGATAGAATATTTTTCTACAGAGTTGAGTTAAATTTATTCAAGAATTTTAATAAATCAAACATATATATTTGCCCATTCAATCCAGCATAAACAGATCTTAAGGCCTTAGTTAATGACTCAGGAACTGTTAAAGGGCATAAAATCACTCACCTGTGTCCTTTCTAACAGTAAAGTGTATGTGTGTGTGTGTGTGTATATATATACATATATATACATGAGTACATACACATGATATATATATTATTTACTTTACTGTATGTGTTTGCTTCAGATGATATTAAAAGTAATTTGTGATCTTAGGACACATACAACCTGATGGTGGGGAAAAGTAATCCAAAGCATAATGAAGGATAGATGTATTTCTGGAGACCATCCACTAAGTGGGTTAGCAATGATGTATAAATAATAAAAAGTTGATAATGTTATGTTTTCCTGTTTAGAACCTGTGAAAAAACGTGGTGCCTGCCATAACCATTACCATTGTAGAACCTTAGAGTTGGAAATGGAACATTTACACTCACGTGTTTATTAGCCAGAGCTAAATGCTTTACTCCAGGTGCGATGTGCCCACATCTCTAATCTCACATATTTGGTGGTCATGTTGCATCATATTGTACATACAGTTAATCAAAACACAGTAAATATTTCTTCACCTGAACTTCCCTGAAGCCTTTTTTCTTTCATTCTGTTTTTGTGCAGTTGATTGTATCATTTATGCTGCAGAATCTTTTATCCCTAACAAGCATCATTTTTGGCCTCTAGAGGGAGCACTTCTTCCCTACACCCCTACCACTCAACATGTGGTCTGGGGAACCACAGCATCAGCATCAACCGGACACTAGATAGAAATGCAGAACATCAGGCTTCACCCCGCCCCAGGTAGACAGAATCAGAAATTGCATTTTAGTAAGATCTCCAGGTGACTCGTTTTCACATTAAAGTTGGAGAAACACTGCTTTCCACATTCGACCCTTTACCCCCCTCCTCCAAACCACCCTCAAGGGAAGACAACTGAAGCACCAATAGCATTTGATTGGTTACTCAATTAGTAGGTAGAATTTTTCACTAAGAAGTGCAAAATACCTTAAAAGTTGCATCTCCCATGATTGTAATATCTTTTTGGGTGACCTTCCTTCAATGGCACTAGAGGTAAGACAGCTTAGCTATGAGGCAATTAGATTCTAGGTTTCAGTCAAACTCCTCCCATTATCTTACTGTAAAATTTTGGGCAGGGGCAGTTTTCTGGGTTTCTGTCACAGACTAAAAATGATGAGATGCAGCTTATGAAGTAAAACTATATATATAACATCGTAGTTAAGAACGTAAACTCTGAAGAAAGACTACTAGACCAAAATCCTGGTTCTATCAATCATTAGGTCTGTGACTTTTGGCAAATTACTTAACCTTTCTATGCTTAATAGGTGTCATGGATTGAATTGTGTCCCCCCAAAATATGTGTTGATTTGACTAGGTCATGATTCCCAATGTTGTGTGGTTGTCCTCCATTTTGTAATCTGATGTAATTTTCTTCTGTGTTGTAAATTCTAATCTCTGCCTGTGGTTAATGAGGCAAGATTAGGTTATGTTAAAGAGGATTAGGGTGGGATGCAACACCCTTACTCAGGCCACAGCCCTGATCCAATATAAGGGGAATTTCCCTGGAGTGTGGCCTGCATCACCTTTTATTTTACAAGAGCTAAAAGGAGAGAGAAATGAGCAGAGAGATGAGGGACCTCATACCACCAAGAAAGAAGAGCCAGGAGAAGAGTGCATCCTTTGGACCTGGGGTCCCTGTGCTGAGAAACTCCTAGAGCAGGGGAAGACTGATGACAAGGACCTTTCCCCAGAGTTGACGGAGAGAGAAAGCCTTCCCCTGGAGCTGACACCCTGAATTTGGACTTCTAGCCTACGTGACTGTGAGAAAATAAATTTCTGTTTATTAAAGCCATCCACTTGTGGTACTTCTGTTATAGCAGCACTAGATAAGTAAGAATTCCCATTACTGAAAATGTTAACTCAGAGTGTAGACCTCATCAGTTGGGTGTTGTGTATCAGCCACAACCATTTCAGTGTTGGTATTCTCCTACCCCTGTACCTAGGGGTGGATTAACCAGTAAACACAGTATACACCGGCTTGCATTGAGCAAGGTATGCACGGGCTTAATTGTATTTATTTGCTAATTTGTGGTGGGCAATTTCACATGGGTTTCACCACATCTTTAATATGGTGGGAGCCCTGGTGGCACAGTGGTAAAGAGCTTGGCTGCTAACCAAAAGGTCGGCAGTTCAAATCCACCAGCCGCTCCTTGGAAACCCAATGGGGCAGTTCTACTCTGTCCTATGGGGTTGCTATGAGTTGGAATTGACTTGACGGAAAAGGGTTTGGTTTGGTTTGTTGGTTTCGATGTGGTTGGGGAGAGGTGAAACTGCACTGCAGATTTGTGGGAAGGCACAGTTGGGCCCATGTGTACCTTGTTTATTGGGTAATCCGGCCCTGCCTGTATCCTGCCAATGATACATGGCTTTTTAAAACTACAAGGTGCAGGAGAAAATGAATTTGGAAGAGAAAACATATTCACCCCATTGCCTTGAGCTTTCTATCATCCAGGATATAAACCCTGTATATCCTTCAGGGGGGTGGTAGCTCCTTTTTCATCAGGAAAGTCAACCTACTTAAGAAGTGTATAAAACCTAGTCTCTTTGCAGTGCCAAGGGTCTCTGTTATTGTAAAAAAAAAAAAAAAACTCTTCTCAAATTACATCGCAGTTTTAACCTGATAAATTCTCAAACTTAGAAACAGTTCGTCAGTTCTTTGAGTTCAATGTTAGCAGAGTCCACCTATTTTATGAATCCACACCCCACCCCCATGCCAAATTTTGCAAAAGCCACAAGAAAACAATAACAGCAATTAAAACCTAAAGCCATACAACTATATACTATACAACTTTTTTTAGTTTTCAATTATTTTCTAGCAAACTATGTCTTTAGTGACATAGTTCCCAATAATCTAGTGGCATAGCCCAGAGGTATCCAGACTACTCACCAAGGCCCCACAGGAAGTTAATTTTATTTCCTGTGCCAGCTCATATCTGAGCTCCATGTGGGATCACCATACTTAGTTATCTGTTCCTTGTTCATGACATTATCTGTTAATTTCAATGACTCAAAGACTCTCCCTACTTTTTGTTTAAATAGAAAAGCAATAGAATTATAACTGAGGAGGACATTGTATAGCCCCAACTGCTGTCAGAAGACAGCCTTCCACTGTCAGTCCTTTCAGGATTGCTGCAGCTTCAGCAACATGCTTCACTCTACACCACACCCTTTTCTGTAGTGACAGTGGTGTTCTGGTAAATGTTTAACAACTGGTTCTCCAAAAACAAAACGAAACGAACAAAAACAAAACAGCCTACCCTGACTTGTAATCTTTGCTGATTGATTTCCTATTTCTGAGATGTATATATTCCCTCCATTGCTGATTTCAAGCTACCAACATGACAGACATCACTGAGTGCAGAGTTGGCAAGAAATGTAGACAATCAGCTCATGGGAGCCGGTATGAGCTAGCTCTAGCACACCGCTTCATGGTTGCCCATATTCAATGACCCCTTATGTGGGAGTAGAAGGGCCTGGCTAACTTCAGACAACTCTGAAGGGACATTCTTGGGATTGGCTGAGGCTGTTGTCAGGCCAGCATCACAGCTCAACCTTTCCTTCTGCCCAGTTCTGCTCCCTCCCCCTCCCTTCCCCAGAGGTTAGTCCCAAGGACACTCCTTAACAAGCATCCTGTATGCTAAATCCCATCTGCTTCCTGGGGAACCCAACCTGCCTTAAGAATTTATTTTTAAAATTTTCATGTGTGCTGCCAATGATCTCCTTCTGTTCTAAAGAAGAAACCTCACATACTTTTCTACTTTTTGTAAAACACAAGCCAATCTAAACATTAATGTCAGGGCAACAGATTTTTTAATAAGACAATTGGAATTACAATTTTTTAAAAAATATATAAGCTAACGGAAGCCTTCACAGGACACATCAACAGCCTCTAAAGTCTGAGTGTCTTTTGAAACTCCTGAGTCAGAAGTAACATTTATAAGATACTTTTATGATGCAAAATACTGCCTGCTTTTCTGCCAACTACAGGGAAGAAGGTAAAATTGATTTCATAAGCAGTTAGAAGGGCTTGTATATTAAGGCTGACCACTGGAATTTCATGAACTAATGTCATGGGGGAAAAAGTTTTGGGGAGTAGCCCAAAACCTACAATATGAAAAGAAAGGGCAGAAAAAGAATTTTAACAAATGAACTGTGGAACGTGTAATGCTACACACCTACACTTTGATCCTGTTCACAAGACTCTTTTGGCCCTAGTGCTGATTCCTGCTATGTCCATGCCACCTTTGAAGATATGGATCACTCTGCTCCCAGGAAACTCCTTGGGGTTGTCTAAGGTGCTATCTACCTAGGCTTACCTTATAGCCACTTGTACTTCTGTACCACTCTTGAGCACACAGGTATTATTGGAAATGCTGTGTAGCTGTGGCTCCATATCACCAAACCTCCTACAAATCTCTATACACAACCCACAGCCACTTCTGTAGTGGTTCACTGTCTCACTGAGATCCACTGAAGCACAGGTTACAAGTACTACGAGATTCATGGATCCCCTCTGGCTTGTTCACAGTCCCATTCATCCACTACGCTACTCGATCATGCTGTTATAAATGGGGCTATCTGCAGAACAGGAAGGTATAAAATGACATAAGAGAGAAAAAGTTGGAAGACTGGCTGAGCTGGGTGGGAACCTATGTTGAGATTCATAGAATAAAACAGTAATGAATTACCCCTCAAAATCCTGTTCATAATAATGGCTGTTAATATTTGCATAGGACCCAAAGGATATCTGGTACATCACTCATAGGGTCTGTCCCCCAAGAACTAATGTCTTTAAGGGACATGTCAGATCTATGGGGATACTCAGGCAGACATAATGGCTTTGTCTTTGTTATTTCCTCTGTCAGCATGTATATATGTAGGAAATAATGTACCCCAAACTAAGATTACAAAAATTGTGGGGTGGGGGCAGCAGGAGACATGAATGATAACAATCTAGACTGTTGGACTGACTGCAATGCCCTTCCTCTCAGCTCCAAGCTTACCTTCTCCACGACTCCCTAACTAGAAGTCATCCCTTTCGCCTGTGAACATGAACACCACTGTATTACTGTATTTGCACTTCTCTTAAGACAAGTAACATTCTTATCATACATGACAATTAAGTGCTTATACAATGTATTTTCCGTACTCAATGATAAGTTTCTCAGGGGTAGGATTCATATCTGAAAAATGGTAGGGCATCTGACCTCCTCTAACTTCACAAGGAGGAGAGAGAATCACCATCAGCATCAGTCCAAAGCTGATTCCTATGAGGTGAAGGTCAGACATACATCCTCTCTCTGCCATCTTTACCAATTCTGACACCAGCCATCCCTCCCACAACACTCTCTACTTCTCTGCTGAGTTTGATAATTCGTTGCAATGGCCACACAGAACTCACAGACAATACTCACGATTATGGGGTTTATTAGGGAAGTAACGAGTTACAATTCAGGATCAGGAATGACTCAGGATACGGTTCTTCAGTCAGGACAGCTTCTCGGCCGTGCCCGCAGACAGGCCTCCTCCTGGCCCTTGGCCTCTCAGCCCTTGGCCCCTTGGCCCTCTTGGGCCAGCCCAGCCTTAGCCCTGCTTGGGCAGGTGTTTACAAAGCTCTTTAGTTCCACTGATAAGTGCCCAGAGGCACTCCACTCCACCAATAAGCCTCGGCCCAAAGGCGCTCAACTCTAGCTCTGTGGGTCTGCAAGCCTAGCTTCATTAACAAGTAGCCAGAGGCATCCCACTCCATCAGTAAGCCTCCTGCCCAAAGGGGCTCAACTTTCTTGCTCCCTGGGCTAGTTAGCCCACTGCACTGTCTTCTGCCCATCTCCTGGTTCTGCTGCCTCTGCTGTCACCGTTTCTCTGTCGCTACTTCTCGACATCTCTCACTGTCTCAGATGTTACAGCTCTCTCTCTCTGTCTCCTGGGTCTAGGAGGTTCTCAGTACAGGGATCTTGGGTCCAAATGACATGCTCCACTCCTAGCTCTTCTTTCTTGGTGGCAGTGAGGTCCTCCCTTTTTGCCTCTAGAATGGCTCATTTTCAGCCTAGCAGGATGCAAAACTGATCGATCCCCTCATTAGGGTTCCATATACCTTATTTGCATGGGTGCACCCCCCCCAAGGGGCGCATATACCTTATTTGCATTATTAGTAAGCTGCCCAATTCCCCTGGTGGGCCACAAGCACCTTATTTGCATAGCCCCACCCATTCATTTGATGGGAGTTACAAGACCATGGCTAGAAAAGCCATATAAAAACAATTCATTGCACTGCAATATCTGATTTTGTATGTCTCAGGATTCCTCACTTAACATTTTGTACCCTCTGGGTAATCAGTAAAGGAGCCCTGGAGGCACAACGGTTAAGCGCTTGATTGCTAACCGAAAGGTTGGTGGTTTGAACCCACCCAGTGGCTCCGTGGGAGAAAAGACCTGGCGATTTGCTCCTATAAAGATTACAGCCTAGGAAGCCCTATGGGGCAGTTCTACTCTGCGACATGCTGCTATGAATCGGAATAGACTTGATGGCACCTAACAACAACAGGTAATCAGTATATATTTTTGAAGAAATGAAACAGTGATGGTAGTAATTTGGGTGTGATCACAATGCAGCTTTTAGTAGTAGCAGACAGAGGGAATCCCATAACTATGGTCAAAGCATTTTTTCTGCCATAAGATCTAAGCACTGGAATGCAGTGTCTCATCACTGTGTTAAAGTGGAATTGTCTGTTAGAAATGAAATACGCAAATGTTGAAGTCCTTTGACAGTTTGGGTTCTAGATTTTTGACTTGTTTTCATTTATTGACCTAGTTAATGATGATGAAAAAGCTAAAAAAACGATTTACGCACTACATAAATGGATAAAGAATGCATTTAATTTTGTGATCATCCATTTTCAAAAAGGAGAAAGGAAGGATCTTACTAATAATAATGGCAATAGCAATTATGCAATCATCTGTTTTGAGCACCTATAATGTGCCAGACAATTTACATATTTGTTCATTAAGTGTCAATAAAAAAGTTATGGTAGTCCATCTATTAATATAGTCATTACATTGTAGACAAGCTGGCCTTGGTTTATAAAGGAAGAGTTTGCCAAGAGAGGAGTCTGATTACTAATGAAATACTTCTTGTCTACTTTCCTCTAGACTGGTGTTTGCTTTATAACATGTCTC
This sequence comes from Trichechus manatus latirostris, assembly GCF_000243295.1. Classification (NCBI taxonomy): domain Eukaryota; kingdom Metazoa; phylum Chordata; class Mammalia; order Sirenia; family Trichechidae; genus Trichechus; species Trichechus manatus. The sequence continues at coordinate 6,982,296 of NW_004444036.1, forward strand.
GTGGGACAAGGGGACTGCACTGTACTTGGGGGATGCGATGCAATTTCTATAGTTCCTCTAGGAACTACAATTTCATCTAGAACAACTGGCATAAGTTGCTTCTAGACAAAGAAATTAGACATAACAGGGCTGTGTGTGGATAATAGAGAGGTAAAGGGATATGGGACTTAATACATTTGTTTATAGTTTATTTAGATCAAAACTAATAAGTTAGTGTGCATTCAGCTTACAAACCAGAGTATATTAATAGGTGTAAAATAGCTAATCGAAAAGCTGACAAAATTCCTAAGTACAATTAATGTGTCTTGTTAGTAGTTGTTTTAATACCACTTTTCTAGTTATCTTTTCCTTTGTTTTTATTCCATGCATGGTTTACCTCAGGTTTGTTTTTGTTCAGCCTTGGCCTTGTTGCTCCTGCTTACACTGTGCTGCTTTTTGAAATTTTAGCTATTATCACCAATTTCACACACTTCTATTTATTTTCTCGATACTAAAGCCGTTCTACACTTTTTACCTCAGCCAATTCTGTCTCCTAATATCAAAAATATTTTAGCAGTATCTTCATTTCCTATCTCTTCCTGCAATAGCCACAAGAAAGATGATCCTGACACAGACTGTGTGTGTTGAGTCACTGTGGGGGTTCCATGGGGTAAAAATGCATGTAACTAGCACTGAAGCATTTAACAAATGATAGCCTCCCCTCCCAAACCCTCATTTTCTTGTTATATTACACTTATTATTACAGTATCTGGTCCTGGATAATCTTAACTCATGCCTTCAGAGCAAAATTTTTCAGGTGAATACATTATTCCTGCTGAACTGGTTGTCCCATCAAACACAGCAAGACCCGAAACCAGCAGATTTCCATGTATTTACATCATTTCCACAATGTTCAATAGTCCATAAATCCCTTTCTTATGCACTGGTTCATTTTCATCTCATACAACCCCATGAGGTAGGTAATAATGGTAAGAGAAACAGAGGCACAAAGACATCAAGTGGCTTCCTTCAGGTCACCCACCCAATTAGTGGAAGAGCTGGAATGCTGTTTGCCCGCTTCTCAACCATTCTTTCCACCAGACTATGGTATTCCCCCCGACAACAGCAACAAAAAAAAATGCTTGCAAACAACCCTTTGAAAATTAAAATACCCATAATATATAGAAAATCACCTAATTTACAGAGTTTATATTGGACATGGGATCCCTGTTCTCAGCTGGAAAGAGTCAATTTTGCAGAAGACTCAGACGGCATTTAGTGTAAACCTAATTAAACAAACAATACATCTAAATAGTTCTCAGTCAGAAACAACCAGGCAACAGCCCACTTGACCCAAAGCCAACTTCAAGAGCCAATTTTCCCCAAACCACAGAAAGGCAGGATAGAGCAGCCATAATTATTTCTATGAGATAATCCTACCACCTCAGGTCGGCTAAGGTGCAAGCAAATGCACTTAATTGCTCAGCTGTGTATTTGCTTGAACGTAATCAACCACTTACTGGGAGTTGCTGTCTAACTATTAGGATATTGGCACAAGAAAAGCTAAATAAATTAGAGTTCACTTTTCATAAAGCTGCCTTTGGAAGGAAAGTGTCTTACATGTTCAGAGCCAGGGGAGTTGGAAGAGAAGAAGGTGGGAAGTCAGGCTACAGTCATAATAAAATGCTTACTCCTCACAGGCATTGCCTCTTCTCTGTTAACACAGGGTATGGCCCAAAGTCTCAAACTGCTGGGGACTGCTCTTCTATCATTCTGGAGCAATGGCCATTTATTAAATTAACCTATTACCCATGGAGCAAGCACCAGCGTGAAATGAGTTATGCTTGATGAGCAAGGAGGACAAGTGGATTGCTTTTATAGCATGAATAACATCTGTATCTTCAACCATGAATACGACAACAAGGGGAGGAGATGGCCAAACAAGGTAGGAAAACAAACATCCCAGTGTTTGTTATCCAGGGTAATTACGTTGATATCTAGGTGCGTATCTTTGGTCCACAGGGCCTCGTTCAGCTTGACAACACTCTGGCCAAGGGCTGGAGCTATGAGAAAAGTGCCAAGCCCATGGGTCGCTGCGGTGAAGGGTCTACATGCCCATTTGAAAAATAATAAAAGGATAACTATGCATTTTCTCCTAAGGAAGTACCTTTCTGAGAAAAGATGTGAAGGAGAGGTCACCTCAGGTGATAGCCACGTTTAAAAGGAAGGCTCTAAATGTGAAATGATGAATCTTCTAAGATTAAAGGACCCACTGCTGCAGTTTATTCTTAGATCTTAAGTGACTCTAATATTTTGAAGGTTCTATCAAATGCAACCGTCTTTCACCTATTGTCCCAGCCTCCAGTTCATCTCTGTTATATCCTACCCATTCTCCAGAACTAAAGGTGCTATTTTGTTGGCTGTGTGCTTCCTTGTTTGTTTGACTGTTTCTTTGCTTGCTTGCGTGTTTGCATTTAAAATTATATTAGTATTGAAAACTACATCAGTCTTTTGCTCAGAAATTCCCTGGTCCTCTTTGCTTTTGTAATAAATTTCATTCTTTCAGCTTGGCCTTCAAAGTCCTCCATTCATTTGCTCACATCCTCTTCTCTCCAATCCACTCACTCACTGTTTCCTGATCCCTTTTAGCCAAGAAGCTCACCTGTATGTTCCTTGCTTTTTTCACCCGCAGGCAGGGCCACCTACAATTAGTGGGACCCAGTGAAAAATAAAAATATAGGAGCTTTTGTTTAAAAAGTAGGAAAAAAGTGTCATTGAAAATATAAAGCTTTTCCTACAATCTCTCTCTCTTTCAACTTGTCATGGTGTTTTTTTATTTGCTATTTAATGTCATTCTAAGTAAAGCAAAATTAAAAATTTTAATCAACAGCATATATTTTACTGTTCATCTTTATATTGTGCAATGTGAGTTTTAAATGCAGATATAAGAGCATTTAACTAGTATGGAGAATCACCAAAATTGCACAATTTGTATCTCGTAGCTTATACAGGCTTATGTATTTCGTTCTTACCAGAGCAATGGAAACACTACAAGGAAGTAAAGGAGTAAGAAACACATGGTAGGCTTCCTTGGTATTTTTGTTTCTTAGAAACACCCTTGCCTTCTTTCTGCATGTTTGAAGCAAGTTCTGGTTCCAACAGAAATCATGGCTTCTCGAGGCTGTCAGTAGCCCTGTAATGGATTGAATTGTGTCCCCCAAATATGTGTGTTAACTTGGCCAGGCCATGATTCCCAATATTGTGTGACTGGCCACCATTTTGTCACCTGATGTGATTTTCCTATGTGTTGTAAATCCTACCTCTATGATGTTAATGAGGCAGGACTCAATCTATAAGATTAGGTTGTCTCTTGAGTCAATCTCTTTTGAAATATAAAAGAGAGAAGCAAGCAGAGAGACAAGGGGACCTCATAGCCCCAAGAAAGCAGTGCTAAGAGCAGAGCGTGTCCTTTGGGCCCAGGGTCCCTGTGCTGAGAAGCTCCTAGACCGGGGGAAGACTGATGATAAGAACCTTCCCCTAGAGCTGACACAGAGAGAAAACCTTCCCCTGGAGCTGGAGCCCTGAATTTGGACTTCTAGCCTACTAGATTGTGAGAAAATAAAATTTCCGTTTGTTAAAGCCATTCACTTGTGGTATCTGTTATAACAGCAACTAGATAACTAAGACACCCTCCAACCTCTGCTTATTAGTCGTAGGTGTAACACATGTATCTTGTACTTGATTTAAGTCTCACTGAACTCCTATGCATCTTGGGTCCACCGAAATTCTGTGTTTACAGGGGCATTGTGGTGCAGTGGTTAAGAGCTCAGCTGCTAACCAAAGGTCAGCAGTTCAAATCCACCAGCACAGTTCTCTACTCTGTCCTATAGAGTCGCTACGAGTCAGAATCAACTCGATGGCAACGGGTTTGGTTTTTTTGGTTGTGAATGCTATATGTGATTAGGGGGGCAAGGAATGGTGGGCACATATTGCAGGCATCTCCTCTGCTCACAGGCACACTCCACTGTCCCTTTGGAGTTGACTTACAAAACACAAGTTAAAGGATAAAATTATTAAGAATTTCAAGATGGTGACAGCAGAGCATTAAACTAAGCATGGGGTCCTTCTGAGTGTGGGGCCCTGTTGTCTGCCCATGAAGGCAGCTCTGCCCTCTGGTCCATGAAGACATTTTCACATCAGAGTACCCACTTTAGGTCATCAAAGCAAAATATTTACTGCTCAGCGAATGAAAGGCAGTTGAGATCAATGAAAGGCTAAGTTTCATGAAGGCAGGGACCTTATATCACTTCACAGTGGTACCATGCACACATTGCATAAATAATTCTTGAATAGGTAAAGAGGTAACTATAGCTTTACAGAAAAAATAGAAAGGAAATAAGAGGGGGAAAAAGAAAGAAAGAGCTACTACAACTAGGAGTGCAGTGATTAAGAGCACTGACTCTGGAGCCAGATTTCCCGGACTCAAATCTTGATTCCGTCACTTATCAGTTGTGTCCCCTTGGGTAAGTTACTTAACTTCTCTTGGTCTCAGTTTATGTATCTGTAAAATGGGGATGATGAGAATAATACCTTCATTGTAAGGCTGCTGTAAGCATTAAATGAGTCAATGTACACCAAGTGTTTAGAAGAGTGCCTGGCACTGTGGAAGTGTTAGATACTATTATTATTTATCAAAGGCAAGTCACTGAGTCACATTCTTCCTAGAAGTTTCTCCTTTACTCCTCACAACAATGCTGAAAGGCATGTATTTGTACATCCATTTTACATATGAAGAAAATGAGGCTCAGATAAATGATATAATTTACTAAGTTTACACAACTAGTAAGAGAAGTACAAGGATTTGAACTTGGACTGTATTCTGAACTATATGTCAATACGACCTCCTATAAGGCATAGGAAAAAAATCAAATAATTCCAGTATATTCTAATGTAATCTTATTATGTTCTCTTGTTTCCCAAAATGACCCCATTTTTTAAAATAAAGTCTACATCTTCTATAACATGCCTCAATGTAAGCAAAAGGTATATTTCTGAGAAGTGGCAAGTAAATTTTTGCTGCTCTAACCATTTAAAATATGAACCACACTATTTTTTGGAATCAAACGATGAATGCTTTTGTAGGTTAAATATTTACCCCACTGAATTTTTTAAATTGTCATTTTTATTAGAATTTTTTCAAAACAGAAATCACTTCTATAAGTATATTGTTTAAGATTAACTGAAGGTTTTCTGTTATTCTCCACCTCTTTGATTTGCCAAAGAAACGTGGTGAGAGAAACCAAGATTCCTTCGCTTCACCAGGAAACAACCCAGTAAGTTCTAACCCTTTTCCTTCTTTATTTCTTTATCAGCATGCTTCAGTTTTTTTTTGTTGTTGTTGAGAATACACACGCAAAACATACACCAATTCAACAGTTTCTATATGTACAATTCAGTGACACTGATTACATTCTTTGAGTTGTGCAACTATTCTCACCCTCCTTTTTTGAGTCATTCCTCCCTCATTAACAGAATCTGCTGCCCACGAAGCTCCTAACTCTTTTCTTTAGAAAGGACATCCGTTTAGCGATGATGGGACACGGTATTTACTACAATCAGGACTGCCTTAGTCATCTGGACTCTGAGCCCTACATTCTCAGCCAGAAGAAAATAAGAGATGCAGCCAGAGTCATATTGCCCAATGACAGGATTAGATATCTATTATGCTTAGTATGCTAATTGTTTTAGATTGGTAAACATGAAAATATTTTTAAAGTAGTGCAAAAATTCACTCCCAACCTTATTGCCCTAATCCTATTTTTTCAACAATGCTCTTTATCTTGGTACTTCCTTCCATGGGAGTATGGGGCTCAAGGTCTAATCTGACAATCAGAGAGCAATTTATTGATATGTTATAGTAGAGATTGTTGAGAGAAAAAAGCAGGATACTAAACAACATGTCCAGTGTGATCTAATTTTGGTAAAAAAAAAAAGCTATAGATCTAGATACAGATAGAAAAAGTTCTGGAAGAATATGCAATAAAATGTTAATAGTGATAATCTAGGTTATAGAAATAGAATATCTTTGTTTTCATATTTTTGCTTTATCTATATTCTCTAATTTCCATATATACTGCTTGTCTTAGTTATCTAGTGCTGCTATAACAGAAACACCACAAGTGGATGTTTTTAACAAAGAGAAGTTTATTTCCTTACAGTAAAGTAGGCTAAAAGTCCAAATTCAGGGTGTCAG
>NW_004444036.1:6988627-7016921 GCF_000243295.1 Trichechus manatus latirostris
TTACTAACACAACTGCCACCCATCCTCCCTCATTAACATCATAGAGGCAGGATTTACAACATATAGGAAAATCACACAGTACCAGGAATCACGGCCCAGCCAATTGACATAAACAGTTTTTGGGGGACATAATTCAATCCATGACACTGCTTTTGTAGTGATAAAAGATTATTTTTAAATAAAATATTTCCAGGCAGGTATACTATATGAGGAAAGAAAGAAATTTAAAAAAAAAGTTTAATAGTATTTTCTCATCTGATGGTGTTTTTCTAGGCCTTAGTGCACACACCCTTTATCCTTTTCACTTATTTGATATTCCTTTATGTCCCCTGCCCTTTTCAGCGGTGCGGCAGATATCAGGATCCACTTTTGTTTCTACGTAAATCTGTCTAGGATTTAGCCTATCCTGATAGGATGGGCTGTCTCCCAGCCAGCTCCTATGGCTCCTACTTTGGTTGTGCATGCACTGAGCCCCTCAGCTTAACTGTGTTTGGGACTTTGGGCTTCCCCTCTGCCTGGCACCGGGGCTGCCTGTTCCAAGATGGCTCTGCCCTGATGATGTCTCTTTGCTGATCTCCAGCAGCTCCAGCTCAAGGCCTGGAAGGAAGTGTCTCTGTATACGTTCACACATGAACAGATAAAGGAGTCATTCAATTATCTGTGGAGATTAGGCAAATGCATAGAGACAGAAAGTAAATTAATGGTAGCCAGGTTCTAGAGGTGCAGGGAATGGGGAGCAACTGGTAATGGATATGGAATTTCTTTACGGAGTGATTAAAATGTTCTAAAATTAGATTGCGGTGATGATTGCACAATACCGTGAATATACTAAAATCCACTGAACTGTATACTTTAAATGGCTGAATTTTATGATGTATGGAATATATCCCTATAAAACTATATCTGTGTGATTATATTTTGATGACAGATTAACTTTTCCTCAAATCAACATGCTTCTTGTTCACCTCCTGATGCTGTTGTGAAACTCAAAGAATACACACTGGGGTTGGCCTAGTGGTGTTTATGATCTCTTCTATTTCTAAAATTCTTAATATTACCTAAAATCAGATGCCGGGTTGCTTCTCGGAGAATGCCAGGGTATTTTCCAAAGTAAAAAGAGATCTGTAGATCGTGTAGTGTCATGTTGTGGAAAGAGCAAGGGCAGGAAGTTGGTTCTGAGTTCCTCTACTGACTAACTAGTTGCCATTGAGTTGATTCCAACTCATGGTGACCCCATGTGTGTCAGAGTAGAACTATGCTCCATAGGGTTTTCAGTGGCTGATTTTTTGGAAGAAGATTGCCAGGCCTTTCATCCCAGGTGCCTCTGGGTGGACTCAAACCACTGACCTCCAACCTTTTGGTTAGCAGCTGAGCATGTTAACCATTTGCACCACCCATAAAAGTCCTACTGACTCTACTACTCCCTATTTGTGTGACCTTTGGTAAGTCATTTCACCTCTTAGACTTTGGTTTTCTGTTTGAAAAATGGGTGAATTGGACCACATGATTGCCAAGGTTTCTTTCAAGTTTAAACTTCTGTGATTCTATATACATGGTCAAGCATTTGCCCATTTTGGAAATTAGAGTAACCTTCCAGAATATCACGACTAAGGTATTTCTAAATAAAGCATTTTTTTTTTTAAGTTTAGTCCTCATTTTTCAGTCTTAAATAACCTCAGATACACTCCACTAAGTCAGCAAAATGATGAACTGCAAATGCAGGTGTAGGGGGTGGGAAAAGTAAAGCATATATCTGTATCTATCTATATGTATTTATCTTGGTTTCAAGCATGAAAGCTCGGGCATCGCTCCAGAAAGCATCCATCTGCCTTTTACCTAATGACAAGGACTTTTTAAACCAAGCAGCATTTTTCATGCCTTCCCTCTAAAAGACAGGAAGCAGCAGCCAGCTCAGCAGTGCTAACCTCTGATGGCCAGTAGCGTTGTTTGTGATCACGGGCAGCCGAAAGCCAAGACTGCACAAGCCGCAGGAGATGTCAGTTCTGACACATGGGTCCCCGTTGTGCCCAGAGCCTGCGCTGGCTGACGCAAGCCTTGCAGGTGCGCTTGCTTATGAAGACAGAACCAGGGCTCTCAGAAGCAGTCCGTGTTTTCAAGCCCCCTCCAGGGACCCTGAGGCAGTGGGGCTGGGCCAAAGCTAGAAATGGAAAGTTTGCAGGGAACAAAAGGTAAACAAGGGGCCTTTTCTGACATTTTTGCTTGAGGGCTCAGTAGTTTGAATGGTTTGAACACTTCCAAAATAAGATTCCCATGTTTTCCATGCCAGAGCTATTAAACGTTTCACTCAAAAGCACATTTGATTATGAGATTGAACTTATCATGTTCAGAGGGTTAAGTAATGCAGCATTGTCAAAGGATCGAAAGCTAATCATAAAAAAAGCCAACCTAAAATGATAGAATGTTTTATTTTCTTTGTGACTTCCCCATCTCCTCATTCTTTCCACTTCTGATTAAAGCCATTTTCAATTAAAACAAAATAAAGCAGGTCTTGCCTGCTCCTGCTGCTCCCTCAAACTGTCTTCAGTACTCTGCCTGGTCTGTGACTTTCTTACATATTCTAGTAAATTCTTAGAATTATCCCTTTTCCCTCCCCTAACAAGCTCTCCCTTCTTGAAAATAACTTCTGATGACAGCAGCTCTGGTCGGATGTTGACTAGGCCCAGGTTGACGGCTGCATTCAATTTCTAGGCCTGCTAGAGGAAGGCACAAAGCATTCTGGTATATATAGTTACAGGCAAGAAAATCTAAACATTTTAGAGTTCAAAAAAAAGTCACTTCATTAATGTTCAAAGGTCAACCTCTACAATGCCCCAAATTTAAAATTGTTTTGCTTAATGCTTTAAAAGAGGGAAAGGATAAGTTCAAACTTCATTCAATCATCATCACTTTGGGTCAAATGTACACATAGGCTTTTCACTTTGTTTCTGTGGCTAGTTGCACAGAATTGAAACATGGTTCAAGACAATCTCAGAGTGATGTTAGTGGGCAGAAAGAATTGGCAGGCAGATTTCTGGGTCAACTAAGTAGTAATGTCTTTTTAAAAATCCAAATTATTCCTTTGGCTGAGTAGCTGTATTTTTTTAAGCACCCTGGTGGTTACTTAGGAGCCCTGGTGGTGCAGTGGTTAAAGCACTCAGCTGGTAACCCAAAGGTCGGAGGTTTGAACCCACCAGTCGCTCCTCGGGAGAAAGATGTGACAGTCTGCTTCCGTAAAGATATATAGCCTTGGAAACCCTATGGGGCAGTTCTACTCTGTCCTATAGGGTCACTAGGAGTCAGAATCAACTGGATGGCCGTGGGTTTGGGGTTTAGGTTGGGTGGTCATTGTGTGCAAAGAACTACACTTAGTAGCTCTATGAAAAGAGATAATAAAGATGGAAAATACTGTCTGGAATAGACTGTATTGTTAACAAATACTCTGAGTGCCTACACATAGGACAATTAAACATTCCAGCCCTGCTGAACTCAGGCATGCCCATTTGAGTTTCTTTGCAACTGGCATCGCCAAGGGTGTGTGTGTGTGGGGGTGGGGTTTGGACCGAACCTGGTGACACTGTCAGAGGGGGTGACACACCAAAATGACTGTATAAAATTTTTGTGTAGTGTTTCAGCAGAAATTTATTTTTTTTATAAAAATACTCTGGTAGTTATAACAACGAAAACATTTTTGCAAGTCCAGCTTACATGTATCAATATGCCTACAAGGCTAAAACTTTATGCTAATTTACTTCTTGAATCTTCTAATGCACTCCAGTCAGAGCTGTCATTATTACCTAATTACAATGAGGCTTCGAATCACATGGTTTCATCTGCACACTCTACAAGCATGCACTGTTGTTTTCCTTGCTGCCAGTGTTTTTATAGTAATTGGTTTTGTCAAATTTTTTGGTGTTTTAGCTACAATATTGTGGTAATTAGCATGGGGGGGGGTGACACCATGAGTTACTGCACGGGGTGACATCAACCCTAGTGATGCCACTGTTTCTTTGGTGGATAAAATGTGAGCAGAAGTGACATGTGTCTCTATGGACAGAAACTTTAAGAGCCAGAGCATGGTTCTCCAGGCTCTTTTTTTCCTCCCTCTAGATTTATGGAGGCAAGTTTCTGGAAGCTTCCATCCTGGGTCAGTGAAAAAATAAAGTGAGCAGAGCCTCCCTGCTGACCTGACATAGGCATGAAATGTGAGAAATAAACATTGTTCTTTAAACAGCTGATGTTCTGGGGGCTGTTTGTCACTGCACTTTAACCTAATTTATCATGACAGATTCATCATTCCTGCCTTTGAGATTTTTAATTAATGTTGTAGGTAGGACAAATACACATACACATACTTGCATAAATAATACATACAAAAATACTAAAAGATAAAAATTCAAATCTTATGGTACAGGTATGCAGATGAAATTGTTGAAGGAGGAAAGATAAAGAAGGGGGCACGTATATAGGGAAGAAGAATTTCTAGATGAACTAGAGCCAGGTGAAGCTATGTCAGAAAATCCTGGAAATGAATCTTGAAGAAAGTGCTGAAGAAGAGCTAAGTGATTTGTGGAAGTGATAGTTTGTGGGAGAAAACAGAAATAACAACAGTAAGAATTTCAAGAACTTCCTCACCAGGTTGCTGTGTTCCCATATCCCCCCAGACCTTTAGATCGGTGGATTCTTTCTGAGCCCATTCTCTCTGAGTAGTGGCCATGACTATTCAAATTACACAGTCATTAAAGTTCACCCAGGTGCTGTTCTATAAAAAAGTAAATATTTTGTATACTTAACAAAAGGTGTTTATTCAATTAGCAAAATTGTGCATCGCTAGGCATACCCCGAAGCACAGAGTGGGCTATCTAAAAGGGATTCTCATCAGCAAAGAAAGGAAGCAATAATGCTGATCTACTGGAAGACTTCACTTTGGGGGCTGGCTTTTGCCCTCTAATGCTGGGTATTTTTCTCCCTAACTTGTTCTATCACGTTTCCTCATCTAAATCCCAGAAACTTTCATTTCAGTCTTATTTCCTTGAGTCCTAATTTATTTCCTCACTTTTAAATTCGCCATTAAAATGAAAAGCAAAGGCACGTGTATTCACCAGGCAGTTTCTCTGAGGTTCTTAAAGCCCTAATTATGATATGAAAACTTGATTTCCAACTTTGCAGATGATGCTAAATTGAGAAAGAATAAAAACAAATGAGGAATAATTAGGTGGTGCAGCCAGATATAAAAGGATTTACATCATTTATGTTTCTGGACTAATAGATGGCAAATGCAGGGCTGCACAGATAAATGGAAGATAATTAGCCCCTGCAAAGTATCAGAAATGGGGATCTCTGCTAAATAGGAAGGAGCTGACGAAAAGTGGCGTGAGCTAGGAGGAACACAGGGGGGTGTGGGGGTCAGTGAGGCTGATTACAGCCCGGGGATGATTGCATCATGGAAAAACTCCAGAGAGCTGGCACATTCACCAGATACCCTTTTAGTCTGCATCCCTTCCTCACTCTGCCACACAGAAGCATTCTGTTGTTAGCAATGTGTTTCTTCAGAGCCTGACATAGGACCTGACTCTGTGCAGTCTTTGCACTGCAGGCAGACTCTGAAAGAAGGCTAACTTCAGAGGGAGAACATTTTGTTCAATCAGGACATTTTTCCTCTTGGTGCATTATGGCACAAAATTATTTAGTTGTTTTTGAAGGTTTACTTTGGTGGCTTAAGGCTGAAGTGCCCTTCTGACCACTTTGGAGATGCAGAAGCACACACATGTACACACACACACACACACACACACACACACACATTGTTTTGAGTTGTTTGATTGTTATACCAGGAGGTCTCTGGTAGTCTCTGAGGTGCCTCACACTTTCTTGGGTTCCAGAAGCCATCCCAGACCTAAGAAGGAAACCCAATTCATCATCTTATCCCTTTCCACTTGCAAATACTCAAGCTTTGGTTACTATGGAATTTTCAGTGACAACTATGCAACAATGCCTGAGGCTGCACAAACAACAGAACAACAGACCAAATAATAGAGCCACATGCATACACCTCCAACGTCAAAGGCTGGCCAGTCATGAGAAGTCCTCACTGCTGTTGACCTGTCTATGGCGTTAGGCATCACTTAGTAACCCTTCATGGACTTCTCTAATTTTTGGCTTCCATGACACTATATGATACCTACCTATTCCACTCCTCTATCATCAAAATCTAGCCCTATATCTCTACACCCTTCTCTTTGTACACTTTTTTAAAAATTTTATAGAAAATATATCCATTATATTGGCTCCAGCTATCCATAGCACATCGTGCTGTGCTCTGAGATTCAATGATGATTTTTTTGTGATCCATGAATCCTTTGTTTTTCTCCAAAAGAAGTGATTTCCTGTTGGTTTAAACTTCTCTGATGTTCATAAGTCAGTCTTACAATATAAAACATCTCATTGCAATAAAATGAAATATTGGAGATATGACAATGGAAAGACTACTCTTTCTTTCCTTCTGTTAATTTAATATCTAAATAGCTCCTATTCCAGGGCCTAGCTGCTTCCCAGAGTTTAGCTCCCATACCCAATTCAAAAGTCCTTCAAGGGCAGGGAAGTGAGCTCTTCCAATCTTTCTACCCTCTTTCTATATTTTGAGTGTCTCTATCTCCTCAAACCCTAATCAGGGTCGAGTTAATTTTTTTTTAGTGTGGTAATTTATTTTAATATCTCTGCTACTGTCTCAGCAGATAACTTGCTGGTTTGGTTCTTTGAGGGCAGGTCTCTACTACAACCAATTGAAGTAGCCCGGTCTCCTCTTGTCCTCACTACATATAACCAGATGAATCTGAAGCTCCTCAATTTGCCTTTCCCTTTCTAATGCCACTGCTAGAACTCTTACCATTAGCACCACTACTGCTCCTATCCTCTCCCAAAGATGGTAAAATATCTTATCTACCAAAAAAGGGGGTGGTGGAATATCAGAACACATACACACACACACACTCCTCACCACCAACAGCTTCGCCAGAAATCCAACCCAAAACAACATTTCTATGTCATACACATGAATACTGTGCTCTCTCTATACTCAGCCCCTCAGTCTGTTGATAAAACCAGAGATCCCTTATGTCATAACCATTCTGTTGTCTGTCGCCGTGGAGGAGGAGGGCTAAGGCAAGCAGTTCAGCTCTCAGCACAGAAAATATACAGCAGAGGAGTATATGAAGACCTTGGAGGTACATGCACAAGGTTCTACTATTTGGTCTGCTATTGTTCTATTATTATGGAGTATTGTGTTGTAGGATTGCCACTGGAAGTTCTGTGATAACTAAAGCTTGAATACTTGCAAGTAGAGAGGGATAAGATGATGAGATTCCTTCTCAGGTCTGGGTTCGGAACCTTGACTCTAAAGAAGTGTGAGTCACTTCTCCATAAACTCCTTCAAATTTGCATTTCCTCTCAAATTTGCAGTATGATACATGTGGGGAATGCATTGGCTCTAGTGTAGACTTAGGGTAATTATTTGGCATTATCTTTTCAGATACTAAAGCATAAGCCTATTTTGCTACTCACTCAAAATGCCCAGTCTCGAAGCAGGAGTGGAAATGCCCTTCCCGCATACAGTCATCAGTGGACTGGAGTTCCAGGGTCCCTAGGCATGCGCACATTAACCAGAGGACTTCTCAGAGCTGGAGCAGATCTAAATCTTTGGGTTCCTGGCATAGTACCTTGCATTAGAATTGTTTGAAGATGATTCTTACCTTCCTAAGTCATTTGTAAGGTCTTGGAACCAGGATGTTGTCTTAATACGTTTTATAAGCCTGCCTACTGCTTATCTATGTTTAAGTTCTTAAACATAGAGACTATAAAGATAATTAGACTCAGAAGTGGTGGTTTGGCATTCTGCTAATAGGATGTATTTTCTATTACTTATTTTTCTACTATTTTTTATCATGACAATTTTCAAACATACACAAAAGCATAATAACCCTATCAACCTCCATGTACTCACAATCTAGCATCACTATTTACCAAGTTTTTCAATTCTTTCCCATTTATACTCATTTCCCCTTCTATTTGAATATTATGAAGCAAATCCAAGCCAACAGATGTATGCATCTCTAACAGACATTTTTCAATTAAAATATTTTAAAGATATAATTTACATACAGTAAAATTCACCCTTTTCAGTAAGAATGCTTTTCTAACATATTCATAATACCATTATCACCCAAATAAGATTAACAATAATTTGTAAATATCATCTAACAGCTGATTCGTATTCAGATTCTCACGATTGTCTCCAAACTGTCGATTTTCTCAAATCATGATCTCAACATGGTCCACACATTGTATTTGGTTTTTATGTCTCAAGTGTCTTATTTAATAATAGTTCTTCCATTCCCTTTTCTCCCTATGGAATGAATTTCTTAAAGAAAGTAGCCCATTTTCCTTTGTAGATTTAACTATGTTACAGATTTGAGTGATTGCATCATCCTGGTATCACTTAACATGTTCCTCCATCCTTTATATTTCCTGCAGACTAGAAGTTAGACCTAGAGGCATCTACATCTTTTTTGGCCAAGACTATTTCAAGGGTGGTGGATGTACTTGCTGTTGCATTCCATCAGGAGACACATGAAGTCTGGCTACCCCATTGTCTTAGTTATCTAGTGCTGCTATAACAGAAATACCACAAGTGGACGGCTTCAACAAACAAACATTTATTTTCTCACAGTTTAGGAGGCTAGAAATACAAAATCAGAGCGCCCACACAACGGGACGGCTTTCTCTCTCTGTAGGCTCTGGAGGAAGGTCCTTGTTTCTTTAGCTTCTGCTTCCTGGTTCCTTGGAGATCTCCATGTGTGGCATCTATCTTACCCCACCTCTGCTTGCTAGCTTGCTTGTTGAATCTCTTTTATATCTCAAAAGAGACCAACTTAAGATATGAGAGTAAGTAAAAAAATATTGCTACTAGGGTTCCAGTTCATAATGCACTGGTCTATTCCAAACAAAACGTGTTTAAACATGTCTCTGCAATCAGTGGATGGCTGCAGACAAGTTCTCTCAGTAATACACTTGTCTTAGTCTCATTAGAGTGCCTTCAAAAAAAAGGATACTTTTTGTGCCATGGAAAAAAAAAAGATTTTGAGGTCAGAGCTAATATCAAATTTTTAACAAAACTCAAGCGAACATCTTCCCAAATCATTGAAACTTTACAATAAGTTTATGGGAATGCTGCCCCATATAAAACAAGTTTTTAGATGGATCAAGCATTTTAAGGAAGGTTGGGAAGACCTCAAAGATGAGCCAAGAGAGGTAAGACCTCTCAGAAGGTTATGGCAACTGTTTTTTTGGGATTCCAAAGGGGTAATCTTGATAGATTTCCTCAAAGGACACAGGACGATCATGGGACTTATTATGAAGAAATTTTAAGAAAATTTGGAAACTGCACTGGCGAGAAAAAGGCCAGGAAAGTTGTGTCAAGGAATTTTTTTCCACTATGACAGATTACGTACCTGCTCATTCTTTGAGGGTATCAAGGGCTGTCCTATGAGAATTTCATTGGGAAATCTTACCCCAATCACCCTACAGCCCTGATCTTGCCCCTTCAGACTTCTTTTTGTTCTCAAAACTCAAGGAACATTTAAAAGGAACACAATTTGAATCCCTCGAGGATTCCAAACTGCCGTTTTGACGTGGTATAAATCAAAGAGCGTAGAATTCTTCAGGGAAGGATTAGAGAGATGGAAACACTGCCTTTAGAAATGTATAGACATAGATGGTGGATATGTTGAGAAACAATAGCTTCACATTTTGATATTTTTGTTTAATAAAAGTTTCTATGATTTTGTAGCAATACTTTGTGACTTATCCTCATACACCCTTACACTAGTTCTGTCTCATTAACATAACAAAGACAATTCCTTCCCAAATGGGATTATAACTACAGGCATAAAGGCTAGGACTTACAATATATATTTTCAGGGAACACAATTCAATCCGAAACATCTACTTTTAGTAATGCTAACATTGATCAGTGGGTTCAGGTGTTTTCAGCCTGATCCATCAATTTAAATTTTATCCCCCTCTACCTTTCATTTAACAATTTTAGTAGCCTTACATGATTGCTGCCAGAATCTAGCATTTTATTGTTGTTGTGTTGTTGTTAGGTGCTGTTGAGTCAGTTCCGACTCATAGCTACCCTATGTACAACAGAACGAAACGCTGCACGGTCCTGCGCCATCATCACAATCATTGTTATGCTTGAGCCCATGGTTGCAGCCACTGTGTCAATCCATCTTGTTGAGGGTCTTCCTTTTTTTCCCTGACCCTCTTCTTTACCAAGCATGATGTCCTTCTCCAGGGACTGATGCCTCCTGACAACATGTCCAAAATATGTGAGACGTAGTCTCGCCATCCTCACTTCTAAGGAGCATTCTGGTTGTACTTCCTCCGAGACAGATTTGTTCGTTTTTTGGCAGTCCATGGTATATTCAATATTCTTCTCCAACACCACAATTCAAAGGCGTCAGTTCTTCTTTGATCTTCCTTATTCATCATCCAGCTTTCACATGCATATGAGGCAATTGAAAACACCATGGCTTGGGTCAGGCGCACCTTTGTCTTCAAGGTGACATCTTTGCTTTTCAAAGCTTTAAAGAGGTCTTTTGCAGCAGATTTGCCCAATGCAATGCGTCTTTTGATTTCTTGACTGCTGCTTCCATGGGCCTTGATTGTGGATCCAGGTAAAATGAAATCCTTGACAACTTCAATCTTTTCCCTGTTTATCATGATGCTGCTTATTGGTCCACTTGTGAGGATTTTTGTTTCCTTTATGTTGTATAATCCATACTGAAGGCTGGGGTCTTTGATCTTCATCAGTAAGTGCTTTAAGTCTTCTTCACTTTCAGCAAGCAAGGTTGTGTCATCTGCATAACATCGGTTGTTAATGAGTCTTCCTCCAATCTTGATGCCCCATTTTTCTTCATAGAGTCCAGCTTCTGGGATTATTTGTTCAGCATACAGATTGAATAGGTATGGTGAAAGGCTACAACCCTGATGCACACCCTTCCTGACTTTAAATCACGAAGTATCCTCTTGTTCTGTTCGAACGACTGCCTCTTGATCTATGTACAGGTTCCTCATGAGCACAATTAAGTGTTCTGGAATTCCCATTCTTTGCAATGCAATGCTATCCATAATTTATTATGATCCACACAGTTGAATGACTTTGAATAGTCAATAAAACACGGGTAAACATCTTTCTGGTATTCTCTGCTTTCAGCCATGATCCATCTGACATCAGCAGTGATATCCCTGGTTCCACGTTCCCTTCTGAATACAACTTGAAAATTTGTGATTTTCTAATACGATCATTCCTTGTGAATTTAGTAGTTGGAGTTCTTCTAAAAAGAATGTTCCCTCACAAGCTATTTGGTTCACACACAAATGGCAGGTTAAATGTTGCATTCTTTCACTTCGTTTACCAATTTCAGAATAATAAACTGATTCCCGTGCAAACTCCAAAGGAGGTAGATTAATTTTTTATTAATTCTATTTTATGTTATTGTTGTTAAGAATAAACACAGCAGAACACATACCAATTCAACAATTTCTACATGTGCAATTCAGTGACAGTGATTATGATCTAGCAATTCCACTGTTAGGAATACACCCACAGGACCTGAAAGCAGCAACATGAACAGACATATGTACACCGATGTTCACTGCAGCACTATTCAGAATAGCCAAAAGGTGGAAACAACTGAAATCCATCAACTGATGAATGGATAAGCTAAACGTGGTACATACATACAATGGAATTGTACACAGCCACAAAGAGGAATGAAGTCCTGATGCATACCTAACATGGACTAACCATGAGGACATTATGCTGAGTGAAATAAATCAGATACAAAAGAACAAATATTGTATGACCTCACTATATAAAAAGACAAGAACAGGTAAATGTATGGTGACCAAAGTTTATTAGTGGTTACCAGAGGTGGGAGGGAGGGGGAAGGGGGCTTATTGCTTAACGAGCACTGAGTTTTGGTTTATGGTAATGGAAAAATCAAATCGATTAAGGGTAGGGATGCACAGCTGACTAATGTAATTGCTGTCAATAAATTGCACACCTGTAAAAAGTTGAATTGGCAAAAGTTTGTGACAGATACATTTACAACAATGACAAAAAAAAGGAGTAGCTGCTGAGGCTGCTTATGTACAACCAAACACCTCATGGGATTTGGTTCCTTGGTTTGGAGGTTTAGGGTCATAGTTTCATGGGACATCCCAGTTAATTGGCCTAATAATGTGTTTGGTGCTTGTCTTAGTCATCTAGTGCTGCTACAACAGAAATACCACAAGTGGATGGCTTTTACAAAGAGAAATCTATTCTCTCACAGTCTTAGTAGGCTACAAGTCCAAATTCAGAGCGTCAGATCCAGGGGAAGGCTTCTTTTCTCTGTTGGCTCTGGGGGAAGGTCCTTGTGATGCATCAGTCTTCCCTTGGTCTGGAAGCATCTCAGCAGAGGAACCTCAGGTCCAGGGACGCATTCTGCTCCTGGCACTGCTTTCTTAGTGGTATGAGGTTCCCATGTCTCTCTGCTCGCTTCTCTCTTTTATATCTCAAAACAGACTGGCTTAAGACACTATCTAATCTTATAGACCTCATCAATATAACTGCCACTAATCCATCTTATTACATCATAGTGATAGTATTTAAAACATATAGGGAAATCACATCAGATGATAAAATGGTGGACAGTCATACAATACTGGGAATCATGGCCTAGCTAAGTTGACAGATATTTTTGGGGGACCGAATTCAATCCATGATAGTTCTTCTGTTCTACCTCCTAGGTAGATTAATTTTTAGTATTATGGATTTTTTTTATCTTTATATATTTCATGTGTCCATTGTACTCATTAGTCCCATGATGCTCAAATTGTTCCAACCTTGACAGGAAGAGTTCCCTAATGTTGGCTTCTTTGTTCTTTGACAGGGCCCCAGTAGGCATTGATTGCCTCTTAGATTTCTAGCACTAGAAGTCCTAAGCTTATTTTGTACATTTCCTGCCCTAGACCTGGAATCACCCATTTCTCCAAGGAACTCTGGTTCATTTGATAGGAACTGGTATTTAACGATGACAATTTAGCTGCTAGAGGTAATCATTTATTTTATACTTCTATTCAGAGAACAGAGGTAGGAAATTTATAATTTTTAGAACAAGAAAACTAAATCCTGGGTTCACAGTGATATTTCAAATTCACATGCAAGATTACAGGGATTGTATCTAACTCCTTTGATTTTATACTTTTCTCTCTTTTGTCTTATGATCAAAATCTTGGTTTCTAGTGACATTTATACATTTTTTTGTTTTCTCTGTCTCTATAGATAGATATAGGTAAATATATTGATACAGATATAGAGATACAATTTCAAAATGACAATATCAGTTGTTATTTCCAACAATAATATTTCTGAATGCAGTGTAAGGTTTATTCATGGTTCTTATTATTCTTTGGATACATGCCACTAGGGATGTAGTGTCAAAATACTGTGTTTTAAAGTCACTTCAAATAATTCTTCATTATGTGTTTTTGCTGCCAACTTGATATGTAGAACATTTTTTCAAAACGTTTTATAATTTTAAGAATTTATCTTTTTTGGTTTAATTTTATTTTAAAATTATACACATCATTTACTTATTTCCAAAGTTAAAACTATAGAACAAGTTAGTTTCAGAGATATATAGACTTCATTCTTCTCTCTTCCAACCTGTACCCTCCCTTCTCTCTCATTGGTAACCATTTTTATTAGTTGTTCATCTTTCCATTGTTTCCTTTCTAAAATAAAAAGGACACACACACACAATATATATCATATAGACTATTCTGCATCTTTTAACAGTCTATCTTGAAGAGACCATTCCACAGATACAGAGATCTTCCTCTTTCCTTTTCACAGCTGCATAGCACTCCATTAGGTAGATGTCCTATAGTTTATTCAGCTACTTCCTGCTTGATAAACATTTGAGTTCTTTCCAGTCTCCTGCTATTATAAATAGTGTTGGAATTAATAGCTGTTTACATGGATCACTTTGCATTTTTGCCTTGAGATAGATAATTTTGTATCCTGCCTTGGGACAGATTTCTACAAGTGGAGTTTCTGGTCAAAGGGTAAATACATATATAATTTTGCTAGATATTGCCAAATTACTACGTGAATTCTTAGGCAACTCATCTCTATGTGCCTGGTTCTTCATTTATAAAATAGAAATAATAGCTTTCTTCCAGAAATATTGTGAGAATCAAACAGATAATGGAAATCAAAGCACTTTGAAAAAATGTAAAGCAAGAAATAGATGTAAGTTATTAGTATTAATAAATAACAATGCATTGTTTCGGGGACTACTGTAACCACACAAATGTCTAGCCATAATCTCACTGTGTCTAAGATTAAAGTGGAGAATCAGCCTAAGACATAGCGAGAGAGACATATAAAAACACTGCTGACATCATATATGTATGATACTATGGTACCATAATAGAAGGATTATTTTGCCTAGGAGTGGAGAAGTTGGGGAAGCCAACACTGGAGCTGAGTTTTGAAGGATGACTAGGAGTTTACCAGATAGGTATAATAGAGCACTACAGAGTTGGGGGTGGAAAGACTCCACCAGTAATACAGGAGTGAAATTTCACTGGAAGAGTAAGAATTCTGGTATAGGGGTATCTTTGAGAACACATGGGGGGATTTTAGGAAGAGATGGCAGAGAAGTGGACCAGGGACAGAATGTAAAGGGCTATAAATGCTATACAAAGGAGTTTTCACTTTTCACTACACACAGTGTGTGTGTCCAGGAGCTGGGAGGTTTAACATGGATGTTTTCTCAAATCTCATACTTTTAATATATTCCTTACAAAAGTAAAGGCCAGCAACAAATAGTAACTGATCAGTATTAAATATACACATGTGTGCACGCACACACACATTATATTCTATATATGATATGACATTCAAACTATCCATGAAGAGTTCCTTTTGAAACAGTTGTTCCAATGGCCAACTACATGAAAAGAATTCTTAGTATACCAAGTCACATTTTGTCTTTGATGACACTTTCTAAACACAGAGGGATGAAATAAAACCAATCACTCTACCTCCACGTCCCTTTGTCTTCCTCCTGCTATCTGGGACAGTCAACAAATCCAGAGTAGTTGCCTTGCCTACCAATTCTATCACCATGTCCTAGTTAAGCGATCTTACAGGTGCACATGAACTTCTGGAACATTAACTGGGAAGGGTGGAGAGACCTGAGAGTACAGCCAGGAAAAGCAAAATCTGGTTTCCTCAAAGCCTTGGCACAGTCCTTCTGAGGATCTGCAGCCTCAAGATTGACTATGCAACTATGCAGAGAAATTAGGCAAATACAAGCGGGAGTTGGAATCTTAGGGATGTATTTGCTGTTATCATTTTTGTAGTGAAGTAGCTCTTTAGTTCCAATGCCAAGAAAAGATGTGCAATACCAGGATTTGTCGTTTCTCTTTATGTACATGATTCACATAACCAATGATTCTCTCTTTGCCTAAGGTGCTAAGATTAGGCCCAAATGTATGGTCTTCTAGCAACAGTACAGGACTTGGCTGTATTTCAGATTCTAACCTCACCTCTGGCTTTATTTTATATTTCAACTCTTTATTGTTCCCTTGCTTTGTTTCCTTCCACGGTTTCTTAAAATTCCATTTTCCCATTTTCTCCTTTTAATGTTAATATAAGAGAATATATGTAACATATATGAAAATCATAAAGCACAAAAATATATCTAGTATCCAAGAAATAGATCATTACTCATAACGTGAACCTACCTGTGTGTTTTTGTCTAATCCCACCTTCCTCTAACCAATACCCTGAATTTTATGTTTATTATTCCCTTGTATTTTTTGTAATAGTTTTATCACATTTTTATGTATGTCTAAATAATATACTTGTTAGTTTTTCTTGTTTTGAGTTTTTAAAAAAAAATCATGCTGCATATAGTCTATTGGGGCTTTATGTTTCTGTTGACTCAATGTTACGTTTCTAAGATTAATCCAAGTTTCTCTATGTAGCCATGTTCATTCATTTTTTTCATTACTGTATTCTAATCCATTATGTGAGTATATAAGAGTTTATTCTTTCATTCTCCAACCTCTAGGCATTTGAATTGTTTCTAGTTTGGGATTGTTACAAACAGTACCCCTATGAAAAGCTCTATGTCGTCTTGTGAAAATGTGCAAGAATTTCTCTAAATCACATTCGTAGACATGACATTGTTGGTCACAGGGTATGTGAATGCTTGGCTTTGAGAGACAAGGGCAATTTGTTTTCCAAAGTTGTTCTAATTGGCACTCTCTCCAGCAGAGTATAACGGTGTTCCTGTTGATACACATCCTCTGTCAAGCTTCTTAATTTTTTTGCTATTCTGGTGGGTGTGTAGTGGTATTTCATTCTTCATTTGCATTTGCATTAGTAAAATATTTGAGAATCTTTTCATCTGTTTACTGGCCATAGGTATTTTATTTTCTATGAAATGCCTGTTTCATGTATTTACCCCAGTTTTCTATTGGATTGTCTTTTTCTTATGCATATGTATTTCTTACATATTCTGTATCCTAATCCTTTGTCAGTTATATGCTTTACAAATAGCTTCTCCAAGTAGTGGGGTAAGCTAGTATGCTTTGATCAATAGACGTTCTTAACTATAAAGTAGTAAACTTAGTAAACTGAACTTTTTGAACTTTATGTAGTGATCGTCTTTATTTCTAATAGTGTTTTTTAACTCAAAGTCTATTGGGTCAAATATTAATATAACTACCTCCAGATTCCTTTTCTTTTATTTGGTATTTACGTAGTATATTTTTTCTCATACTTTAGTTTTCTATCTTCTGTACCCTTAAGCACTAGGTGTGCCTTTTATAAAGAGCATAGAGCTGGTTATTGTTTTTTTGTTTTTATCCAATTTAATAATATGTTTTTAACTGGCCAGTTTAGTGCACTTGTATTTATTTAATATATATTAGGACTTGTTTCTATTATTTCTTATTTCTATTTATTCTGCTTTTTTAATTCTTTTTTTCTCTTCTTTCAATTTTGGGTTGAGATTTTTTTCTTCCCATTCCTTTTGTTGTTGTGGTTATTACTATTTTGCTAATCATCATTTCTATTCTTTTATGTTCACCCTTGAAATTTTATCATGCATATTTAACAAAGACTAAAGTTAAATAATATTGTAACCCTGAACAAACAATACAAAGACCTTGGAACATGTTAACTCTGTATGTTGTTGTTGTTAGGTGTCGTCGAGTCGATTCCGACTCATAGTGACTCTATGTACAACAGAACGAAACATTGCTCGGTCCTAAGCCATCCTCACAGTCGTTGTTACACTTAAGCCCATTGTTGCAGCCACTGTGTCAATCCAGCTGATTGACGGTCTTCCTCTTTTTCACTGATCCTCTACCAAGCATGATTTCCTTCTCCAGGGACTGATCCCTCCTGACAACATGTCCAAAGTATGAAAGATGCAGTCTCACCATCCTTGCTTCTAAGGAGCATTCTGGTTGTACTTCTTCCAAGACAGATTCGTCTGTTCTTTTGACAGTACATGATATATTCAATATTCTTCTCCAACACCACAATTCAAAGGCGTCAATTTGTCTTTGGGCTTCCTTATTCATCGTCCAGCTTTCACATGCATAGGAGGCGACTGAAAACACCATGGCTTGGATCTGGCACACCTTAGTCTTCAAGGTGATATCTTTACTTTTCAACGCTTTTAAGAGGTTTTTTGCAGCAGATTTGCCCAATGCAATGTATCTTTTGATTTCTTGACTGCTGCTTCCATGGGCCTTGATTGTGGATCCAAGTAAAATGAAATCCTTGACAACTTCAATCTTTTCCCTGTTTATCATGATGTTGCTTATTGGTCCAGTTGTGAGGATTTTTGTTTTCTTTATGATGAGGTGTAACCCATACTGAAGGCTGTGGTCTTTGATCTTTATCAGTAAGTGCTTCAAGTGCTCTTCACTTTCAGCAAGCAAGGTTGTGTCATTTGCATAACGTAGGTTGTTAATGGGTCTTCCTCCAATCTTGATGCCCCATTCTTCTTCATAGAGTCCAGTTTCTCGGATTATTTGCTCATCATACAGATTGAGTAGGTATGGTGAAAGGATACAACCCTGATGCATGAATTTCCTGACTTTAAACCACGCAGTATCCCCTTGTTCTGTTTGAACAACTGCCTCTTGATCTATGTACAGGTTCCTCATGAGCACAATGAAGTATTCTGGAATTCCCATTCTTTGCAATGCTATCCATAATTTGTTACGATCCACACAGTTGAATGCCTTTGCATAGCCAATAAAACACAGGGAAACATCTTTCTGGTATTCTCTGCTTTCAGCCACGATCCATCTGACATCAGCAATGATATCCCTGGTTCCGCATCCTCTTCTGAATCTTGTTTGAATTTCTGGCAGTTCCTGGTTGATACACTACTGCAGCTGCTTTTGAATGATCTTTAGCAAAATTTTTGCTTGCATGTGATATTAATGATGTTGCTTGATAATTTCCACATTAGGTGGGATCACTTTTTACCAACTTCTGCAGTCTGAAATTGACTGAACATGCAATCAGGAAGCACTGATAATTACGGGAGATTGGAATGCGAAAGTTGGAAACAACAAAGAAGGATCTGTAGTTGGAAAACATGGCCTTGGTGATAGAAACGATGCCAGAGATCATATGACAGAATTTTGCAAGACCAACCACTTCTTCATTGCAAATACCTTTTTTCACCAACATAAACAGCAACTATACACGTGGACCCTGCCAGATGGAATACACAGGAATCAAATCGATTACATCAGTGGGAAGAGACGATGGAAAAGTTCAATATCATCCATCAGAACAAGGCCAGGGGCTAACTGCAGAACAGACCATCAATTGCTCATATGCAAGTTCAAGTTGAAACTGAAGAAAATTAGAACAAGTCCAGGAGAGCCAGAGTATGACCTTGAGTGTATCTCACCTGAATTTAGAGACTATCTCAAGAATAGATTTGATGCATTGAACACTAATGACCAAAGACCAGACGAGCTGTGGAATGACATCAAAGACATCATACATGAAGAAAGCAAGAGGTAATTAAAAAGACAGGAAAGAAAGAAAAGACTGAAATGGATGTCAGAAGAGACTCTGAAACTTGCTCTTAAATGTCGAGTGGCTAAAGCAAAAGGAAGAAATGATGAAGTAAAAAAGTTGAACAGAAGATTTCAAAGGGCAGCTTGAGAAGACAAAGTAAAGTATTATAATGACATGTACAGAGACCTGGAGATGGAAAATCAAAAAGGAAGAACACGCTGGGCATTTCTCAAGCTGAAAGAACTGAAGAAAAAATTTCAAGCCTCGAGTTGCAATATTGAAGGATTTTATGGGGAAAATATTAAATGATGCAGGAAGTATCAAAGGAAGATAGAAGGAATACACAGACTCAGTATATCAAAAAGAATTAGTCAACGTTCAACCACTCCAGGAGGCACCATATGAGTAGGAACCAATAGTACTGAAGGAAGAAGTCCAAGCTGCACTGAAGGCAATGGCGAAAAGCAAGGCTCCAGGAAATGACGGAATATCAATTGAGATGTTTCAACAAACGGATGCAGCACTGGAAGTGCTCACTTGTCTATGCCAAGAAATTTGGAAGACAGCTACCTGGCCAACTGACTGGAAGAGATCTAACTGTATACATCCTTCCAAAATTAAATGCTAGCATTTTCCAGTATTGTAATTCTATCCATTATTATTGCTATTATTTTATATAGATGGTTCTTGGATTTACATTTGTTTTTATCATTTTATGTGCTCAGACTGTCCTTCCATGATAATTGTACTCTTCCTGAGAAATGCCCTTTAGAAGTTCCTTTTGTGCAAGTCATTGGTGGTAAAAGTCTCACAATTTATGTTGGTTTACCTTCATTATAGACAAAGTTTTGTGAGTACACAATTTCAGGTTGTTATTTACCTTCTTTAAGGAGTCCTGGTGGCACAGGGGTTAAAGCACTCGGCTGCTAACCAAAAGGTTGGTTGTTCAAACCCACCAGCCACTCCGCAGGAGAAAGATGTGGCAGTCTGCTTTGGTAAAGATTTACAGCCTTGGAAACCCTATGGGGGCAGTTCTACCCTGTCCTGTAGGGTTGCTATGAGTCAGAATCAACTTGATGGAAGTGGGTTTGGCTTGGTTAATTATCTTCTTTACATACTCTCTTCTGGTTTTGATTTTGCTATTTAGTAGTTTGCTATCAATCAAATTGTCTTTTCTTTATAAGCAATCATTCCTATTCCGGGGAAGATGTTTTTAATATCTTATCTCTGTCTTTGATATTCTGCAGGTTTTCTGCAATATGTGTAGGCATGAGCTTGTTTTATTTATTCTACTTGGGATTCATTGTGATTTCTGTATCTGGATTCACACTTTCCATCACTCCTGGAAAATTCATAGCCGGTCCAAATCATAGAAAGAATGAATACAGACAATGCAAGAAAGGCAAATGGGTGATGTAGCTCTACTTCATTCATTTTCATAGCTGAATAGCATTCTATTTGATGAATATATTATCAAATTTTTATTTTATTAGTTATAGTTTTTATTTTTTAAAGTTCCAGTCTAACTTACAAAATTTTCCAGTTTATTCCTAATGGCCTCTTGCTGTTGTTTATCATTGCTTTCTTTAAAAAAAATCAATTTCAAGTACAGTGTTTCTTTATTACATGTCTGCCAAATCTGTGTATCAATAATCCTTGGGAGTCTCAATATGCAGTGGTTGTTTCCAATGATCTTCTCTCATTGTGGTTTATCTTTCTTTGGTGATATCTGATTGTGGGCTCACTTGCTTGCTACTAATGTCTAAGACTGCTGCCACTAAGCTGTATCCACTTTTGCCCACCTTTAAAGTCCCAACTTAGATTAGGATCCCATGTTTAGTTTCTCTACCTTGCTTCTGCACCAAACCTCACAGTATACATATAGAAAGTGCTACTATAGTCATTCCTACTCAGGAGCTCTGCCCTTCCCAGCTTTTCTCCACTCCATACTCCCAGCTCATACCCCAAACCTCTTTTTGGGTTAAAGCAATCCTTGCAGTACCCCTGTACCTTTTTTAAGTCCAGCGATGCATGTTCTATCCCAAATTTAATTACTCAGTAGTCTCTCAGAGCATCTAGTCTTCTATAATGCCAGAAACACTGAATTTATTTTTTAAATAAAAATGATAGAGACACATGGTAACAAATCAAAGAACCAGAAAAGATATGATTACAATAGTTTCCCACTCCTTACCTTTCCACCAAAGTACCATTTCCCCAATACAACTTACTTTAAGTGTTTCTATTTGTAGAAATTATGATGGTAACCTACATATCTCTAAATATATACATATACCTCTATTTTCTTACCTATGAAAGATGTGGGTTTAATTTACTAATTTTCTCCTTTCTCTTTCCTCTTCCAAATGTTTTGATATACATATTATTGGGTTTGGTTCTTCTACTGATTAAATTTTAACATTAAATGATATATTAAACCCCTTTTCTACTAATTTTCATCAGTATCTCTTGACTCCCTCTTTGTACCTTGATTATACTAGCACTCTGACCCTTCAGATGGAGGCACTGCTCTATTCTATTACACATGCAGTGTTGCTCAAGAATCTTAATGCTATTCTGATTATTCTTATCCCCTTTAAGGTAGCCTTTATAAGTACCCTTTTAACTCAGACCCATTGGGTTACCTTTGTGCAGAAAGTTTTTGAAATCTCTCATTTGTCAGTGACCCCCTCTCCCAATTTCTTAACTCTTACAGGTTTATTCCTTTTTGATATCTTTATTCTCTTATTTTAGGAAGAAATACAGAGCAATGTGAGGCAAATATGCATTCCCTAGTCTTATCTCAAATTTCCATCACTTATCTTCAATATAATATGGTGTTATATTCATTCTGTCAGATGCTTAAATTTCTTTTTGGAACAAATCAGAATAAAATATTTATGTAGTCACTCAATGATTTTCTAAAATTTGAGGGGCAGATGAAGTGTTTCCCTCATTCAGCCTAAAATGTGCAATTCCATAATCTTGGAAAATATTGGAGTATTGATTCCCTGGTCTAGCTATGGGAATAGAGGTACACTCATGGGCCTCAGAGAGTGGTAACAGGTCCAAAGCTCAAAATCCAAAAGGATGGACAGGATCAAAAAGCTCTAAACAATGAAAAATCTTAAAAGTACCAACATAACTGAAGTGATGGGAAGCATTGTTTCAGAGATGCACTGATGGAAGAAATTTTGGTTACAGTTGTGAATTATTTTGCCCAAGGCTGCTCTCAGACTGACAGTCAGAAACTCTCTTGCCTGAGGGAAGCAGGTAATTAGCAATGACCAGAGATACTTGGGTAATAACCCAAGTGGTTGATGGGAAAGAGCACATCCAGGGGACATAAAAAGGCCCATTAAAAGTTTCTGGCTAATGAAATACAAGTTATACGACCTGGCATGTCTAATTAGCTCCCACAGTTATAGATCTTACTACATCCACATCCTATCTGAGGTCACCATATTTGGTATTCAAAGAATTGTTAAAACTTCAAAGACAGCTTGCTTTACTTCCTTACCTTTGGCGCCCTGGTATGCCTCTACGGGGAGATGCCATTTTACATCCTCACAGGGAGTTTGACTCCTTGACTGCTTGCAAAGTCTAAGTCAGTACCAAGGATGGAATTCCAACATGGCCACCAACCACTCCCACTCTACTTGCTTTAGGTGAGGAAGACCCTCTTGCCTGGAGATGGGTAGGTCTGTGAAAATAGAAAAAAATCAATGGTCATACTCTTTTTTCTTTCCCTAAATATTTTTGAGTATCTGCTAAGTTTCAGGCTTTGTGCAAGGCACTGGGGATACAATGGTGAAGATATGGATAGATCATGAGGCCAAAGGTAGTGTGTTGGCCATTTTACACACTCTAAAAAATGACAGTATCTTAACTTAAGAAAACCCACAGCATCCGTACTTCTAAATCCAGACACTACAGGGTCAGGACAGGCATTCCCTCACTCATAATCAACACAGATGTCCTCCCATTTGTGTTATCTCTGAAAGTGTCTAGGAAACTGACCACCTTGGCAAAAGACAGAAAGACCTAAGAAGCTATATTATAGAGCCCCACTTGAGAAGTAAGGAATAGAAAAAAGAGGGAGGACTGAAGGAGGGAAGAAAGAGTTTTATGCACTTTACTAAAATTTACACAGATATATCAGATTCACAGTCATTCATTCAATAAATATTTACTGAGATTCTGCTTTGCTCCAGGCACTGTTCTAAGCTTTATAGAATTACAAGTGAAATAAAACAGACAAAAATCTCTGCCTTCATAGAGTTTTCATTCTAGTAGGGGAGAGGCAGATAATAGAAAGATACATAAGGTAAACTATATAGCCAGTAATAAAGGCTTAGAAGAAAAATAAAGCAGGTGAGAGAGACAGGAAGTGTTGAGGAGAAGGAGCTGCAATTTTAGATATGTTTTCAGGAAAATTCTCAATGGGAAGATGATACATGATTGAAGGATGGAAGGGAGCGATGCAGTGTGTTTAAGCCATGTGAACATCTGGTTGTAAAACATTTCAGGCAGTTGGATAGAACAACAAGTACAAAGTCTCTGAGGCAGAACCATTCCTAACATTTTCAAGGAATATTGGGCCCAGTGTAACTACAGTGGAATGAAGGTGAAAGAAATGGATGATGGAGTTAGAGAGGAAATGGGAGACTACATCGTGTAGGGTCTTGAAGGTCATTTTAAGCATTCTTTGTAAAGCAGGAAACCATTGGATGGATGTGAGGAGTGCCATGGTCTGACTCAGGTTTTAAAAAAAAATTATTCTGTAAGGTGGAAAGGCTAATGCAAATGAATATCTTGCAAACTCACACCACAAGAGCAATAGCAACAACAAAAAAGAAAAGATATCCTCCATCATTAAAAATAGTGGCTTTCATGCTTTCTCAATAGAACTGTAAAATGTTGACACCATTTACTTTGCTGTCCAGAGAATGCTATTCTGCATTCCTAAGAGAAATAAAAATTAATGATAAATGAGCTCAAAATGGCTGGAATTTGGACCATGGATAGCCTTTCTAAAGAAGCCACATCATCTTGTACCTCAGACTTAATTTGCTCCTTCAGCATGTGATGAGGCGCAACTTTAATAGGGTGTGACAATTGACAAGAGAATTAAATTGATGCAAATTAAAACTTTAACAATAACACTATATGGAGCTTAAAAACCTTTGCACTTTTACGCTGAATTTCTCCCAGTTGCTGGAAACCACTAGAACTACCAGCCAAGGACAATCCTTTGTCTTTACAAGAAAAACAAGACAGAAATTCTTTTTAGAGCCGGTTATAGACAATGTTGATGAGCTGAGGATAGAAGCTTTATAACTCTTTAATCAAACTGCTAGATAAAATTGCATATCTGTAGTGTTTCTCAGTATCCAAGATGCTTTCATATGCTCATTTCTGCATATAAGCCTTTACTCTACAATGTAGAGTCTACGTGTTCCTTCCCATTTCACCTTTGTCTCTACATATTCTTAAAATTGAAATCTTACCTCTATAATTAATATCTATCATTAATATCAAATACAAGTAAAATTTTGCTGAAGATAATTCAAAAGCGGATGCAGCAGTAAATTGACAGGGAACTGCCAGAAATTTAAGCTGGATTCAGAAGAGGGCGTGGAACGAGGGATATATGCTGATGTCAGATGGATCTTGGCTGAAAGCAGAGTATACCAGAAAGACGTTGACCTGTGTTTTATTGACTATGCAAAAGCATTCAACTGTGTGGATCATAACAAGTTGTGGATACCATTATGAAGAATGAGAATTCCAGAATACTTAATTGTGCTCATGAGGAACCTATACATAGACCAAGAGGCAATCACTTGAACAGAACAATAGAGTAGCTCATCGTTTAAAATCAGGAAAGATGTGAGTCATGGTTTCATCCTTTCACCATACTTATTCAATCTGTATGCTGATCAAGTAATCCAAGAAACTGGACTCTGTGAAGAAGAATGGGGCATCAAGATTGGAGGAAGACTCATTAACAGCCTGCGATATGCAGATGACACAACCTTGCTTGCTGAAAGAAAAGAGGACTTGAAGCACTTATTGATGAAGATCAAAGACCATAGCCTTCAGTATGGATTACACCTCAACATAAAGAAAACAGAAATCCTCACAACTGGACCAATAAGCAACATCATGGTAAATGGAGAAAAGATTGAAGTTGTCAAGGATTTCATTTTACTTGGATCCACAATCAACGCCCACGGAAGCATCACTCAGGAAATCAAACAACGCATTGCATTGGGCAAATGTGCTGCAAAAGACCTCTTTAAAGTGTTAAAAAGCAAAGATGTCACTTTGAGGACTAAGGTGCACCTGACCCAAGCCATGGTGTTTTCAACCACCTCCTATGCATGTGAAAGCTGGACGATGAATAAGGAAGACCGAAGACGAATTGATGCCTTTGAATTGCGGTGTTGGAGAAGAATATTGAATATACCATGTCCTGTCAAAAAAACGAACAAATCTGTCTTGGAAGAAGTACAACCAGAATGCTCCTTAGAAGCAAGGATGGTTAGATTGCGTCTTACATACTTTGGATATGTTGTCAGGAGGGATGAGTCCCTGGAGAAGGACATCATTCTTGGTAAAGTAGAGGGTCAGCAAAAAGAGGAAGACCGTCAATTAGATGGACTGATACAGTGGCTGCAACAATGGGCTTAAGCATAACAACGATTGTGAGGATGGCGCAGGACCAAGCAGTGTTTCGTTCTATTATTCATAAGGTCTTTATGAGTTAGAACCAACTCGACGACACCTAATAACAACCACCACCTCTATAAAGCATTTCTCAACTCTTTCAGCTCAGACTTATGTCTCTTCTCTAAAATCCTATAGCACTTACTGTATATACTACTTATTTTAATTTTTATATTGCTTTTATATTAATCTAAATATGATGTGTATGATTTGCCTATTCAACAAGTCTGTACAATCCTTAAGGTCATGGATCATTCGGATTGTGTATTTTCAAAAGTATCTAGTATTATGCTGCCTACATAGCGTATTTGTTGGATATGGAATTACTCGAATGTTTCATTCATTCATTTAATGGGTATTTCTGAACACCTACTACTTGAACGAGTAGTGGATGAGACAAGCCTGCTCTTTCATGGTGCATATACTCTAATGGTACATGGGATATAAAGAATGAATTCTTACCATAGAAGAAAATAGAACACATACTCATAATTTGAAATGCTTTTGAAACTATTTAAGTGATTTTTCCCAGTTATTTCTTATTCTCTGTATAATCAAGAATCACCCTTTACCTTGTTATCCATGAAGCATTTAGAGTACATTTCCTTCAAAAAGAACAATGTAAAATAAACAATAACTAGCATTGTAATAGGAGCTGAAGTGTTACATGTAAGGCAATGTTTCCTTTCACTTCTTGTTTTACTCCAGTGATAATATCCCTACAGCTGGTCACCTTGTTAAGTGTTCTGAGTCCATATTATATTTTTATTATAGTTTCCGTTTTAGTATTAACACTAAACTTATCACTACGCCATTCATCAATGTGTACAATGAAATGCATGCCTAAGCTTAAGCTATCAGGGTACTGATAGAAGAACCATCTAATATTTTAGCTGAGCTCTACACCCTTACTTCCAACTACCAAATGGACACTCCCATGTAGAATTTCCACAAGTACCTCAAACTCAACAACACATTCAACGGTCCCACAGTCCTGGTTAATGGGATTGCCAGCTCAAACATCAAAATTAGCATCACCTCCTTCTTTCTTAGCCACACATCTGATTAGTCATTAAATTCTGTCAATTCCATCTCAAAAATATCTTAAAATTGTTACTGTCTTTGTATCTTGCCAAGACTATGATTACAGAATACTTATATTTCCCTGTCCATATTTCAGAAGTTCTATTTTTAATAATCATATACTTGGTTATGTCACTTTGCCACTCAGAAACCTTCAGTGTGTGCTTATTGCCTCTATAATAAAATCTGTGTCCCTTAATCTTGGGTTCAAAGCTCTCTACAGATTGATACCCCAAAGGTTTTTCCAGCCTTTAGGTCTATCCTTGGTAGACAATACCAAGACACCCTCATTTTTTCCCAGTCTCTGTTGCAACTACTCAACTCTGCCATTATGGCATGAAAAGAGCCAAAGACAAATGTAGGCAAATGGAAGTGACTGTCAGTTTGTTGTACTGTGGTGGCTTGCGTGTTGCTGTGATGCTGGAAGCTATGCAAATGGCATTTGAAATATCAGCAGGGTCACCCACGGTGGAGAGATTGTAGTGGAGCTTCTAGATTAAGACAGACTAGGAAGAAAGACCTGGCAATAATCTCCATAGCTATGCATAAATTAGAGAGAACCCTAGTGACACAATGGTTAAGAGCTTGGCTGCTAACCAAAAAGTTGTCAACTCAAACCCACCAGCGTCTCTGTGGGAGAAAAGACCTGGCAATCTGTTCTCATAAAGATTACAGCCTAATTTTTTAACGAGATGGAGAAACAAATCACCAACTACATGAGGAAAGGGAAGAGGCCTTGGATAAGTAAAGCATTACTGAGGAAAAAGAATAAAGTGGAAGGCCTCATGCTACCTGATTTTAGAACCTATTATACTGCCACCATAGTCAAAACAGCCTGGTACTGGTACAACAACAGATATACAGACCAATGGAAGAGAATCCAGACATAAATTCATCCACCTATGAGCAGCTGATATATGACAAAGGCCTAAAGTTCATTAAATGGGGAAAAGATAGTCTCTTTAACAAATGGTGCTGGCATAACTGGATGTCCATCTGCAAAATAATGAAACAAGACCCATACCTCACACCATGCACAGAAACTAACTCAAAATGGATCAAAGACCAAACATAAAATCGAAAATGATAAAGATCATGGAATAAAAAATAGGGACAACGTTAGCAGCCCTAATACATGGCATAAACAGAATACAAACCATAAGTAACAATGCACAAACATCAGAAGAGAAACTAGATGTCTTAGTCTTCTAGTGCTGCTATAACAGAAACACCACAAGTGGATGGTTTTAATGAAGAGAAGTTTATTTCCTCACAGTCAAAGTAGGCTAAAAGTCCAAATTC
>NW_004444036.1:7018196-7063846 GCF_000243295.1 Trichechus manatus latirostris
GGGGGTATTCACTAACTAGATAGTAGACAAGAATTATCTTAGGTGAAGGGAAGGACAACACACACTACAGGGGAAGTCAACACAACTGGACTAAACCAAAAGCTAAGAAGTTTCCTGAATACAACCAAACACTTCGAGGGTCAGAGTAGCAGGGGCAGCGGTCTGGGGACAATGGTTTCAGGGAACATCTAGGTCAACTGGCATACAAAGTTTAAGAAAATGTTCTGCATCCCACTTTGGTGAGTGGCATCTGGGGTCTTAAAAGTTAGCAAGTGGCCATCTAAGATGCATTAATTGGTCTCAACCCACCTGGAGCGAAGGAGAATGAAGAACATCAAAGTCACAAGGAAAACATTAGCCCAAGAGACAGAAAGTCCACATAAACCAGAGACTTCATCAGCCTGAGACCAGAAGAACTAGATGGTGCCTGGCTACCACCAATAACTGCCCTGACAGGGAACACAACAGAGAGTCCCTGACAGAACACGAAAAATGTGGGGTGCAGAACTCAAATTCTAGTAAAAAGACCAGACTTAATGTCTGACTGAGACTGGAGGGACCCTGGAAGACATGGCCCCCCGGACTCTCTGTTAGCCCAGAACTGAAACCATTCCCAAAGCCAACTCTTCAGACAAGGATTAGAGTGGGCTATAAAGACATAAAATGATACTCATGAAAAATGTGCTTCAAGTAGATATATGAGACTAAATGGACATCTCCTGTCTGGAAGTGAGATGAGAAGGCAGAGAGGGTCAGGAGCTGGTTGAATGGACACACGAAATCCGGGGTAGAAAGGAGGAGTGTGCTGTCACAGTATAGGTAGAGCACCTAGGGTCACATAACAATGTTTGTATGAGAAATTAACTTAAACTGTAAACTTTCACTTAGAGCACAATAAAAAAGAAAGATTACAGCCTAGGAAACCCTATGGAGCAGTTCTAAATCAGTCATATAAGGTTGCTATGAGTCGAAATCAACTCGAAAGCACACAACAAGATGCATAATTTAATTATTCGATTTTTAAAATTTAAAAATATATATGAAAAATCAGAGAAGCTGGAACACCCAAAACAACTTTGTAAAAGAGGAACAAAGTTGGAGGACTCAGACTACCTGATTTCAAGATTAAGAATTAAGCTACACTAATTAAGATGTGTGCTACTGGTGTATGACTAGACATATAGATCAATGGAGAATTCAGAAATAGTCCTACACATGTATGGCCAATCGATTTTTGGCAAAAGTGAAAAGGTAATTCATTGGAGAAGAGATAATATTTTTAACAAATGGGCAAATGATGTTAGAACAATTGGACTTTTCTGTGAAAAAAAGAGAGGGAGGAAGGGAGGGAGGGACAGAGAGAGGGAAGGAAGGAGGAAGGAAGGGAAGGAATAAAGGAAGGAGGGAAGGAAAGAAAAAAGGAGGCTTGACCCTTTCATCATACAATAAACATTTGTCATGTAGGCACAAACATTACAGATAATAAAAGAAAAATTGGTCTTCATATAAATTAAAAACTTCTGCTCTTTGAAAGATACTATTAAGAAAATAAACAGACAAGCCACAGACTAGGAGAAAGTATTTGTAAACAAATATCTGATAAAGGACTTATATCCAGAATATATAAAGAACTCACAATTCGATAATAAAACTAAGTAACAACTTGACTAAAAAATGGCCAAAATTTTTGAACAAACATTTCATCAAAGAAGAGATATGGATGACAAATAAGCACGGGAAGATACTCACCATCATTAGTCATTAGGAAAATGAAAAACAAACACAGTGGGATACCATTATAGCCCTTTAGAATGGCTAAAATTAAAACAAAACAACAAAAGTTGACAATGCCAAGTGCTGACAAGGATGTGAAGCAACATCAGAATTGTCCAGATATGGAGCAACTGGAATTTTCCTATTTTGCTGGCAAGAGTGTAAACAGTAAACCACTCTGGAAAACAGTTTGGAAGTTTTGTTTTTTTTTTAATAAAGTTGAACAACATACATTTACCATACAACCCAGCAACCCACTCCTAGGTATTTACCTGGGAGAAATGAACACATGTGTCCACACAAGGACTTGTATGTGAATGTTTACAGCAGCTTTATTCATAGTTGTCAAAAACTGGAGACAACTCCAATGTCCATCAGTTGCTGAATGGATATATCCATCCAACGGAATACTACTCAGCAATAAAACAGGATGAACTACTGATACATGCAACAACATGAATGAATTTCAAAAGTATTCTACTAAGTGAAAACAGAAAAAGCTATATAGCTATGTGTTACAGATTGAACCGTGTCCCCGCAAAGGATATACTGATGTCCTACTCCTATAACGATGAATGTGACCCTGTTTGGAAAAAGGGTTTTTCTTTTTTACATTAACGAGGTTATACCAGAATAGGGTGGGTCCTAAACTTAATCCCTTCTGAATGATGTCTTATAAGAAAAGCCAAATAGACACAGAGACACAGAGGGGGAAGACAGGCTCCATGTGAAGATACATACATCTACAAGCAACCAAGGAACATCAAGAAATGCCTGGGGCTACAGAAGCTGAAAGAGAGAGAGAGTTTAGCCTTGTAAAAAAAAAAAAAAAAAAAAAAACCCAAACCCATTGCCATCAAGTCGATTCCAACTCATAGTGACCCTACAGGACAGAACAGAGCCGCCTCATAGAGTTTCCAAGGAGTGTCTGGTGGATTCGAACTGCCGATCTTTTGGTTAGTAGCCATAGCTCTTAACCACTATGCTACCAGGGTGTTACTGTTGTTGTTAGGTGCCGTCGAGTCAGTTCCGACTCATAGCGACCCTATGTATAACAGAAGGAAACACTGCCCGGTCCTGCGCCATGCTCACAATCATTGTTATGCTTGAGCCCATTGTTGCAGCCACTGTGTCAATCCATCTCGTTGAGGGTCTTCCTCTTTTTGCTGACCCTCTACTTTACCAGGCATGATGTCCTTCTCTAGGGACTGGTCCCTCCTGATAACATGTCCAAAGTATGTGAGACAAAGTCTCACCATCCTCGCTTCTAAGGAGCATTCTGGCTGTACTTCTTCCAAGACAGATTTGTTTGCTCTTCTGGAAGTCCATGGTATATTCAATATTCTTCACCAACACCATAATTCAAAGGCGTCAGTTCTTCTTCGGTCTTCCTTATTCATTGTCCAGCTTCCACATGCATAGGATGCGATTGAAAATACCATGGCTTGGGTCAGGCACACCTTAGTCTTCAAGGTGACATCTTTGCTTTTCAACACTTTAAAGAGGTCTTTTGCAACATATTTGCCTAATGCAATGCGTCACCAGGGTAGATGATCTGAATTCAGACTTCTAGCCTCCAGAACTGTGAGAAAATATGTTTTTTAAAGCCATCCACTTGTGGTATTTTTGTTACAGTAGCACTAGCAAACTAAGACACTAAGATTCCATCTATATGACACATTAGTTGGAGCCCTGGTTGCTGAGTGGTTAAGAGCTCAGGCTGCTAACCAAAAGGTTGGTAGTTCGAATCCACCAGCTGCTCCTTGGAAACCCTATGGGGCAGTTCTACTCTGCCCTATAAGGTTGCTATGAGTCAGAATCGACTCGACAGTGACGGGTTTTTTAGCCTCCAAGAACTGTGGAAAATAAGTTTATGTTCTTTAAAGCCATCCACTTGTGGTATTTTCGTTATGGAAGCACTAGCAAACTAAGACACAATGATTCCATGTATATGACATGTTAGTAAAGGCAAAAGTATAAGGACAGAAATCAGATTAGTGGTTGACTGGGACTGAGGGTGAGAGAAGGGAATTGAGTACAAAAGAATGTAAGGGAACTTCTAGAAGTGATGGAAATATTCTATACCTTGAATGTGGTGGTGGTTATAAAATTGAATATGTTTGTCAAAATTCACTGAATCATACACCTAAAAAGGATGGACTTTACTGTATGTAAATTATACCTCAGTAAACTAACTTTAAAAAGATGATATTGCTCTGAGGAACACTCTATCACTAAACCTTCAGGAATTTCCTCTACATTTTTATGCATTCATGAGTCTCTTTCTTGAGTACCTAATCTATTCATGGTTTCATTCTATATCCATGCTTCAGTGACCAGACATAATTTTCCTCCATTAATTTTTCTTTCATGGTAGTATCCTGAATCATTTTTTGAAATTTCTTCCCATGAGTGAACTCAGGAATTTACATATTTACTCCGTTGATAAGTTCTAAATTCAGAGTTTGCAGAGAGTCTGCTTTCTTAGTCTGTACCTGAGCATTAAATTAAACGGCTCATGTCTTAAAACTCCTTAACTCTCACACATCCTGAACCCTTACTGCAGAGTATACTCTTTAACCATACCCCCAGATAATAAAGTGCTTTTGATGCCTTAGTTATTAAAATACATGGGTCTAGGGAGGATTTAGGATGGAACTTTCTAATATTTAAATTCTATTTTATAGTTAATAATCCAAGTTGAATGGTATTATTGGCTACTGGAAAATTACAAGCAAACTTGAGGACCCAAAGTCCGGCAACTCTTCCTTCGCTGAAGAAGTCTAAATGACATTTATAGGCAGAAGGGTTTATGTTGTGTCACATTTGTTTTAGAACAGAGCATTGTTAACAAGGACATTACTTCAGAAATAAGCAAGACAAACCTTGTTATTGTGTATTGAAAATATTTGCATTGCACCCATGATACAGTTCAAGATTAGAGAACTTTGGCAATGACATTACCCCATGGAAACCTGAACCTAATTTACCAAGCAACCATAGTGACAAAGTAGAAAGGACAGGATTTGTAGTTCGTTTGCTCTGTCAACAGATCTGGGTCTCTATGTAAAGTCTACAAAATTAAAAGCACAATTAAAGTAGATGTCTAAAGAGTAATGGTGCATGCTATATCTCTGAGATGCCACATAAAACCTAGGCCCTTGGGAAAGTTGAGTTGTTAAGTAAGAAGTATTGATTTAAATTAACGCACAATAGCAAGAACACACATACTTTTTCTCAGAGTTTTTTTTTCTTTTGAAAATTAAAAGCACAGTGATTTGCCAAGAGATATAGCTATTCAGAATTTTAAATATCAACTGTATCAGCAGTGAAAATATGAATGCATTATATACCTCAGAAAGTAAAGATTTCTAAAATTTCTGACATACTTTTTGGAAGAGTTTTGATTTTGCTTGTAATTATTTTCTGTAACATATTTTCTACCCCTTCTGGGACACCTGAGAAAGATTATCAGCAACTCTATAATTTTTTTTGAAACAGAATCTAAAAAAAGTAAATTTTATTGCTGAGGAAATGAACATTGTGCCATAATTAGAAAACAAAGAGAAGCAGAAAAATCTTTAGTAATTTCATATTTAGAAATAGCCATTTATTTATTTATTCCTTCTACAAATATCTGTTGAAAGTATTCTATGTGTCAGGCAGTGTTCTAGGTACCAGAGAGTCAGCAGCAAACAAAGCATACAAAATTCCCTGCCCTCATGGAGTTTACAACAATCCTTAACATTTTGCTGTATAGCCTTCAAGAATTTAGATGTGTATATATAATATAGACACACACACACATTATATGCATGTCTGTGTTATATATACACTTATCTAAATTCATTAGGTAAGTGTATATATACATTATATGTGTGTTTATATTCACATATACAAAAAAAAAACCGCTAGAGAATATCATGGTGTTATTCTCTAGATATTATTTGTAACTAGCTTTTAAAAATTACATTCTACTTTGAACTTCTTTTCTTACCACTAAGTATACATCTGTGATGGTTGAGATTGTGTGTCAACTTGGCTGGGTCATGATTCTCAGTGTTTTAATGTAATCACTCCCATGATTGAATATACTGTGAGTAGCCAATCAGATGAAAGGGAGTCTCCTTGGAGGTGTGGCCCGAATCTGTATATAAGCAGACGTTCTGGCTTTTTGCTCTCTCTGGATCCTGCGGCTGCTTCCTGTCGTCTCATCTCCCATTCTTGGGACTTGAGCTTTCAGCTTATCTGCCGAACCTGGGATTCGTCGATCTGCACAGCCTGTGAGCGGGAGCCCTGCTCTCCGACCTGCCGATCTTGGGCTTGCCAGCTTCTGCAGCTGTGTGACTTGGAAGAGGCCTCTACCATGATCCACGGACTTGGGACGTTCTAGCCTCTACAATCACGTGAGCTGTTTCCTTGATATAGAGTCTCTCTGAAGATATGTATTTATACACTTTACTGGTTTTGCTTCTCTAGAGAACCCAGCCTAAGACAACATCTATATACTTATTTTCAATAATTTCATTATATGTCACTTTATGGGTTACCCTAATGTATTTAACAACCCCTGATTGTTGGACATTTAGGTTGTGTGTTAGTTTCTGAGGGCTGCCATAACAAATTACAACATATTAGGTGGCTTAAAACAACAGAAATTTATTTCCTCACAGTTGTGGAGGCTAGAAGTCTGCAATCAAGGAATTGGCAGGGCTGTGCTCTCTGATGGCACTAGTGACGCACCCTTCCTTGCTTCTTCCAGCTTCTGGTGGTTGCTGGCAATCCCTGGTGTTCCTCGGCTGTCAGATGTATCACTCCTATCTCTGCTTTAGATGTCTCATGGCATTCTCCCTGTGTATCTGTGTGTTCACACTGTCTTCTCTCTGTGCATGTCTCTGTGTCCAAATTTCCCTCTTCTTATGACACCAGTCATATCAGATTTAGGGCCCACACTAATCCAGTATGACCTCATCTTAACTTGATTACATCTGCAAAGACCCTATTTCCAAATAAGGTCACTTTTACACGTTCTGGATGGACATGGTGTTTTTAGGGATACTATTCCACACAGTATAGGTCATTTCCATTTTCTGCATTATAAACAATGCTATGATAATATGTAAGCATGTTTATAATAGCATATATTAAAATCATACACATATATGAATACACTTGTCCAATTATATCATTTCTGGAAGGGGAATTTTTGTTTCATAGAATAGTAACAATTTTTAGGCTTGTATGACTTTTTTCTAGGATTGATTTATTTCTAATATAGAAAAAATAAGAAACTGAAATATAGCATATGTGCTTCATTCAATGTGTAAAAGGGACATAGATGTTTAGAGTGTAGCATTTATCTATCCTCTGAGGTTGCCATGATGATTCCAAAGTCTTAGAATATTAGCATGATGATCAAAAGGGTGGACTAGGAATGAAAACCAATGATTTTGAAATCCTTTCCACAAAGAAAATCAGGTTTTAACAAAAGATCAAATTAAGTGAGATGTTTTGAACATTTCAAAGTATATTTCAGACAAAAACGTCATTAGATTTCCATTCCAAATAATATTCTTGAATTCTTCTTTACCACAATACCAGGGAAGCATCTTAGCTTTAAAAATGTTAATTTCTTACCCTATAATAATTCTTACATGCCTATAAATTCTATTAATACAAGATATTTATAACACATAATTAAAATATAATTACAAATAAAACACCATGACATGAGCTTTTTCTTCAGGACATCTTATTTTCTGAATACCTACGGAAAGTTTAGAATAAAATTTGTCTCCTCTAACATGATGCATTATTTTGTCTACAAGATGTGTTTACTATAGATAATTTAAAAAGGCAAACTGATCAAACATAGTTTT
The DNA here is from genome assembly GCF_000243295.1 of Trichechus manatus latirostris. NCBI lineage: Eukaryota > Metazoa > Chordata > Mammalia > Sirenia > Trichechidae > Trichechus > Trichechus manatus. The sequence goes on from NW_004444036.1 coordinate 7,025,849, forward strand.
TATTTATATTTCCTATTTCCTCATATGTAAATTCTATATATACTTACAGGAAAATAAGTCACCCATCATATAAAGTTAATCAATAGAAGGTTTATGGTAAGGAGACAGATATAAGAAAGAAGAAAGGAAAATGTGAGAAAAGTTTGATTAAATAAGAAGGTTAAAATGTATTTATAATACATATTTTTTGCTACAAATTTATAATAATAAGTCAGCTATAATCAATGACAATATGAATAATGAATTCTTCTACCCATTTTTATTCAATAAGGTAAAATGGAAACATGAGAATTATATTGATCCTTGAATTCAATTTGATGATCTTTTAAAGATGTTCAACATTCCCTGATTCCTCGATAGGGTGAGACTAGGGGTGACATACAATGACATACAGGTATAAATTCCTGTCCCCTATCTCTCTGGTTTAATCATTTGTTCTATACCCTGTGGTTTTATGCAGGAAACTGTAGATTTTGAAACACACAGTTCCTCACATAAGAACTGGTTGCCAAGTAACATCAGAAGTATTTACTCTTTTAGTACCAAAAGCACTCCACCTTCACGGAGAATTAATTTTTGCATTGAAAAGACTGAACAGCTTGTCTCCTGAGTTACACAGAAAAAGTGTTTTGGGGGAGCCACTCTTGGAAGGAACTGGGGATCTCTTATTACTGGGTGGTAAGGGACTACTCTAGGGATAGCTGTGGGGAAGAAACATCTAGAATTCCTTTTTTGTAGTGTGGGCTCTCTCCAATGCCATTCTCCTTGAGGCCCCACTTCTGCTGGACATTAAAGAAAAATAAATAAAAAGTAAAATGAAAACTAAGGAAAAAAGGAAAGGCAAACATGTAAGATAATAAAGGTGAAATGAAAGGTTTAAGTAGATATTAAAATGAAATGTAAGAACAATATAGGATCAAATTAAAACAAAGAGGGAACTAAAATAAAAGGTCAAAATAAGAGCTAAACAACTTCAAATATAAAATGATGACTTTAAAATCATCTTTAAAAATCTTAAATTTAAGATTAAAGGCTATAAATGGAAGTAAAGTTATAAACACATCTATAAAGAGAGTAAGTATTTTTAGAGGTTATAAAAATAAGAAATTCAGGTTTTTCTTTCAAGATAGTAAAGATTTAAGCTATGGGAAATTACTAGAAAAGGCAGAACTATACAACTTAATATATTAAAATAGCAAAGCACAACTGAGGAGAATTTTGAATAATTATGAGGAGACTCTAGGTGGCGCAAACAGTTAAGTGCTCAACTACTAGCTGAAAGGTTGGCAGTTCGAATCCAGAGGCACCTCAGAAGACAAGCCTAGCAATCTGCCTCTGAAAGGTTACAGCCTTGAAAACCCCATGGAGCACAGTTCTACCATGACACACATGGGGTCGCCATGAGTGAGAATCAACTTGATGGCAGCTAACAACAACAACATGAGGAGACCCAGCTGTAGGCTAGTGGTATGAGTTCCCAGTATGCTGCTCTGGCTGAACATGGCTTCCCTGGCAGTGGGAGACCTCCCAGAAGAGAATTCCATGGAAAGCAGCACTTTGCAAAGGGATGCCCTTTGACAAAACCTATCAAAAGTCCAGGCTTTTAGAATCCCCTGTCCTGCTCTTCAGAAGCTTCTGCCAATAAAGGGAAAAAAATATCCTTTGGCGAAGTCAAGTATTCACTTAGCTCATTCAAAAAAAAATTATGGAAATTTCTAAAATTAAACAATAGTAGAGAGAAGACTCAGAATCAGGTGAGAAGATGGAAGAAATATGCACAGACACTGTACCAATAAGAATTGGTTTACTTTCAACTATTTCAGGAGGTAGCATGTAATCAAGAACCATTGGTACTGAAGGAAGAAGCCCAAGCTGCACTGAAGACATTGGCAAAAAACAAGGCTCAGGAAATTGATGGAATACCAATTGAGATGTTTCAACAAATGGATGCAGTGCTGGAGGTGCTCACTCATCTATGTTAAGAAATTTGGAGGACAGCTGCCTGGCCAACCGACTGGAAGAGATCCATGTTTGTACTCATTCCAAAGAAAGGTGATCCAACGGAATGCGGAAATTATCGAACAGTATCACTAATATCACACACAGTTAAAATTTTGCTAAAGATCATTCGAAAGTGGTTGCAGTAATACAGCAACAGAGAACTGCCAGAAGTTCAAGCCGGATTCAGAAGAGGATGTGGAACGAGGGATATCATTGCTGATGCCAGATGGATCGTGGCTGAAAGCAGAGTATACCAGAAAGATGTTTCCCTGTGTTTTATTGACTACACAAAAGCATTCAACTGTGTGGATTGTAACAAATTATGGATAACATTGTGAAGAATGGGAATTCCAGAACACTTAATTGTGCTCATGAGGGACCTGTACATAGACCAAGAGGCAGTCATTCGAATAGAATGAGGATATACTGCATGGTTTGAAGTCAGGAGAGTCATGCATCAGGGCTGTATCCTTTCGCCATACTTATTCAATCTGTATGCTGAGCAAATAATTTGAGAATCTGGACTATATGAAGAAGAACATGACATCAGGATTGGAGGAAGACTCATTAACACCATGCAATATGCAGATGATACAAACCTTGCTTGCAGAAAGTGAAGAAGACTTGAAGCACTTACTGATGAAGATCAAAGACTACAGCCTTCAGTATAGATTGCACCTCTACAGAAAGAAAACAAAAATCCTCGCAACTGGACCAATAAGCAACATCATGATAAATATTGAAGATGTCAAGGATTTCATTTTACTTGGATCCACAATCAACATCCATGGAAGCAGTAGTCAAGAAATCAAAAGACACATTGCATTGGGAAAATCTGCTGCAAAAGACCTCTTTAAGTGTTAAAAAGCAAAGATATCACTTTGAGGACTAAGGCACGCCTGACCCAAGCCATGGTATTTTCAATTGTCTCATATGCATGCGAAAGCTGGACAATTAATAAGGAAGATAGAACAATTGATGTCTTTGAATTATGGTGTTGGCAAAGAATACTGAATATGCCATGGACTGCCAGAAGAATGAACAAATTTGTCTTGGAAGAAGTATAGCCAGAATGCTCCTTAGAAGCAAGAATGACAAGACTTTGTTTCATGTAGTTTGGACATGTTATTAGGACAGAGAAGCCCTGGTGGCACAGTGGTTAAGAGCTTGGCTGCTAACCAAAAAGGCCGGCAGTTCAAGTCCACCAACTGCTCCTTGGAAACCCTATGGGGCAGTTCTACTCTGTCCTGTAAGGTCGCTATGAGTTGGAATCGACTTGACGGCAATGGGTTTAGTTTGGAACTATCAGGAAGGACCAGTCCCTGGAGAAGGACATCATGCTTGGCAAAGTAGAGAGTCAGCGAAAGAGAGGAAGACCCTCAACGAGATGGACTAACACAGTGACTGCAACAATGGGCTCAAGCATAGCAATGATTGTGAGGATGGTGCAGGACCAGGCAGTACTTCATTCTGTTGTACATAGGGTCACTATGTGTCAGAACGAACTTGCTGGTACCTAACAACAACAGACAGAAGAGTATAAATATCCATGCTCGCTTTACCAACTTCATACTCCCCACCCCCCGAAAAAAAAAGCAGTTGCTGTGGAGTCGATTCTGACTGGTGGTGTTAGAGTACAACTGCACACCATAAATTTTTTCAGTGACTGTGATCAGCCCCTCACCAGCTTCATAGATGTCAATGTACTGTCATTTTTGTTTAATCTAGTCTACCCTCGTGCTGCTGCTTCATCATCTTCTTCTTCTCATATATTTTAAAGCAAATATTTGGTATTTTTTTTCTTTAATACTTCACTATGAATCTTTAAAAACTTTTAAAATAATTGCAATACCATTATCACACTGAATAAAACTACCATTAGTCCCATGATATCATCTAAACCCAGTCTATGTTAAAATTTCAACAACTATCTCAGAAATGTTTTCCAGTATATTGTTCAAATTGGAATCCAAATGAGGTCCACACATTACATGGTTGATAGTTCTTTCAGGTTTCTTTTTATCTGTAAGAGTTTTCGCTCAAAATGGTAGAAAAAAAAAGTTTTCTCTCACCTCCACACGTCTTTTGTTTGTCAAAGAAGCAGGAATACACCTCCTCCTCACTTATCAGACTATCTCATTATCCAACATTTTACATTTATGATAATAGTAAAAAATCTACTGACTATCTTGCACATTAATGACGCATGTCTGGCAGTAACGAACGCTGAGGTGTGAGGTGAGAGTAATGCTGGCTGTGATGGTTAAGGTTATGTGTCAACTTGGCTGGGCCACAACTCTCAGTGGTTTCAAAGTTATGTAATGATGTAATTTGGCAATTATATATGATGTAGTCATCCTCTATTTTATGATCTGCTGTGGTCGTGATGCCAATTTTCACATAACAACCTGGTCTTTGGAAATTAACCATGTCGATAAGTGAGGAGTGAGTGTATAGAATTTGTCCTGTAGAATTTCTCAGATTCTGTATTTTGTTAATTGTATCATTTTGATGTCATTTAACATATTTATGCTATCTCCACATTTCCTGCCAAATAGTAAAAATACTTACAGGTGGTGTTGTGTCCCTTATTGCGTCAAATGGAAGACACTTTTAATGATGTTAATATTGATAAGTGGGTTGGGGTGTTATAAGCCTGAGTGAGCCATAATAAAGTTTCCCATCATTTACCTAATAGCTTTAGCAACCATCAGTGATTGTGACCTGGATCCATTATTCTAGTAGGATTGGGAAGTAGTAACTCTAATTTGGTCACTTTTTTAAAGAACATTTATTAGGTGGACTTATTCAATAAAGAACTTTCATCAATTATTTTATCTTACGATACATTTTTACATAAAAGGCATAAAATGTCTGATTCTTATTGTTTATGATTTTTCAGAATATTTAGTTGATGTAACAATCTCCAAAAGTGACCAATGAAGTTTATTTACTTTCAGTATCATTACAAACTCTTGGAATTTTAGGTCTGAAATGTTTTAAGCCACTGCATTGATTATTTGTTTTTGTTACTCAAATTTTCCTATCTTGGGATGAGTTCTTTTGACACATGCCCTTTAGTGTTTCATTGGTCTCTGGCAAAAGGAATAGGCTTATCTTGTACATTTCCTATCCCAGACTTGTAACTAGTCTTTTCTCCAAGAAGCTTTGGTTCCTACAGGTAGGAAATTGTATTTGGAGACCACAATCTAGGAGTGCTCCTTGCTGTTAGTCACATTGCTATTAAGTTTCTTCTGGACAAAGCTAGGGAATAAGATATTTTGGAGACAAAAATAAACTACAGGTTCATATTGGTATTTTCAATTCAAATTTAAGATTGTCAGGCTTTTTATTTCAACTTCTTTGATTTTCTGCCTCTTTTTTGTAATGTTGAAAATCTTGTTTTCTAAATCACATCAGCGTAATTATATATTTGTCTTATCCCACAACTATTTTTATATCTATACACCATAGTTTCAAAATGAGAACTAAAAGGTTATTATAATAATCATACTCCTGAATGGAGTTTAAGATATATTTGTAATTATTTTTTTCTTAAGATATATCCACCTAAGAATGTGTAGTCAAAATACTGTATTTTAATGTCATTTGAAATGTTTCTCTACACGGTTATGCCAACAACTAAATACACATTTGGGCTCATTTGTTTTAGTTTTTTTTTTTTTTTAAGAGACTGATTTTTTTTTTTTTCTGACTTAACTTTGTTTTGTAATTGGTCAAAATTCTATAACGAGGTACATTCAGAGAGATCTAGCTTCCAATTCTGTCTCCTCTGCCATCTTACCTCCATCCCCCATACTCAGTAAGTTTTAATAGTTTTTGCTTATTCTTCTATTGGTTCTTTATATATATACATATATATGTATATATATGTTTCTTTATATAAACTTTAGTCACACATTAGTCCATATTTTTGCCCATGTGTCTTTGGGATAGATTTCCATCTGGGTGGAAATGCTGGGTCAAAAGTCAAAAGAATGAATAATGTTGATTGATATTGCCAACTTCTCCTCTATAGGAGTTGTATCATTGTCGCTAACAATGTATGAAATTCCCTGTTTCCACACAGCCTGACAAACAGACTATGTTGGAATTTGCCAAGCAGGAATGTGAGAGAAACAATATTTTATCACATCACAACAGTATTTAATTATATCTCTGTTATTATGACTGAAATTGAGAACTTTTCACAAGGGTCATTTGTATTTTTTTCTGTGAACTACTGTTCATATCCTGTGCCCTTTTCAAAACATCAGACTGTTGGTGTTTTTCCACTCAATTTTTAGAAACTTTAAATGTTAGAGATATCATTTGTTTGTGATATTATTTGCAAAAAAGTTTTTCCAGCTTGTACTTTGCTTGTGATAGTTTCTACCACGCAAAAGCTTTTAAAAATACGTATATTATCAACTTTATCAGCTTTTCCCTGCATGTTTAATCATTGGAAATGTCACAGGTTAGGTTCCCCTAGAAGCAGACTCCAAGATGGAAACAACAGTGCTGGACTTTATTAAAGAGTTTGTGGGACTAACACTGTGGATCAGATGAATCCCTACAGCTGGGGCACTGAGCTCTTAACTCCTGAAGGGGACCTAGGTAGCACATCCCAGCATTTACTGTGTAACTTTCTCCCCACCCTGAGAAACTAAACACAGGGATAAAACAAGATAGTTAATAAGAAATTCATCTATGTTTTCTTATACTACTTGAATAGTTTTACTTGGTGCGTTTAGATATTGGATCCATTTGAAATGGCATGAGAAACTGAGCCAATGTTACATTTTTATATTTTTCCGGTTGCTCCAGAAACAAATATTAAAAAGATGATTTTTCCTGATTTGAAATGTAGTAATTATTCAAAGAATCTAGATTTCCATAAGCATTTAAGTCTGTTTCTGGATTTATTTTTTGCCCTATTGGTCTGTCTATTCATGGGCTAATATGACACTATTTTAATTATGAAGTGATTCATAAAGTGTTTTATTATATGGTATGGCCAACCTTCCACTCTCCTTTGCTCTTTCTTATTTTTAGGGTTTTCCCAGATATTTTTGCATGTTTATTCATCCAAATAAAATTAATAATTTATCTAGTTCCAGAAAAACTTGATTGTACTTTTATTTGGATTGTAATCAATTCATAGATAAATTTAGGGAAAACTGACATAAATCAACTTAGGAAAAATTGACATTTTTATTATCTTGCATTTTCCTCTCTATCAGTATGCTATATCCTTCTATGTATTTGGATCTATTATGTGTTTTTCAGGAGTATTTTATAGTTTATTTTTTTATATATGTTTTGTGCCTTTTTGTTAAATTTATGCTTAGGATTTTTTTTTCTCTCCTGTTATAAATGAAATCCTCTGTTATTGTTTAGATTCCTTATTTAATTAATTAATTTAAAAATTTTTAGTCCTCTTTTTAAGTTTTATATTATGATAAATATCAAAAATATACAAAATTGAGGTAATGATAAACCCCCACATACCCATTGCCGGGATACAAAAATTACCACTTCATTGTCAATCTTATTTCATCTAAAACCCAACCGACTTTATCCTTCCTAAATTATACTGAAATCCAAGACAGCATATCATTTTATCCATGCCTATTTTAGTACACACTACTAAAAGATAAGTTATCATTTAATAACAGCTTTGATGCTATTATCCTACATAAAAATAACAATAATCCCTTATTATTATCAAATATTCAGCCAGTGATTACATTTCCAATTGTCTCATCATTAAAAAAGAAAGTTTGTTTATTTAAATCAGTATACAAATAAGATCCACACATTAAAACTGATTAATATCTCTTTTAATCTATAGGTTCCCTCTTCATCTCTTCTTTTTCCCTTGTAATTTATTTCTTGAAGAAACTGGATCATTTGTCTTGTAGTTTCTCAAAGATTTTCAGATTGCATCCCTGTAGTGTTGCTAACATGTTCCTCTCTCCTCTAAATTTACTGTAAATTAGTAGTTAGAACAAGAGGCTTCATCAGATTTGATTTTTTTTCTTTTTTGGCAAGAATACTTCAAAAGTGCTATAGTGAATTTCCACAAGGAAATACATAATTTCTAACTGTGTCTGTTTTAAATCCAATAATTCATTTGGTTTTGCAAAATTATGATATTCTAATTTTATCACTCTTTCATTTATTAGCTAGACTTCTTCTATAAAGAGAAATTTCTCTTTTAGAAGCCTTTTAAAGTTGTCTCTTTTTGGTATGACCCTAGTAGTGTTGATAGTTTCCTTGCTTTCTGCCATGAAAAGATGTTCCTTACTCATTTTTTATATTCTGTGTCCCAAACTGGGGATCAGGAACTTCACCAGGAAGCCCTGGTTCCTTTAATAGGAAATGGTATTTTGAAGTCCCAATCTGGGTAGCTGAAGTACTCTTTGTTACTGGTTTTTTCATTGTTTCTAGACCTTTTCTTATTACAAAGACAGGAAATATTTCTTGTTAAGGTAAAATATATCATAAGTTCACCTTGATGCTTCCAGTTCAAATTTATTTAACCTCATCAAACTTAGATGTGCAGCATCTCCTTTCCCTCATGCCAGAAGTATGGGTTCTCAATGACAGCAATATAACCATTGACTTGTCCTACCTCATAATACATAAGTGAAAGTTTTAGAATAACAGTAAAAACATTATCACCAACAGAGTAATATTCACTTCTTTCTTTTTGTTTTGATGTTTATGGATTGCCTTTTAAAACTATTTTTTATAATTATGCAAAATAGTTACATGGTTCCAAAGTCAAATCTACTAAATAAGAAATTTAGCTAGCTTATACCAAGTCTGTTTCTTCTCTTTTCCTTCTCTAAGTATTTAGATACATAAGTTGAGAGAGAAGATAGAATTGGGAAGTAAGAAAAAAACAAACAAACTTGGATTCAAATGTTAAAGTTTAATCTTTGTCAGGGAGTTGTGGATCAAGAATGGGGAATATTCAGATTAGGAAGTTAGAGGTGAAAATGGAATAATTTTACATATTCCATTGGATTGGCCAAAAGAGAATAATGATGTGTTTTTTTGTTTTTTGTTTTTTTTAAGAATATGAAAAGGGGGTGTGCAAGTAGGAATGGTCATCAACACCAAATCAGCAGAAAATCTTCGCAAAAGTTGACAGAGGAAAAGCTACTAGATTTCTCAATAATGAGTCCCTTTAAAAAAATTCTGACAGATAAGTTTCTTGGAAGGAGAAAAGCAGAGTTTCAAAGAGTAATAAGGGATTGAGTCGAAATGGAGAAAGCAAGCATAAAAAGCTTCTTGTGAAGTTGGATGTTAGAAAGGGGGGGATAGGGAACACACAGGGCTGTTGCTAGCTGAGAGACAGAATCAGTTGGAGATACTTTATGTCCCCAGTAAGGAAAATCCTAAATTCAAGGACAAATTTGTCAGAAGAAGAGGCTAAAACAGAGAAAAGATAAATGCTGAAGCAAATATCTCAAGAGTAAGGAAGACACGAAATCAAGGACAAAGAACAGTCAGCAATTCAGCCCCCATGTATAGAAATCAGGCCTCTAAGTGAGGATAATGGGACACTTAGCTTATTCCAAGGAAGTACATAATAAAGCCAGACTATAGACTGTTTCCACACCAAAACTGAAGTCTTCCACAGTGGCCAATCTGTTTCTTACTCAGTGATACCCCTGGAAACGAAAAAATCCCATTTCAGGCTTGTTCGCCTGAGTTAGGACTCCCTCAAAAGTAAAATAAATCCAGATCACTTCTAATTTCTTCTGAGTAGACTGGTATACAACCCACACTCTCTAGTCTACCCCTAATCCACTGGAGAATGCTGCTCCTAATTCTTTTGGGAGCTGTAAGGTCAGCTCAACATGCCATGCTCTCATCTTTGTTACCCTTGGCTACTATCCAGGTTATAGACTCCTTGGGTCATTCAAACTCTTCCAAATTCTTATTTCCGTATTGTTCCATATAGGCCTTCCTTGACCATATTCTCACATTTTTTCTTCCTCTCAAACCTTCTCACTGTGCCCCTGGAAACTCCTATTTCATGGTAACCAACTATCTATGTCCTTAACCTCTTCATCAAATGCGCCTCCCACCTCCTAGCCCTAATCTGGATTCACCATTGCTATTTCTAAACCATTGTTCTCTTTTCATTTACTGAGAACTGTCCTTTAGAAGCATATGCTGTCCTGAGACTAATTTGTCATTCATTAACATATCACCTTGTGTCAGTTTCTCAGCTTGGCTTGTCAGTCACTTGACAGGGTCAGAAAGAAAAACATGGAAATAGAGTAGGTAAGTTGCTGAGGAAGACTGTGGAGTACCACCTAGAGGGTAGCATTAGCTCAAACACGGAGGAGGGGGTTTGAGAGGTAGGCAGAACATGTAAGCTGCATAAAATCCTTAAATAATGGAAAATGTCCATGGTGTGCTGGAGCCGGTTCATACCAGTGCACAAGAGCCTACGGTTACATTTCAAGAAATTTTGCAGGTCGGTTAGTATTACATTGGTAGCTTGAAGTGGGACCTTATAGGCATATTTTAACCATGGAAATCTTCAAATGCTACAAATCAGGGCTCACTTTTTCACCCTGAGAGCTGGTTGTTAAATATTTACTAGCACACTACTGGGTGGTAACCAGTAAGAGGAAATGAAATACCGAGAGGACAGAAGGTCAGGAATACTGAAGACAAACTTCATCTAATTCACAGTTATGTCTAGGACCAATATTACCCTAAAAGCTGAGGCCAGGAAATAATAATTCCAACTTATAGTGACCCTACAGGCGCCCTGGTGGCACAGTGGTTAAGAGCTTGGCTGCTAACCAAGAGGCTGGCAGTTGGAATCCACCAGCCGCTCCTTGGAAACCCTGTGGGGCAGCTCTGCTCTGTCCTATAGGGTCACTAGGAGTCGAGGTTGACTCAACAGCATCGGGGCAATGGGTATAGGACAGAGTAGAACTGCCCCATAGGGTTTCCAAGGCTGTAAATCTTTAGGGAAGCAGACTGTCACATCTTTCTCCCTCAGGGCAGCTGGTGGGTTCAAACTACCGACCTTTCAGTTAGCAGCTGATCGCTTAACCACTGTGCCACCAGAGTTCTTTGTAAAGAAATGAATGGAAGTGATATTGTCAGGTTCTCCTACATCATCCCTCCTACATCCAACATACCATTATGTTGAACTCAATACACAGTATTTGTTTATTCTGTGCTTAATTAGGCTGCTGGGTATGACTTTGGTTTTAAAAAACACAAATAGGTCAAGACGTAGAAATCAAGAATAAAGAGAATATGGAGGACACATGATCCTCAGAAGCATCTATACAGTGGTAATAAAAAGGGTGGAGTTTATATCCTGTCTCCATTTATCCACTAAATGATTTTGTGCAAGTCACATAACCTCTGTAAACTCATTTCCTCAGCTGTAATATGGCTATGGTGATACCTATCTCTTAGAGTAGTTGTGAAAATTACTCAAGATAATGCAGTTTAAAATGTTAAGCTTAGTGCCGTGCTCATACTACATGCTAAAAATGTTAAGTTCCCATCTCCTCTCTGTCCCCAAACTTTTTTTTTCCATGAGATGAGGCTAAACAAATATTCTTGAGAAGATGAAGCTAAAGTAAAAGATAGTTATTTTAAAATGTTTAGACATAAACAAAATAATAATAAATAAAATAAAAATTCATATAATTTTATATGTCATAAAACATTATTTTCTTTTGGAGTTTTTCAACCAGTTGAAAATGTACAAATCATTCTTAGCTCACAGATCATACAAAATCAGGTGACAAGTCAGATTTTGCCTATGGGCTGCAGTTTGCTGACCCCTATTGACACCTTTGAATTATGGTGTTGGCGAAGAATACTGAATATACCATAGACTGCCAGAAGAATAAATAAATCTGTCTTGGAAGAAGTACAGCCAGAATGCTCCTTAGAAGCAAGGGTGGCGAGAGTTCATCTCACAGACTTTGGACATGTTATCAGGAGGGACCAGTCATGCTTGGTAAAGTAGAGGGTCAGCAAAAAAGAGCAAGACCCTCAACAAGATGGATTGACACAATGGCTGCAACAATGGCATCAAGCATAACAATGATTGTGAGGATGGTGCAGGGCTGGGCAGTGTCTGGTTCTGTTGTTCATAGGGTCACTATGAGTCGGAATCTACTCAAAGGCACCTAACAACAACAACTCTAATCTTACACTTCAGGAATAAACTAGGATAGGCCAGTGGTTTTAAAATATATTTTAAAACCTTGGGACCCTTTGTTTAAAGATAATCTTGCATGACAACCATCTGTTACCAGATCTTCTATGACTGAAATGAGGATGGGGTCTAGGGTCTAGCATCCCTCCCACTCCCTCAAGAACCTACCCTCCAACATTCTTCCCTACACACACTATTTCTGGATGGATTTTATAGGATACTTTTTTGGAAGCCATACAATGAAACATTAAAGAGAAATAATGACGATTTTGTACTATTTGACCCTCTTTAAAGTAAACAAGGAATCCCTGAGTGGCAAAAACCAACCTAGAGGAACCTCAGAAGAAAGGCCTGGTGATTTGTCTCCAAAAATGTCACAGCCTTGAAAACCCATGGAGCGCAGTTCTACTCTGCAACCCATGGGATTGCCATGAATTGGGATCGACTTGACGGCAACTGATATTGGTAAGGTAAACAAGACCCAGTAGCTCAGGGAGCAATAACTGAAGGAGACCTCCAAAGGCTACATATCCTTCACGGTTTCCCCCCGCCCCACACCAAATTAGACTTCCTAATTATGATTCCAGATGCTTGTCTCTTATTCAACATCTCTCTCATCTGGGATGAGTGTCTCTACAACTTGACCACTGTAGAATGTCTCTCTTGTCTGTTTGACTCTCTCATTCTTCTTTCTTGGCTGTATTGGTTTCTGTCATTGGGATTTGGCTTCTGCTTTGGTCCTGGGCACAGAATGCATTCAGCTCTCGGTCACCCTGTATTCCAGATCCCTCATCACAACAGCCAGATCTGAGTTATGACAAATGTTCTTAGAGGCTAATCAATTCAGTGGGAAGAAAATCAGTCAAAGAAAAAGCCCTGCAGAGAGATCCATGGAGAGCTATCACATGCCAGATCACATTAATAAAGGATGTAAAGGAGGAAACAAACACTGAGTTAGCTCAGCTATGTGCCAAGCGCTATGCTTAATCATTCATCTCTAGAATTAAGAAAAATTTGACAAGCTTTTTTTATAAATGGTGTAAACTGCAATCCAATCTTAAGAAAGAAGTTAAAATGAGCAGTTTTTCTAAGTTCTTCCTTTTCAGGTTAATCAAGTATTATGAGTTCTTCCCCCTCCCCCCACCCCCCATGGAGCTCTGCAGACCCATTTTCTAGAAAGGAGAGATGCTGAGAGAAGAAATGGATCCAAGAAAAACAATTTTGAAAAGCCACCAAAGGCTTCCACTGGTACCTGGGAAAATAAGGCCACTTTCAGTGCAAAAACAAATGTAAACCTTTGAAAGAAAAGCACAAATATGTTCCAAAGCTCATTTCCTATCAATAAGCTAGATGACAGATGAAGAGACCTTCCTATGCATAGAATCCAAACTTCATGGTTGGAAGCCTGTTATAATGGGAAAATTCAAGATGCTATCTCTTGGTTTAAAAAAAAAAAAAAAAACCCAAACCAAACAAAAATCTTTGGCCTGGCTTTTGATTCCAGAGTGGTCACGTTATAACATACGCATAATCTCAGATAATATGTGTTAAATGAAACAAAATTACTGAGCAATTATACTGAGAGCTGCTTTTAGCTCCTGTGCAAAATCAAAAAAAAATTTTTCAAGGCAATATTTGAAAGTCAGTGCTTCTAACATCTTTCATTGCTCTCTACCTATTGATACTGAAAAGAATTAAATATAAAATGGAACCTGAGACAAATCAAAGGATGTGCATTTATTAATTAACCACCACATATTTATTTTGTTAGGACTTCCAGACCTACTCTTCAACTTTCTTCACTGTGCTCTATGCCTGAGGTGGTGCGGCAGAGTTCTAAGGACTGTATCAAATAAGCTTCCTCGTCCTCTGACTTTTAATTGAGCATAGCCAATGAAAAAAGCCTGCTGAAGATCAGCAAGAAAGAGGAGTGTGGAGTGAACATATTTATTTAACTGGCTCCCTCCCTGTTTGAGAAAGGTTAACAGGGCTCCATTTCTTTTCTAAAGGCTACCACTCCTGTGTCCAGTAACCATTCCCTCCCCCTGAATCTTAAAGGCGCAGTAGTGGTAACGGCTCTCCACTGTTGCTAGTCTTGGGATGCTTTACCGTTCCTTGTTAATTTCCCTTAATCCTGGTCACATCTATGCAAGTATTTCCTTCATTAACCTGGCCTCAGTTCAAACGTATCATGTATTTCTTGTGCTAACTCTGAGGGTAAAAACCAAAAACCGAAACCCATTGTCATCGAGTGGATTCTGACTCATAGTGACCCTATGGACCGAATAAAACTGCTCCATAGGGTTTCCAAGGAGCGGCTGGTGATTCAAACTGCCAACCTTTTGGTTAGCAGCCGAGCTTTTAACCACTATGCCACCAGTGCTCCTCAGGGTAATGTTCCTATTTTTTTTTTTTTTACTCTTACTCATGACTGAACAAAGAGAGTTTTATCCATTGTTTTACAACCAACACCGTGTACTGATATCTTTTACTGTCCACCTGTTGGTGCCACTGCTAGGAAATGAAAAGGGTCAAAAAGAGAAAAGGACATATATAGTAAGGAGGAATTTGCTTTGCTGTGGTGTTTAAGTTGTGTTTAAAGGATATGTGTATACAGGATGTGTATGTATGCTATACTGTTCTATTTGTTGAGAATTAAAAGACACCCTGAGAGATTACTGAGCAAAGAGACAAATGCAAAACGTATTTTAGGAATTTGGCTATAAATATTATTTTCAACTACATCTCGAGTATCTCCATACAGGTTAGCCTCTCAGTAGTTGATTAGCTGTCTGCCCATGGTCTGTCGTGTGGTGGAGAATCACATGGGTGATTGTGCAAGCAGTATGATTAGGTAGGGATGGCCTAGAGAGAGGCCATCTGAACTTGAGAAAAAGCTTATCATATTAAGTGATAAAAGCAAGACATAAGAGGAACTCTTCTATGCTTCTAGGGAAAGTGTAAATTGGTAGACCCACTTTGGGAAATAATTTTTATCTAATAAAGTTGAAGTCTAAGCATGCCCTGCAGCCCAGTAGTTGTGCTTTTAGGTTTAGACCCTAGGGAAACTCTTACACATTTTCACCAAAAGACATGGGCAAGAATGTTCATACCAATTTTGTTTATAATATCCATCACAGTAAAATGGATAAATACATACCATATGTTTATAAAATGGAATACTATACAGCAGTGAAAATGAATAACATATATGTATTTCAACATGGATGATTCTCACAAGCAAAATCTTGGGCAAAAGAGAAAATTGCAGAAGAATATTCTAAAGTATACTTCTATTATTTAAGATTCACCATACATGTGTGGTAAAAAATATAAAGAATGTGGAGGGAATAACTACCACAAAATTCAGGAGAGTAACCACCTTGGAAGGTAGGATACGGAGCATGATAGTGTTGGGGAGGGCCATACAGGGGACCCACAGGAAACTTCAAATGTTGCATTTCTCAAACATACTAATGAGTGCAGGGGTATTTATATTGTTATTATCTGTATACCTTACATGTCTATTATATTCTTTGTATCTACATATGTATATAAAGAATTCATCATATATAAATAATTCATTATAAAATGCAAAAGTAAGGCATAAAATTATTTGCAGTGGGTCAAGCTTTATTTTTATATGTATGTATGTACAGAAGATGTTCTCAAAGGAATTAGAAACAAAATAATATTAGTTTTCATTAGATCACAAGATTACAGGTGGTTTCGATTTTCTCACATTTTTCAAATTTTCTACAATATGTAGAAATACATTTATTTTTTCTAAGAAAAGTATATAGCAAATAATAAGTAATAGATACTTGGAAAAATAGCAATAGCTTCAGTCAAGTTCTAGAGCAGTTATTGTATTGAACATCTCATTTATATCAGTATCCACAAAAAGAGGAAACTGTAAATAAAAGGTCTTACATGTGACTAAAAGGCAAAAGGAAGAAGAAAATGCCTACGAGCCAATGACAGTGTCTATCTCCAGCAACAATTATGTTACAGGAGAAGGATTTCAGGAGACCATTAGAATATGAACCTGTTTTTAAAGCTGCCAAAGGTGACCTTAATTGTGCAGCCATGTTCTGTTCAGAACAATTATTCAGCATTCAGGTGCTATGTATAGTAGCTGTGTGATACAGTCATGTTTAAGGGATAGTTGCTGTTCATTTCAGCTGCACTCTTTCCTTTAGGCTGTTATTAAGATTTCATGGAGTTTGCAAAATGTCTGTCTCTTGAGACTTTGCAAAATGAATGGCAACTACAAAGACTTTTTGATGCTCAATGTCAGGGAGGACGATTCATCTGGCTGTGCTGCAGTCCAGCAGCACCAAGACCTGTTATTAATAGGATGCTTAATAACAAATGTGCCAATTCTTCAACTTATATTAACTGTCCCTATAAGCGAAGTATGCACAATCATATTTATAGATATATTGAGAACAGTGTTGATAAGCCTTGCATTGATTAAAATAAACAAGGTGTAGCCAGAATTATTCATTTTAATGCAATATACAATCTTAAGATTTACATTTGAATCAGGCTGCATAATTTTATGACCTACAGTCTTCCTGTCATACGATTTATGAAGGTATCTCAAAAACTAAGACTAGGAAGAGGCCCTTGGTTAGCTTTACCCCGTTCTTCAATGAGCACACACATTTTATTCTCCTCTAACCCTTTTATACCATTATAATTTGTACCAAAGATATTAATAAGTGAGAATTCCAGACATTAGTGGTTTTTTTAAATAGTTTTAGGTGTAATATATTTTAAGAATCTGGTCCCTTAACTAAACTAAACATTTGTGGACTTAATGTAATTAATTTTGAACAGCCTATATAATAATAGGCTGTATATATGGCTTCATAAAATCATAGAATGTATGGTTTGGAAATAGTCTTAAAGATCAGCTAGTACAACCGTTCACCCAGTGCTTGAATCCCTTATAACATCCCCATTCATTAGTCTCTACCTCATCTTGGAACTGCTCCAGAAAGGGAGAATATAAGACTATTTGAAGCCCTGGTGGTAACAGTGGTTAGTTAAGAGCTCAGCTGCTAACCGAAAGGTCAGCAGTACGAATCCACCAGCCGCTCCTTGGAAACCCTATGGGGCAGTTCTACTCTGTCCTATAGGGTCGCTATGAGTCGGAATTGACTTGACGGCAACGGGTTTGGTTTACTGCAAATAGGAAGTACTAATTTACATATACACATGTATATATAAAATATTGCTCCAAACCTGTACTGCTCCTTGTTTTAAACTCAGTATGACATATACTACTGGGCAAGAAAGGAAAAAAAATCCTTCCATTGTGTCCTTATATATATTCCCCTTCAACATAAATTTAACAGATCATGGAGGACTCAGAGTTTTCCTTTTCTTTGATCTCTGAAATGAAATATTTAGATAGTGGCAAAGACCCTAGCTTCTAGGACACATGCAAAGATACAAAAATACCCTAAATAACTTATTGTTTTCATCTTTTAAATTTATTTTGACCATGTGTGTTTGGTCCAAGTAAGTCAAGTCAAAAAGGCACAGAGCCTCTTGCCAAGATTATGTTCTAAACAAGAGGATACAATTTCAGAAAGACATTGGAAAACTCATTCAAAAAGCTGTATTGGATAGGAAACCAAACTAACCACCAGAGAATCACTATCAACTGTAAAGAGTTAACAGGGCAATTTTAAGTTTTCTGGGCCAAAGGAAGTTTCATGGAGAAGTGAGTTTAGGAATCTTTTGACTCTAGCTATAAAAAGTGCTTGGCTAGTCTTGGGGAGTAAATGCCTTCCTAGCCTAAAAATTTGACTTGCTGCAATGTCTGCAGCCTCACTATTAGAAAAGCCTGCTGAGTGCCTTACAAAGGACAAATATTGTATGATCTCACTAACATGAAGTACCTAGAACAGGCAAATATATGGAGATCAGAGTTTAATAGTGGTTACCAGGGGCAGAAAGGAGGGAAATTGAGGGGATTATTGTTTAGGAAGCACTGAGTTTTTGTTTATGGGGATGGAAAATTGGCAAAGGATATTGGTGATGGTTACGCAACATGATTAATGTAATTGATCTCACTGAATTGTATACGTGAAAAATGTTGAATTGGCAAATGTTGTGTTATCCATATTTTTACAACAATAAAAAAAAGAAAGGCATGGCTTTTGGGTTTAAAGTCCTCTCAGTTTTCAAGACCTCCTGGCACTGAGCCCCTAGCATAGACCCACTATAATGTAAAGCCTTACTGACTGGTGACTGGTCTGGAACGAGATGCTGGACAGGCTCTTGGCAGATGATAGAGCTCTGTGGTGCTGGAAGAAGATACAGAAAGGCAAAGAGGGAGAAGAACTAAAGATAAACTTCACTCTCTGCATAATTTTTCCAGGGCTGGCCCTTCCAAAGTACATTACCTCATTTATTTTTAACATTAGTTTACTTTGAAAATTTTCTTATAGACCTACCCAAGGCCAGGGCAAAGACTGTCAAGCATTTTTGTTCAACCCAATGTATGGAACTAATTACATTGTGAGAAGCGCCTTCTTCAGGAATCAAATTCCAGTGCTTAAATCTTGGCAGATGTTTATGTAAAATCTATAGCCAATCATGAATAGTCTGAAGGATAAGAGATCTTTCTTGTTTAGCATTATGCTGGGAACACATTAGGTGCTTTATGAAAGTATTTTGATGAAGAGTAGCTGAAGAGCATACCTAATGATAAAGACAGTTTCATAGTGAGTCATTTATCCAGCTACTTCCCGGTTTGAAGAATTGAGGGTCATTAAGACTGAATCAATTTCTTTTTATACTTTCACTTTCTAAATTGGCAAAAGAATCTGAGATGAAGAACAGACTTCAGAATGACTATGTTAAAAGAAACACAAAAGCTGTTTGTTTTATACTCAGTTAAGAATATTGTAAATAAATTATTCATCCAGAAGCTGAAAAACTTATGTCACTTAAGTGCTTGGGATAATCAAAAGCAAAATGGGTTCAATTACCAAGAATGGGGAGGAAGGGAAGAAACTAGAAAAAGACTTAATGATGAAGTGCTGCAATATTATAATGAGAATACATGGGCTTTTCAAGGCTATAAAATCTCATGTGAATTCAAACTTGCAAGCAAGAAGAAATAAGTAAGGTAAGTATCAATTAAACCTGTATCACATTGACCAGAAAGGAAAGCATTACTAATCCATTAAAATCAGTTGTTTTTTTGCCTTTATTATTGTCTTATCCTGGGGTTCCCAAAAAGCAGAGTCTGTCACAAAGACCAGCTTGCTTCTGAAGGTTAAGTGCTGCCACTGACCTCTGCTATTCCAGAATGCCATCTTTCTCCCTTGGTATTACGGAGCTAGTTCCATGGCAGCATCTTCTGTCAACCCTGGCCTGCAGGGGATAGCCACCACCGAGCCTCTCAAAAATATCATTGATCCTTTTGCCAGGACAAATATTACTGCCTTAATGAAGTAACGGTCCTATGGCTCTTCTAGGGAACATGGTCAGGTGGGGGGTTCCCCAATCTCACAAAATCAATCCATTCTAACATTCCACTTTCTAAGACTCTGATCCCTTCCTCACTATCATGCCCAGGTATTCCTGCAGGCCATTATTGTATCAAACCTTCAAAGAGCCATCCTAGAGCATATAAGAGCAAAATTCAGGTGCTCCTGCCAATATTTTGAACCCCAAATCACAGGTGAATGCTCATAGGTCAATAGTTCCCTTGTCTGATACCCTCATGATTCACTCCCACATGTGTTGTCTTGGTTCCTGCCAATACCAATTACCTGATCCTGTAAGTCTTTCCTGTGATTTGCCTACACCAGAGGGTATTTCTCTGCTTCGACAGTGCTAAGACCTGGCCCTGATTCCCAGCCTTGAGGCAATGAGGGGCAGCAGGAGCAGTTCTTGAGAAAGACAGACATCATATTCAAGTTACCTGCCTCAGATGCGGTCTTTTCAGTGTATCCAAGCAAGCGGAGGTTCTCTCTTCCAGCAAAGAGGAGGAAGCTAATTCTGCCAGTTGGAAGGGTTAGTCGAATCTGGGGTTTAAGATTCTCAGGCTCATCCATCCATATGTGCCCATCCAAGTCTAAGGGTCCCACTCATTTCCTGTCACAGCACCGACTTTGATATAGGAAACCTACCAAGACCTGTGCTTTCAACTGTCTTTGCATCTCTGTCATCCTTACAATTAGATCATGGGCCTGGTTTCCAGCACAGTCTGACCAAAGCTGTAGAGATAAGTCCCTCCCTTATCTGCTGCCATAGAGACCCTCTGGCTTTCAGTGTTGCTTGAATTAATAGTTGGTTGACCTGATCCTTTCATTTAAAAAACAACAGATTTCTAAAGTAGTTACAAAAGCCATTTACCTTCATCATATCATTATAATTATCGTTGCCCCCAGACTTTTCCTGTGATGTTGCTATTACATAACCCAATACTTCACCTTCCACCTAAACTTTGTCCCAAATCAGTGTAGATCAGAGTTTTAGGAATTGTGATACTTTTAGAAGCAAGCTGAATGTTATCACTATCCCACCCTGGCACCAACTCTTTAGTCTGGTTCTCCTAAACGCAGAATCACAGAGAAAGACTTATGTGCAAGTAGTTTATTTTGGAATATGATCCCATGGAGCAGTGGTCAAGGGACAGGAAAGTGTCTCCCCTTTTGGGGAGAAGGGAAAGCCAATACAAGGATGTGTTATCAAGTTTACCATCAGTAAGGTGACTGGAACTTAATCCCAGTGGACCTTCCAAGAAGCCTTACGAAATATATCTCAAAACCTTCTTTCTGGGGATAAAATGAGGAAGCAATTATCCACTGGCTTCTGTCTCCCATTGCTCAATGTCACTCTGCTGGTCGAGTTCTTCTGGGTTATGCACTCCATGAGTGCTGAGCAACTGCTGAGCAAGTGCTGAGTTTCCTGTGGTTGATTGCTACTTGCTGTGCTGTCAGAGAAGGCCCAGGGCAGGAAGCAAGCCAGAAGCAAGGCAATCAGTTTTTTTCTGTGAGACTGTTTGAAACCTCTGCTGAACTGGTCACTGCAGCAGTGACTGGACTATGTGGTGGGCTGAGAGAATTGGAAATGGATACAAGAGGTGTCTGATACAATTGCCAGCGATGGTTGGCATTTACTGTGAGTTCTTCATTTACACAGCACTGTGGTAAGCATTGGGGATATAACGTATTCCACCAATCCTTATCAGACTTACAACCTGGTTAGTCTGGTTAGACTTACAAATCTATATCCTGAGGAGTATGGAATATATACATGCACACATAATAAATAAGTGTATTTTCTTGGAAAAAAACATGACTATTTGATAGTTCATAAACTTGTATTGCATTGTTTTGGCTACATGTAAAATTGGTTTTACTGATTATTATTTTGCCATTATAGCCACAACACACATTCTTGAGAAAACAACTATATGCAAACATGCCCTTGAAATTACTGTCGAGATGATGTTGAGGACAATGTGTTTCATATCCTATAACAACCTCTTCATTAGGATGCTCAAGTGAAATATTTCTTAATATTTATGTCAGGAAAAGATGGTCTTTTCCTGGACTCCCCTCCCACCCAAATTAAGAATCTTATCAAAGTGTAAATCTTGCAAATAATGCTGTTCTTCTCTTTGCTTTGACCACTGGGAAGCTCACAGCCAAATCTGCATTCTACTTCTGGTGATTTAACAGGATCTTCTAGTAGTCATTTGTGTAAACTAATTGTATCTTCTGGTTTCATTTGATTTGTTGTTGTTGTTAGGTGCCATCAAGTCAGTTCCAATTCATAGCGACCCTATGTACAATAGAACAAAACACTGCCCAGTCCTGCACCATCCTCACAATCATTGCTATGCTTGAGCCCACTGTTACAGCCACTGTGTCAATCAATCACTCAGTCTTGTTGAGGGTCTTCCTCTTTCACTGACCTTCTAACTTTACCAAGCACGATGTCCTTCTCCACTCTTAATTCCCTTCCCCACTCTTAATTCCCTTCCCATTGATTTGTTTATAAATTTATGCTTTATATTTTATTTTATTACTTATTATATGTACTACTTCAAGTACTTATTTATACTGAGATGGAACATAAATTCATCTAATTAAAACAATTTACAGAGTGTTGAATATACTACCTTATATTTAAAGTGAAATGGCAAGTGAACTTATTGAATGTGAGTGATACAGCAGAGGTGGTAAAGTATAAACATGTGCATGGAAGGGTAATCTTGAAGAGCAGCTTTACACTGATGAAGAATAAGTGGCTGTATAAACAATAACACCCATGAAGAATGTGCTCCTTAGAACAATCAACTATACGAGACCAAATGGACAACATTTGCCCAAAAGCAAACATGAGGAGTCAAAGATGGGCAGGGAAACTGCGGGGATAGAAATGGGGAAGGCAGGGTGGAAATGGGGAGAGTGCTGACACATTGTTGGGGATAGCAACCAATATCACAGAACAATTTGTGTATGAACTGTTGAATGGGAAACTAATCTGCTGTGTAAACTTTCACCTAAAATGCAATAAAATGTTCAAAAAAGAATAAGTGGCTCTGAAGTTGTTATTCAGGAAAGTGTATACCTATTATTAAAAATGGCAGCACTGGTAAAATTAGCAATATGGCATTAGTCTTGTATTTTCTTACATCGTTTCAAGTCACATTAAAGTCTCGAAGTAAACTAGAAACACTTATTTCACTCTACATGTCTCATTTACTGCCTAACTATTTAGGTCAGGTAATTTATCTTTACTTAAAATAAGTATATCCATTAAGAATACTAATACTGAAGATGCTATATGAGTTTATTTAATTTGCTTCTTGAAACAATTCAGTCTAAAACTGTCAAATGCATAGTCCTGACACATAACAGAATTAACCCTATCTCACAATAAAATTAAAAAATATATATATTTTTAAAAACCATGAAACCAATATTTACAGCAAAATATAACAGGCTAACATAATATGTAAAATATTATTAGAAGGGTTTGCCTAGAAAAGACAAGCTCTATTAAAATACTACTTCACAGCCAGTTAGAGTATTTTAACTGTTTAAGAAACTATGGAAATAGGAATTACTAAAAGAAATGAGGCAAAGAAATATGATATATAAGGATCAGGATATAAGGGAGCGAGAGAGAGAACACAAATATATTTACAATTATCCAAATATTAGAGCACTCTGAACACTGAAAATCCTGAATCATCTTATGAGATGATGCAAGAATATTTCAGTCTTAGAATGGTAGCATTTGACAAAATCTCATGGTGTTTATCCCAAGTTAGGGGTCAACTCCCAGGAGACATGATGAACTCAGTGCAGCAATTAATCATAGCGATGAGTATAAAATTACACCGGCAGCTCTGTGACCAACCCAGGGGAGGGCTGCAGAAAGTCCCTTTGGCAGCTGCCTGCCCAGCTAATGGTATTAACTAATGGAGAAGCCAAATACAAACCGACTATATAGCCTTACGGTGAAATTGCTTTCCAGCTATTCACATAAATGTAGACTTGACCAGGCCAAAATATAGTCAAAGTGAGGGCACTGATATTTCTATGTCTCTAGAAGGATTATTAAAAGATAATTATCAGTGAGTCAGGTACCAGGGTCTATAATCCAGGACTAACAGTAAGTCAGTCTTTTCCTAGATAAATGTGATTAATTTCAAAATCCTAACCATCTGTAGCAGTTGTGAGGGAGAAATAAATTTATAAAAAGTAATAAATAACACCTTGTCAAATGTATCTCTTACCAGCATTTTACTGGTAACAGCCACATGAACAGTTTGTTCATGCAAAGATAATATATTTATCAGTCACTCTGGAAGAGGTGGGTGGTTGTAAGCAGGGAGAATTCTGGTAACCAAAGAATCATTTATTACATTGCTCCATTCTTGATAGGTTTAGTTTTCTTACAGTAATCACATCAAGTATTTACAGAGTACTTAACAATGTGCTCTGGAGCCCTGGTGGCGCAGCGGTTAAGAGCTATACAGTGAGCTATGGCTGCTAACAAAAAGGTCAGCAGTTTGAATCCACCAGCCATTCCTTGGAAACCCTGTAGAGCAGTTCTACTCTGTCCTACAGGGTCACCATGAGTCGGAATCAACTCAATGGCAATGGGTTTGGTTTTATTTTACCATGTGCTAAGAGATGTTTTCACATGCCATTTGTTCATTTAATTACTGCAACAACCCTACAAAGTAAGTACTACTATTATTCCCATTTACAGAAGAGGAAACAGTGCAGAAAAGTGGTTAAGTAACATACCTAAGGTATAGGGCAAGCCATAAAGTGGTGGAGTTGGGATTAAAGCATGGATTTATCTCCAGAGCTTTATCTCACTTAACCACTTATGCAATTACTTATGTGGATACTGCCTTTGAAACCATTCTTTTTCCATCAATCTTCAAGGGAGTTCCATTCCCATGCATTTAAAAGTCCTGGAAATATACTAGCTGTTCTATTCCAGAGTAGAGGTGCCTGTCCGTTTCCAAAGGAATAAGACATGATTTACAATTTCATACATGGGGAGGGATCTGCTTACCTAGTTTCCAAAGTAACACCTCCTACTCCTCTTCCTTTCCTCCCCTACCCTTTCTTCCTTGAAGTTGAAAACTCAATTTTAGATCAGGAAAGGACCCTAGAGGTCTTATTACTGTTTTTAAGTGATAAAAGCAGGGCTCAAAAAGATTAAGTGATTTATAGTTGGTTGGTAGGTCTCCCCAATGTCTGGACTCCCTATCTAGGGCTCTGTCCCATCACATTATAGTACTTTCCACCTCTGCCTTATGCTTTTCCAGCCACCTGACTCAGGAAATGCATCATGGAAATCATTTGTTCAGTCTCAGTAAAGGGAGCTGTACCACTGATATTTGGACTGCTCTCATGTTGTAACGGAAACACCGAAAGAGGCTTTACTGAGCTTCTCTACGGCAACCACCGCCTGTGACACTGGACACAAACAGTTCTGAAAACTAATCTCAATTCTCTATTTGAACTAAAAGGAAGAAAGCAAACACATGAACGTGTCAGACTGGGGATTTAACCTAGAGAAGAAAAAAAAAAAAGCCAGACAGAAATAGAAAAGCGGGAAGGAACACAGGAAATATAAAGGAAAATATCAGCTGTATAAATTACATTAACACTGGGCCTCCTGGCCATTTTTAAGTTTCACATTTCTGATGCATCAGACAGGTTTCCCATCTCCATTTCCTTCTGCCTCCCTACGGTCCTTCTTTCTGGCACCACTTGGGAAAATAATCTATAAGCTGATTGCTAACTGACATGAGATTAAAACGGACAGTTATACACACACACACTTGCCTCTACAATATAGAAGAGGTCATGTCAACAATTATTTAGACACATTAGAGGCCTGTTATTGAAATACATAATCTTTTTGCCATGTTTCTCAGGGTGATGCTGGTATTTTGGGTGAAACAATTATTCCTTGGATAGATTATTCCATACATTGCAGGATTTTTCATGCTCCTGCCCTGCCACTAAACTCCAATAATTGCACTTAGTCATTGTAACCATCAAAACACACCCTTAAGCATTTCCAAGTACCTCCTGGGGTGGGGCAATACTTCCCCACTGAGAAACACTGGGACTGAGAACAACACCATAGTTCAACTTAGAGGCATTATTAACAATATAGATTCATATATTTTATTCAAAACATATTTATTGAGTGTCTGCCATGCACAAACTCCTGTGCTAGTTGCTGGGGGTACATTGGTGTTGTAATGGAACATATGGGATGGTGTGAAAAATAGATATTGGTGTGAAAGACACAGATATACATATATATTTACATATCTAATAACAGCAACAAAGAAGACACGTGCTGTTATTACAGCCTCTAACGGGAAATTTTGCCCAGACAGATGAGTTAGGGAAGGCTTCCATGAGGAAGTGATGCTTGAGCTGAGATATGAAACATAAGCAGGGGTTAACTTGGTGAGGATGAGGCAAGAACCTTCTGAATGTGCAAGTTACTCTGAAGAGGCAGCATGTATGTATGAGAGACTGACACGGGACCAGTGTGGCTGAGCAAATGAGAGGGAGCATGGTGTGAGATGAGGCTGTAGAGGTAGAGGCCAATCCACTCAAGATCTTGTAGCCCATGTTAATAAGTAAACTTTCCAGGAATTACTAGTGGAGTGAAGCCCTAGTGGCGCAGTGGTTAAGAGCTCAGCTGCTAACCAAAAGGTCGACAGTTCGAATCTACCAGCCACATCTTAGAAACCCTATGGGGTAGTTCTACTCTGTCCTATAGGGTCGCGATGAGGCAGAATCGACTCGATGGCAATGAGTTTGGTTTGGTTTGGTTTACTAATGGAATGAAGTTTGGTAGAAGGCCTAGGAAGGAGATGGATCACATGAGATATAAATCCACCAGTAGGTGTTGTCTCACAAAGTTTATGATCAAGTCAACTTTCATCCAGATGGAGATAAACTAGCACAGATGGAAATATCTTCAGTGTGTTGTAAGTGTGCGGAATTGACTCACTCAACAAATTTGTTGCCATGCGAGGTTCTATGGAGGTTGTAATACATAATAGCAGATACCTGTCCAGAAATGTTGAGGAGAATTTAGAGACAACCTGGAGGAGTAAAATGTTACAGGGGAATGAATACGAAGTTGAAGCTCCAGGAACTGAATCTGGCTCCCAAACTTTCTTGCCACATGGGAACTTCACTAGTTCTTGATTAGGATTTTTATCAGTAGAACGAGGACAATTATACCTCAGGGTTCTGAGTAGAATTAACTGAAATATCCTGAGTTAGGGTGTCTAACTCAATATTTGGCACATTCTAGGTGCCCAATTCATGCTTCTAACATAACTAAGTTTCTTCAGTTGTAAAATAAGGGCAATAATACCTACCCTGACACTCTAAGGATGCCGTCATGAGGCCAAATTGGGTAAGTTGGTAAAAAAGCACAGGGTATTATTATCATAAATAAAGGGATGTGAGATGTCACTCTGAATCTTTCATCTCTTTACTGTTCTGTTAGTGGGCTATTTCCATGGAAACAAACTGTTCCTTGGAATACCCCTCTCCTCTTAGCCCTTAGACATGTTTTAGGTAAGGGGAAGAAGACATGATAATATACATTTTTGGTCTGATTAAATAACCCTTTTAATCAGGATTCATTTATTGTGTCCCTGATCAGAACGTTCAGTAGTGGTAGCCTAGCTGGGCACCATCTAGTTTTTCTGGTCTAAAGGTGGAGGAGGCAGTGGTTCATGCAGACAGTTAGAAAGGAGCAGTATTCTTAACTGCAATAATTATATAAAGACTATAGGACTGGAAATCAGAAGACCTGGTAAGATTGTGTCCCAAACTATTTTTATGGCCTCTGTTCAAGTTACTTAGTGGGCCTCATTTCCTGTTTGTAAGAGGCAAAGATGGTGAATTCTAAGGTCTTTTACAACTCTAAAGTTTGATGATTCTATAATTACTATATAATAAAAAAAAGAGTAGTTTATAAAACACAGATCCTAAAACTCTGCTTCTACTCTGTGTCAGGTCAGGTTTCCTAGAAGCAGAGCCTGAGATGAGGATTCTTTTGCAAGTGATTTACTGAAGGAGTGGTCTCAGGAGAAATCTGTAAGGGAATAAGGGAAAAGGTGGGGCAAGGGAAAGAGCTAAGCAAAGATGCAGTTTCTGGAGAAGTCTAGCCTCAGCCTGATCCCACAGGGAGCTCTGGAGTGTAAATTGTACCACAACGTGTTTCCCACCTTGAATCAAGCAGCCTGGGCTTTTACACCTTCATATCAGTAGGTCATCGGCCATGAACTACTTTGGGAAATGGAGGCATAACCTCCCAGGCTTTTCTGGGTGGGGCAATCCTCTGGAGAGCGGATAGGAGCTGTTTGCAGCCAACACCACAGCAGCTGGGGGATGGTTGGACTGGCCTGGAAAGGGCTTGGAACAACTGTTAAATATTAGCTCTTCTCTATATCTAATTTTTATATTTAAATGGCATTATCAGGTTATAAAACATTCATATCACTTAGCTCATTTGACCTTAATCATTTTTTTTTTTTTACATAGTAAGCATTTGACAAATACACATGGAAAGAACTGGTCATTATGTTTCCAAAAAGGAGAAGGCTCTTATATAGCTGTAAAATTTTTTTTTGTTAGTATTTCATTTAGAAAGTATATTGAATGAAATGGTTATTCAATGAGGAAGTAGAAAATGCAACTCAACAATTAAGGATTCTAGGAAAAAAATATATAAAAGAGTTCTTTATTCTTTACTGGAAAATAAATACTTGACAGAAAATGGCTTGTACACAAGAGTGAAATTGAAATTAAAGTACCCTTAAGTTGTTTTCTTACTTCCATCAAGTGACCTTATACCAGGAACTTGTATTACATTAAGACCTGACTGAATACTGGATAAGGAGAGTTTATTAGAACTTTAACACAAAACAGAGCATATATAATGCTGATAATCTTTGTTTTTGTTTAAAAAATAAGAGTATTCTCTCAGTGGAAGAAATAATAGATGTCTACGCATGAAATGGAGTCCTAGTGGTGCAGTGGTTAAGAGCTATGGCTGCTAACCAGAAGGTCGGCAGTTCAAATCCACCAGTTGCTCCCTGGAAACCCTATCAGGCAGTTCTACTCTGTCCTATAGGGTCACTATGGTCGGAATCAACTCGATGGCAACTTTTTTTTTTTAACCTATGAAATATTCCCCTAAAACAGACTGCTACTTGAAATATGATTTAGGGATTTAATTCCTTAACACTATGATAACTTGTTAAAAATAGCACGAATAACATTTTAAGCCATTATTAACATAGACCTCATAAAGAAGACAGACTAAGGAACAAATTTGTTTTTTAAAGGAAACCTAGCATAGATCATGAGGGAACTGTGAACTTGAGGAAAAGCAAGAACAGGGAAAACAGACGTACTAAAAATAAACAAGGTGGATTTCACCATGAGAATTTGATGAAAAGTTAGGGATTTTCTCCCCAGAGTGGAAAATTCATATGCACACAAAATTCTGCTATCATTTTAGTGTACTTATAGAATACTGAACCCCTCCATGAACCACTACTATAAAGACAAATGGTAGACTATGAAGAAGAAATGTAGGCCAGAAGAAAATTGCTGTTCTGAATAGTTATTTCTTTTTTCTTTCAGTTAGAGAGAGAACATTTCAGGCTTGATGTTAATTAAGCTTCAGTGAATAAAAAATACAGTTAAACATATATAACACAATATTCACTAAGATTTTTGTGAGGGGAAGAAAAGTGATTACAGGTGGAATTTCATTAGGAAGGCCAAGGAGATATTTCATGACTGACTGGGCTAAGATTACATTTCTGAACCAATAGGAACTACTCATTAGGGTTTTTTCATAGTAAATTTTGCTTTTTTTCCTAAATTATCAAGTCACCCTCTCTTTAATTACTTATTTTCTTGAAATCATTACAGCCTCGCTGTACACTCAGGATGTAGTCTAACAGGAAGCCCTTTGCAAACCAAATACTTCTCTACCTCTCCCACTTTCGAGAAATGTAAGAGAAGCTAGTTTGATTTAGATTGGTGCTGTCTTTCATCTATTCCAGCTCTATTTTTAACCACTGACTTTTTGGGACTATCAAGGTCCATCCCTTGCCTCTTTCTACAACCTGTCTATTCTCTTGGCTTCACGGAACCTGGCTTTCTTCCCTGTTTTTATAATCCACCACCATCTATTTGGTGTTTTGGTTTTTCTTGACCCCAGCTCTTCAGTAAGGTCTTTAAGCAGATTTCCCGAAACAGAATAGGTCATCTAAACAGCTCCAATTCAAGATTTTAGAAAATCATAACATACTCTTAAGGCCAAGGGTTCATATTTAAAGAAAATCTAGTCACCTCAGATTTTCATTTCTATTTGAATTGCATGTAAGAGGAACACTTAATCATTGTGAGATTCACTTACATGCTCAGCAGTGCTCACACACTCCATGTGCAGATTGGGAGCCAGACTAATTCTTTTTTCCTCCCAAATTATTAAACCAGGTAATACACTTTTATTAAAGTTAGAACCAACTGAAATAATTCTGGAAAATTAATGCTCCAAATGAATGTAATTTCAGAGCTCGGTGAGTACATTATAGGCTTATTATTCTTACTCTGTATAGGATGTTATATTCAGCAGTTTTGATTTCTATAGAAAACTAGGAATAATTTCTCTGTCTTTTCTGCATGATAACCTGATTACCTGGCACTTTTCCTGAAATGAAAGGGTATCATTGTAGTTTGGGATGCCATCATCTTTTAAAAGTTATTCAGTTAAAATATCACAGGGCAATGGAAAATGGTCAGGGTTGTTAAATTTTCTGACATAAGCCAAGAGCTACAACATGAATGTACTACCTTGATATTCTCTCTCTCTCAAACACACACACACGCACACACACACACACAAATATAACTAGCATACACAAATGTATATTATACCAAGTACTGTATGAGGTATGAGGCATATCTATAATAAAAATAAAAGAAACATAATCTCTGCCCTCATGGAACTTAATTTTCTAGTGTATTAAACAAAGACTACATGCAGAGAAATTGTTCCTCAGTAGGAGGAAAGACTCTCCCTAAGTCATAGCAGGGGGGAAGAGGAGATGAAGTAGGTTCATAATCTGGTGGTGGGAAGAAGAGGGAATTTCCATTTGATGTTTACTATTTTCCTTAAGGTAAGGTCATAAGCTCAGACTAAGGAGAAAGGAACCAAAAAAGGAGGTTTAAAGAGAAAGGAGAAGGTTACCTTGGAGACTGGAACACTATGAAGTTACTGGGCAATGCTAAAGGTCCGTTTAAATTAGACATAATGAAGATAGGGTGAAAGCAATCTGCCTAATTTTGTGATCCTTTCTAGCAAAGTTGAGTGGCTGGGATGCAGGAATGGAAACGGCAAATGGTTGGTTTCAACCGGGATGGGTTTTTTTCACGGCAAATACAATGGAGTGACATGGGGCAAGAAACAAGAGTAAGATTGCTTTCAACAGAACACATAGAAAGACAGACCAATGGAATTAGGCTGAGTTCAGAGGAAAGTGAAGAAAATGGAATAGTGGATAAAGAACCATCAATAGAAACAATGGATTGGGGTTATAATTGCTCTAGTGTAAGTATCAGAGCAACATCCTGTAAGGAATGGCTACGGTTAAGGGAGTAGGATGTTTGCACTTCTTATTTTGTAGTTAGTGAAGCTTTTGAAGACTTGGTTCAGGTTGTGAGCCTGGCTGGATAATGCGGAGTGGAAGAACAGGTCAGTGGAGATAGGGATGGGTCAAAGAATTCAGAGTGAGTTTTTGGCCACATGGATGTTGAAATTGCCAAGAATGATAACAGCAGTCAGAGTGTAAAGGAAGAATATGAACTAGGTGATAAATTCTTTAGTGAATGAAAGGGAGTAACCAAGAAATCTAAAGAAGTAGCAACAAGAAGTTAGAAAAGTCCACATGGTGTGATCTTACAAAAAAGGACAGTCATGATCAGGAAGTGTAAATGGGGAGAAAGGAGACATATCTGTCCTGAAATACTAAATAAAGTAAGACAGTATTGTTCTGCTTTAGAGGAATATAGTGAACCACATCCTCTGAGGATGGCTAAGTTTCAGTAAAGGCAAATAGGTGATCAGCCAAAAGGTTGTTTCAGCTGGGCCAAATGGTTGTGTGTGTGTATGTGTGTGTATGTGTGTGTGTGTGTACACTTGTGTGCATAAATATATGTGGCCTTTGTTAATCATGGCTAAATCCTTTTTGGTTTTCAACAATTTGGAAGACCAAAATAGTATTTTTCTAATGGAAAATTTTATTTCTTGAAAATATTTACATATGTTTCAATCAAGAGTCATCAGGCATATTCAGACTGAGACCACGTGTTTTAATCCTTTATGGTCTTACACTAAAAAGCAAAGCAAATAATAATCTAGGTCCCACCAAACACTTTTTAAAAATGTGCTTACTTATCTCTTAAATGGAAGCCTTTGCATCTTCACTGATATAGACCAGTGGTTTTCAAACTGAGCACCAAGGATCCTCAGGGACTCTACATATTAACAACATATGCCTTCAAAGCACTAATGTAGAATACTGTTGCTGTCTGATGCCTCACCACCAATATTGAACAGAACAGCTCTGCATCTCTTTCATGTATTGAGTTTTGGCATTTTGTTTGAAGAAAGGCTTACCATATATATGTATACGTATATATATATATATATATATACATATATACTTTAATAAAGTAGAAATTTTAGACGGAGGTGATTCATCTCAGCAGATGCTACTAATCTGTCTGATGTGGTCATTGAAAAAGTAAAATACAAGAACCCTGGACTTAGAATCAAAGGGCATGAGCTCTAGCCCTAAGTCTGGGACTGTCACATCACTGTAATTTCTTCGTTTATAAATGATGACAATAATGCTTGCCTAGAGCTGTTGAAAGGAGCCCGGGTGGCGCAGTGGTTAAGTACTCAGCTGCTAACTGAAAGGTCAGCAGCTTGAACCTACCAGCCACTTCACGGGAGAAAGATCTGGCAGTCTGCTTCCGTGAAGATTACAGCCTTGGAAACCCTATGGGGCAGTTCTACTCTGTCCTATAGGGTGGCTATGAGTTGGAATTGGCTTGACAGCAACGGGTTTGTTTTTATTGTTTTTTAGAGTTGTTGAGAGGTCTAATGAGATAGTATATGCAAAGGTCTTTTGTTTGATACGTATGTAATGATATTTTATCATAATCACTGACCAGGTGACAGGCTTTTAATTATTGACTAATAAGTTGGGTTCCTTAGAGACCTGGACATACTGAAGACCACTGATGAATTGAACCATTTGGTCCATCTTTTGAAACTTACCTTATTTTTAGGATATGGGCTAGAAATATTTCCAAAACAGAATTACTATGAAAGCCACCTTTTTATTAAGGTATGCTTTAATACTGTGTCTTTGGCTTTTGTCAAATGTCCAGATATGAAACAGTGAAATAAAGAACATTGTGAACCCTTTTATAGATCCATTACTGAAGGCATTATCTATTATGTTGTTCAATATTCCTTGTACAAGGACTCATAGTTCTTCCAGTACCAGGAAAAAAGGTTTGCCCCTTGTGAAGACAAGGTATGTTTATTTTGATCAGATTATATTTCTATCTTGTTTTACTTTTTGCTTTAACTGCCTGGAAATTCAAAAAAAAAAAATCTAATTCTTCTTCATGGTATCTATATTACTACAGGGTCTTTATGCTCTAAATCAACCTCTCTCTCCCTATCTCTACACATGTATACACACACACACACACAATTTCAACATCTATTTCTAGTAGTCTTATAATAAACATCACTTATTTCATTCTCCATGATTTTTGAAAATTAATTTATATGTTAAATTAATTTAACCTATTAAAACCCAAAACTATTGATGGTTGCCATGGAGTCGATTCTGACTCATAGCGACCCTATAGGACAGAGTAGAACTGCCCCACAGGGTTTCCAAGGCTGTAATCTTTATGGAAGCAGACTGCCACATCTTTCCCCCATGGAGCGGCTGATGGGTTCAAACCCCTAACCTTTTGGTTAGCAGCCAAGTGCTTAACCACTGCGCCACCAGGGCTCCTAATTTAACATATTATGTAGCTTTATTTTTATACAAAAACCAAAAAACCAAACCTGTTGCCATCAAGTTGATTCCAACTCACAGCGACCCTACAGGACAGAGTAGAACTTCCCCATAGGGTTTCCAAGGAGCAGCTGGTGGATTTGAACTGCCAACCTTCTGGTTAGCAGCCGAGGTTTTAACCACTACACCACCAGGGCTCCTAATTTAACCTACTACATAGCTTTATTTTTATACAGACCATGAAAACTATGTAATATATATATATATATATATCATTTATCAATATATAATTTGTTGAGCTATTTAATATAATTTTTATATCATTAACTTATTTGTTCAGAATGTTTATTGAGTCCCTACTCTCTATATCTGTATCTATATCATCTATGAATGAAACAGAAATCAGTAAGACCTGACCTCAGTAAGGCTTGGTTTGATATGATATAGAAATAATATACAACCATTAATATGCCCTATAGCAGGGATCAACAAACTATGGCCCAAGGGCCTTTTTCTGTAAATAAAGTTTTATTAAACCACAGCCATACTCATTCATTTACATATTGTCTATAATTACTTTTGCACTACAATGGCAGAGCTGAAGAGTTATGACAGACACCTTATAGCCCAAAAAGCCTATACTATTGACTATCTGAACTTTTACAGGAAAGGTTTACTGAGCCCTGATCTACAGGAATTTGTGGCTATGTATATACTTTTATCCCTGGGAACAGTGAAAAACAACCTGATTAGCCAATAACTGCTGGCTCTTAGTCTCCATCTCACATGTGCAAGATAAAGCCAAAGTTTTTGTTTGTTTGTTTGTTTTTTTGGTTTTGTTTTTACTGAATAGATGATGTGGTGTTGGTAGAGTGGGGTGCTGTGTCTGGTTCTCCCAGGGTTGGACTGGAAAGGGTAGGGATGGAGGGGTAAATTGTGGTGGCACTATCTGAAATACAAAATACTGCTTGAAACAGCTGGTAAACACAATAGCAATAAAAGTCGCTACTATTTTTGAGCACTTAACCAGATGTCTGATGCTGTCCTAAGCACTATCCAACATGGGTTTATCCAGTCCTCAGAACAGCCACATGACATATGTAGTCGTAAGGTCTGCATTTTGTAGATAAAGAAACAGAAGCTCAAAGAGATTCTCTAACTTCCCAGGGTTACTCAGCTAGTTAGTGGTGGAAACAAGATTCAGACCAGAATATCTCTGACTCCAAAACTCTCACCCACTGAGTTATACTGTGTCTCTGCTGGCAGAATTAAGCACTTTCGTGTGTGCATTCACTGGGACCTTGCTCAGACCCTTTTAAGAGTGTCTATCATATTATTGGCAATGGGTTTAGTGTTTTGGTTTTATCATATTATGAAAGGAGCCCTGGTGGTGCAGTGGTTAAGCTCTAAGCTGCTAGCTAAAAGGTCAGCAGTTTGAACTCACCAGCTTGCTCCTAGGGAAAAAGATGTGGCAGTCTGCTCCCATAAAGGCTACAGCCTTGGAAACCCTAAGCAGCAGTTCTACTCTGTCCTATAGGGTTGTTATAAATCGGAATGGACTCGACAGCAACAAATTTTGGTTTTTCTGTGAGTACCTACAGGCAGGGACTCTCTAATGTTTGTCTTGGTATATCTAGCATCTAGCACAGTGTTTCTCAATAAAATGGTTTCTGGGTGAATGAAAGAGGAATTTTTCTGGAGGAATATGGGCTGAACCTGGCCCAGAGAGGGGATAAGACTCACCTTACTACCCCCAGCACGACACGAAGGAAGGAGGGGAGTGGCTCAGGAAATTTCAGAGGGAAAGCTTTCCACATCCTATAATATACTATGAGGACTTCTCAGAAATTTCTAACCATGGTGAGACAATTTTTGCCCATAAATTGTATGGTTGGAAGCTATTCCCTGTATTAATTAACATAATATTACTTATTCTTATGTCCACAACTCTTCCGCTGGTTAAACAGAATTTTAGAAGATAAAAATAAACTTGTCATAATAATGAATATTTCAGTCAGCTTTATATTGGAATTACAAACTATTCCCAACTGTGTTTTCTCTCACAGTAATTTGCATATATAACCAGAATTCAGTAGCCTGGTCAATGAATGCTTATACACAGAAAACATTCCATTTAAAAGCCTATTTCTAAATACCACCATTCATAAGACTACATATTCAATATGAATTTCAGTATTTTCTCAGGTACTGGTAAGAAATGGAAAAACATGTATTTTAAACAAATCCACAAAATTTTATAAAATGATTAAGGAATATATCTGGTTCGATGAAGTCTTATTTTCTCTGAAAAGAAATTCAAACCATATTCGACCTACTCATTTTAGAGACAGCACACGTATTTGATTTGGTTCCTAGGTACTGCAAGCTGCTTCTAATGTCATGGATGGAAAACAACTATCACTATCGTTTCTCCAGGATCTCACTGCAAAATAGTAATTAAAATAAAAAGAGAGCAGCAAGTAAGAAATATTATGAAATAAGCAGAGATTACGGGGAAAATGATAAATGTTGGAGCCGCATCTATGGAAAAATTTTTTTCCAAATCTACCTCCTACAAAAGAATAGGACATTAATAAATACCCTAGGTTTTGCTAATGCTTACTTATGCCCAAAACAAATTATTGAATTGTATATTATATATTTTTTTAACTTAATAAGGAATCTGAAATAAAATTATCATTACCTAGCTGAAGCCTATTTTATATAAAAATATTCCTAGATTTTTCTTAATTGGTAAGGGACTCTCCCATAATAGAATATTCTGAATTGCAAGAAATTTTGCATTGTCAAACACTATTTTAATATGCTCTAATAACAGACATTAAACCTATTTTATACTGCAAAATGTAAGTACCACCAAGATAAATTAAGTATTTTATAAGCATTAAAAAAAATACAGTATTTTCATAGGTTTTAAAGATACCTTGCAGTTTACTTTTGTTTTAAGCAACATGAAAAGTTTTGTGCATTGATGCAATAAACATTTTCTTGGTAGTCTCTGCATCTAATCTTGAAAATAACTTTTTAAAAAATATACCAAACCAATCCAGTACTCTCTTCATGTTGTGGTTGTTGGTTTTGTCAAAGAGTAAAAACTGCATGCTTTGTTAAAGCAGAAGCAAAGAGGTTTATTAAAGGCAAGATACAGTTTAAACTAGGGAAATGTTAGATCTCACAAAGTGAAATTAAATACTCTGAAGAGAGGAGACGGGGCCAAGATAGCGGAGTAGTCAGACGTTTCCGGTGGACCCTCTTACAACAAAGACCTGAAAAAAACAAGTGAATCAATTATATATGACAATCTAGGAGCCCTGAACATTAAAGGCAAAGTTGTGGAACTGGACTGAGTGGCAGGGGGAGGGAGAGATGGTTCAGAAGCAGCAAGGAGTTGCCAGACCTGACCCAGCAAGAACCTGAGCTCTTCAGGTCAGATCAGCTCATGGGTGAGCGGTGAGGCAGGCAAGCAGTGGTGCTCCAGAGGTGTGATTTCCACACTGGGAAAGACCCAGCGGAAGAGAGTCTACATGGCCACCCAGAAACAGTGAGAAGCAGCCCTCAATCAGCAAAAGATAAGTATTTGCGTATGGCCTACCACATGGATCAAAAACAGCGCCCTTAGGGAAAAACCTCTCTCCCATTTACTTCCCAGCTCCCTGCTCTGCACTGGGTCCCAACTGAAATTAGAAGAATCATAACAGAATACTATGAAAAACTGTACTCTAACAAATTTGAAAACCTAGAGGAAATGGACACATTTCTAGAAACTCACTACCTACCTAAACTAACACAAACAGAGGTAGAACAACCAAATAAACCCATAACAGAAGAAGAGATTCAAAAGGTAAATTAAAAACTCCCAACAGAAAATATCCCTGGCCCAGACGGCTTTACTCGAGAATTCTACCAAACTTTCAGAGAAGAGTTGATACCACTTCAACTAAAGGTATTTCAGAGCATAGAAAAGGATGGAATACTCCCAAAGTCATTCTATGAAGCCAGCATAACCCTGATACCAAAACCAGGTAAAGACACCACAAAAAAAGAAAATTACAGACCAATATCCCTCATGAACATTGAT
>NW_004444036.1:7063946-7094058 GCF_000243295.1 Trichechus manatus latirostris
GCAGAACTCAAATTCTAGTAAGAATACCAGACTTAATGGTCTGACTGAGACTGGAGGAACCCCAGAAAGCATGGCCCCTGGATTCTCTATCAGGCCCAGAACTAAAACAATTTCCGAGGCCAACTCTTCATACAGTGATTGGACTGGACTGTGGGACATAAAGTGATACTTGTGAGGTGTGTGCCTCTTAGCTCAAGTAGATACAAGAGACTAAATGGGCAGCTTCTGTTCAGAGGTGAGCTGAGAAGGCAGAGAGGGTTAGGAGCTGGTTGAATGGACATGGGGAATCAGGGATGGAAAGGAGGAGTGTGCTGTCGCAGTATGGGGAGAGCAATTAGGGTCACATAACAATGTATGTATAAATTTTTGTACGGGAGACTAACTTGAAATATAAACTTCATTTAAACTATAACAATAAAAAATAAATAAATAAATAAATACTCTGAAGAGTTACAGGCATCCATGCAAGATTTATAATGTTGAACCAGGAACCAGCAGCATAATATTGATTGGTTTACAGTGATTGAGGTCAACCAAAGGTGGGACAAAGCAAAGCATGATTTTTAACATTATTGGTTACATTAATACAGCTGGAATAGATTGATTGGTTAAAGGACAAAAACTGCAAGTGGATAAATGCTACAGCTGTTAACCAAAAGGTCAGCAGTTCGAATCCACCAGCTGCTCCTCGGAAACCCTGTGGGGCACTTCTACTCTGTCCTGTAGGGTCACTTCAGGATCTACTCGATGGCAACTGTCTTGTCTTGGCTTGGCTTGGGTGTTTGCAGAGGGTGTCTCATGACCTTCTCAAAACAATGGCATGAGGCTGGCAAGTGGTTACTGTAGGGTACAGGTTGTTAAACATTACTTCACAGCATAAGATATTCTGGGGAGATTTGAAACAAAGACGTCCAATAAGGTTTTGGTTACGGACCCCAGGACATGTAGTATCCACATTCTTAACCTGACCACGAAGAAATCATTTCCTTAATGATAGGGTTGGTTCCTAAGCAACAGCGTTTGAATCTGTGTGAAAGGTTATACTGGGCCTTTAGCACTAGTTCAGCCATTTTTCTTTAAGTCAGATGCCTCTTTTGATTTTATGTCCCATCTCAGTTTTCACAGATAGCCTTAATAAAAAGAAGTCACCTGAAGAGTGACTCATCGAGACACACAATCAGCTAAAATACTGCAGAGAACACACCATGTAATGACCGAAGCAAAGCTAAATTGAGGATAGTGACTTCTGATTAGACGTGACCAAATGGCTCAAGCTGGATCCAGTTTCAAATATTTCATTCGAAAATCAAATAGAAATATGGGAAATGTCTTTTTTCATCTTTTTATAGTTAATACACTTTAAATGAATTTGAACAAAGCAATACAAAGACAACATTATTTGAGTTAAAAAGAGATTGTTTTGTGGTTGTATAGACCACTTAAGGTAGGTGGCTTCATGCCAGACTGTAGGCTTGGAATCAAATAAAAAGTACCTCGTCACTTGATACTGAAAAATGATGCTGTGTAGAACTGAGGGATAATGTAGACCACAAATTGATCCCTCTCAAGAAAACTCTCACATTCTTTACATCAACCTGTATTTTGATTTGGATTACCATTTACCACTCCCACTCCCTCCCTCAACCAAAACAAAAGAAAACTCCAACTCATGGTTTCTGATGATCTCCTCATTTTAATATTTACTAGCAGTACCAACTAACCAAACCCTTTGCCGTCGAGTCAATTCCGACTCATAGCAACCCTACAGAACAGAGTAGAACTTCCCATAGGATTTCCAAGGAACGGCTGGTGGATTCGAACTGCCGACCTTTTGGTTAGCAGCCAAGCTCTTAACCACTGCACCACCAGGGATCCAGTCGTACCAACTAGTCCCCCAATTATAAAATCTTGGACTTGCATCATATCTTGGACTTCCTCTTTTCCCTCAGAGCCTTTTAATCACTAAAACCTATCATTTGCCCTTAAAATCATCAAGGCATTAGAGCTCAGTGTTTAACTTGGTAGGGTTTGGAGACAGGCAGTCCTCATTTGAATCCAAGTTGAACCTCTTAGTAAGACCTTGGGCAGATCACTAAACCTCAACTTTCTTATCTGTAGAGCTGAAGTAGTAATACCCACATCACAGGGTTATTGCAAGGGTTAAATGAAATACTGTTTGCCAAACAATGCAGAGCCTGGAGCAAGGAAATCACTCAGGGATATGCATAGTAACGATACTTCTACTTCCTCCTTCCCTCCCAATCTGCATCTAGGGTTTACACCACCCTCCTCGCCACTACACACACAAAAACACATCTGGATAGCCTTCTCCACTGCAGTATTACAGCCCCTTCAGTTACTCAGTGTAACTGAATCACCTCGTCACCCTTTACCACCACCACCAGCACTACTCCTAACTTTCTTAATCTGACTAAAATAGTAACATTCAAGGGAAAAAAAAAAAACTGAGAAGGGAAAAGAAAATGGAAGGAATACTGGTAAGGGTGCATTTCATTCTGGGAATGTGTAGCAATTACAAGTAAAACACTGAATAGTGGGGTGGAAACAGGCAATCTCTGGTAGCGGTGCATGCTGGGAGCATAGCCTTTAAGACACTCTGCATTCCCAGTATGTACCACTATGGGGAATTATGCAAGAAAAATAATAATAATTCTATCTCATTCCATTAAAGTCATACTAGGCTAGTATATTCTAATCCATAAATTTGGAATTAGATTTGGGCTTTGATCATCATTCTGTCCTCTACTATCTGTCTGGGGAGATTTGACTGAGACCAGCTAGCTAATGAACAAAGCCAAGAAAATGTATTTACTAATGGCAGAGTAGGAGCCCTGGTGGCACAGTGGTTAAGAGCTATGGCTGCTAACCAAAAGGTTGGCAGTTCGAATCCACCAGCCACTCCCTGGAATCGGGTGTTTATCACGGCAGAAAAGTATGTACAAGCTAGAAATATGCCCAAATAAATTCTAGCTTAAGAAATAGAGACTAATTTCGTCACATCATTTCTAGCTTGGTGGTGCAATGGTTAAGTACTGGGCTGCTAACCAAAAGGTTGGCTGCTAACTGAAAGGTGAATGACTGGAACTCACCAGCCACTCCTTGGGAGAAAAGACCTGGAGATCTACTCCATAAAGATTACAGCCTAGGAAACTCTATTAGACAGTTCTACTTTGTCATACAGGGTCACTATGAGTTGGAATCAACTCAATGGCACACAACAACAAGCCAGAGCATGGCAAATTTCTCTGTAAAGGGTCAGAGAGTAAATATTTTAGGCTTTGTAGCTGTTGTAACTACTTAACTCTGCTGTTGTAGTGCAAAAGCAGCCATAGTTAAGCCATATTTAACGAATGGGTGTGTTGTGCTCTAATGAAGCTTTATTTATAAAAACAGCCTTCCAGATTTGGCCCATGGGTCGTAGTTTGCCAACCCCTACTCTAACTGAGACTCACATATTCAGAGTGCTACTTCCCAACCTCCCCTTCAAATCCTCTCCCACATTATTGTTCATCAGAAGCAGGCTTGCTTCTGAAGGATTTATCTTCCATAAGAAGCAGGGGCTTATATTTCTTTTTTATTCTAAGCAGTTTTATTGAAATATAATTCACATATCATAAATTTACCCATTTAAAGTGTATAATTAAATATTTTTAGTAAGTTCATAGGGTTCACCACAATCTAATTTTAAAACATTCTTCTATACCCCAAAAGAAATCCATACTCATTAGAAGTCATTCCCCACCCACCCCTCACTCCAGCCCTAGGCAACCACTAATCTACTTCTGTCTCTATAGATTGTCTATTTTACCCATTGCCATCGAGTCGATTCTGACTCATAGCGACCATATAGGACAGAGTAGAACCGCCCCATAGGGTTTTCAAGTAGTGGCTGGTGGATTCAAACTGCCGACATTTTGGTTAGCAGCTGAGCTCTTAACCACTGCGACACCAGGGTTCCTTGTCTATTTTAGATACATATAAATAGAATCATTATGATATGTAGTGTTTTGTGACTGGCTTCTTTCATTTAGCATAATGAGCATAATGTTTTCAAGGTTCATCTGTGTTGTAGCATGTATCAGTACTTTATTTGTTTTTATTGCTAAATAATATTCAATTGTATAGATAGATCACATTTGATTTATCTATTCATAAGTTTATGGATGTTTGGGTTGTTTCTACTTTTTGGCTAATATGAATAATTTTGTCATGAACATTCATGTACAAGTTTTTGTGTGGACATGTTTCCATTTATTTTGGGTATATACCTAGGAGTAGAATTGCTGGGTCATATGGTAACTCTATGTTTAACTTTTTGAGGAACTTCAAACTCTTTTCCAAAGTGGCCGCACCATTTTACATTCCCACTTGTAATGTATACGTGTAAGCTAGTTGTTATGGATTTATGGATTGAATGGTGTCCCCAAAATGTGTGTCAACTTGGCTAGGCCATGATTCTCAGTATTGTGTGGTTGTCCTCCATTTTGTGACCTAATAATTCTATGTGCAGTAAATCCTAACCTCTACGATGTGAATGAGGCAGGATTAGAGGCAGTTATGTTAATCAGGCAGGACATCATCTACACAATTAAATTGTATCTAGAGTCAATCTCTTTTGAGATATAAAAGAGAGATTCGAGCAGAGAGGAGAGGGACCTCATCACTACCAAGCAAGAAGAGTCAAGAGCAGAGCATGTCCTTTGGACCTGGGGTCCCTGCGCTGAGAAGCTAGACCAGGGGAAGACTGGTGACAAGGACCTCTCTCCAGAGCTGACAGAGAAAGAGAAAGCCTTCCCCTGAAGCTGGCACCCTGAATTCGGACTTCTAGCCTCCTAAACTGTGACAGAATAAATTTGTTTGTTAAAGCCATCCATTTGTGGTATTTCTGTTACGGCAGTACTAGATAACTAAGACACTAGTGGCATCAGAAGCCATCTAACTTCATGAGGGAAATGAGGATCATCACAAGCCCAAGGCTGATTCCTATGAGATGAAGGTCAGACATACCTCCACTCTCCAATTTTTTCACCATTTCTGACACCATTTGTACCTCCCACGGCATTCTCTACTTCTCTGTTGAGTTTGATAATTTCTTGCAACGGCCACACAGAACTTATAGACCATAATCACGGTTTATTATATGGCTTTTTAGGGAAGTAACATGTTACAATTCAGGACCGGGATCACCTTGGAGGTAACAGGAAACAGCTCAGGATACAGTTCTTCAATCAGGACAGCTTCCAACCAAGACAACTCTCAGCTTCTTGGCCATGCCCACAAGCAGGCCTCACTCTTGGCCTCTGCTGCTGGTCCCCGCCTGGGTCTACTGCCACAGGCCCCACTCGGGCCTGGCCTCTGCCTTGCTTGAGCAAGTGTTGCAACTCTTTAGCTCTGCCGACATGTACCCAGAGGCAACCCACTCTACCAGCAAGCTTCCTGCATGAAGGTGCTCAGCTCTCTCGCTTCATGCATCAGCAAGCCAAGTGCAGTCACCTTGTGCCACTGCCATCTTACGCTTCTGCTGTCTCATGCTGTCTCACATAGTCTCTCGCTGTCTTCAGTATTACAGTTCTCTCTCTCCTGGGTCTAGGAGGTTCTCAGCACAGGGACCCCAGGTCCAAAGGATGCCCTCTGCTACAGGTTCTTCTTGATAGTAGTGAGGTCC
The DNA here is from genome assembly GCF_000243295.1 of Trichechus manatus latirostris. NCBI lineage: Eukaryota > Metazoa > Chordata > Mammalia > Sirenia > Trichechidae > Trichechus > Trichechus manatus. Next base: position 7,069,633 of record NW_004444036.1, read on the forward strand.
CCCCAACCAATCTCTGTGGGATTAGCCCTTGTATAAGCTTACTCTTCCCACCAAGACCACGAACTGACCAATCCCCTCGGTGGTCGGCCACAGTCACTTAATTTGCAGAGTAAACTCTTCAATCCCTGTAAGGATTTTACGTATCTTATTTGCATAGTAAACTGTCCAATCCCTGCAAGGGTTTTGCATACTTTATTTGCATAGTAAACTGTCCAATCCCTATAAGGGTTTTACATGCCTTATTTGCATAGTAAACTGCCCAATCCCTTTGCAAGATTGTGGCGTAGCAAATCATCCTGGAAGAACTCCAAACCCAGGGCCAAAAAGGCCATATATAAAGAGAAATCTGTTGCACTGCAATAATAGTTCCAATTTCTCCACATCCTTGTCAGCATTTCCTATTGTCTGTCTTAACCCCTGTGCCACCAGGGCTCCATAGCCACACTAGTGGGTGTAAATAGTATCTCATTGTGATTTTGATTTGTATTTTTCTAAAGAACTTGACTGCTAGCCAAAAGGTTGGAAGTTTGAATCCACCAGCCACTCCTTGGAAACCCTATGGGGCAGTTCTACCCTGTTCTATAGGGTTGCTATGAGTCAAAACCCACTTGACGGCAACAGGTTTGTTTGTTTGGTTGGTTTAATGACTAATGATTGATGTTGAGCATCATTTTATGTATTTATTGGCTGTTTGTATTTCTTCTTTGGGGAAATGTCTTCAAATCCTTTTCCATTTTTAAGTTAGGTTGTCTTTTTAGTACGGAATTGTAAGAATACTTTATACACCCTAGATATAAGTTTCTTATCAGAGATATTATTTGCAAATATTTTCTCCCATTCCATGGGTTGTCTTTTCACTTTTTTGATAGTATCATTTTCAACACAAAAGTTTTTTTATTTAGATGTTGTCAATTTTTTTTTCTTTTCTCATTTGTGCTTTTAGTGTCACATCTAAAAAACCATTACCTCAACCAAGGCAATGCTTTATTTTAAGAGTTTTATTGTGTTAGCGCTTATATTTAGGTCTATGATCCATTTTGAGTTAATTTTCATGTATGGTGTGAGGTAAGTGTCCAAACTGAAATGTCCATTCTTTTGAATCTGGATATCTAGTAGTGCCAGCACCATTTGTTGAAAAAACTATTTTCCTCCATTTTTTTATCAAAAAATAATTGACTATAAATGTAATGGTTTATTTTTGTATTCTTAATTCTATTCTATTGCTCTATATGTCTATCCTTATGCTAGTACTGCACTATCTTGGTTACTGTTGGTAGCTTTGTAGTAAGTTTTGAAATTAGGAAGTGTGAGCAGTGCAACTTTGTTCCTCTTTTTCAAGACTGCTTTGGCTATTCTAGTTCCCTTGCATTTCCATATGAATGTTTGGATCAACTTATCAATTTCTGCAAAAAAGCCAACTGAAATTTTGATGGGGAATGTACTGACTATATGGATCAATTTGGAGATTATTGCCATCTTGACAACATTAAGTCTTCCAATCCATGAACATAGGGTATTTTTCCATTTATTTTGATTTGCTTAAATTTCTTTCAACAATGCTTTGTAGTTTTCAATGTACAAGTATTGTATTTCTTTGTTAAGTTCATACCTGAGTATTTCATTCTTTCTGATGATATTTTAAATGGAATTTTTTTAAATTTTGCTTTCAAATTGTTGCTAGTATATAGAAATGCAATTGATTTTTGTATAGTGATTGTGTATCCTGAAAACTTGATGAACTTGTTTATTAGCTGTAATAAACATTTTTAGAGAATTTCTTACTTAGGATTTTCTGCATACAAGAGGAAGTCATCTGCAAATAGAAATTTATTTTCTTTTGGGGATCTAACTTCAGTTTGCTCAGTCCATGCACTATTGGTCAGGGTTGGTCCCATCCTTTAAAATCTGGGATGAGATGATAACCCAAACATGGACAATCAGAGCACTAAATCACCCTAGCCACAGAGATTATTTTACTGGTTTGCAATGACCTATATTAGACAAATTAAAGCTCTCTTTCACTTTGGCTAGGACAACTAGGAAAAAGAGGGGGTTGCTGGATGAAAGACTGATATAAACCAGAGGTTCTGGATGTGGTTATTTTTGGTATTAACTCGTCATCGAAAAAGCATACCTGAGAATGAAGTAAACATAAAAGAGGGAGGCAGAGCTAAGGGCTGAAGAAAAGGGTCAGATATCTGATGACACTGATCAAACCTTGAATTAAGCCATACCTGAAACTAGTTCATCCTCGGAAGCTCCTAGTTCTGTTGGCTAAAAGATTCCCTTTTTGGTTTAAAAAACATTTTGGAATTGAGTTTCTATCATCTTCAACAAAAGAGTTATCATACATACAGGGGTGTAGAATATTAAGCTAAATCAACATTTTATCTGCTTACTTATTTATAATCAAGCACAAATTACCATTAAATTACATCAAGATCAGATTGTGGTTAAAGTATTTGAAAATTTCCTATGCAAATCTGAAGATGAAGATTAAAGAACAGTGCTATGGGGCAAAAAGGAGATCCATATTTGTACCCATTCCAATAGAATGTAGAAATTATCAAACAATATCATCAATATAACACACAAGTAAAATTTTGCTGAAGATCATTCAAAAGTGGTTGCAGCAGTACACTGACAGGGAACGGCCAGAAATTGAAGCCTGATTCAGAAGAGGATGTGGAACGAGGGATATCATTGCTGATGTCAGATGGACCATGGCTGAAAACAGAGAATATCAGAAAGATGTTTATCTGTGTTTTATTGACTATGCAAAAATGTGTGGATCATAACAAATTATGGATAACATTGCAAAGACTGGGAATCCCACAACAATTATTTGTGCTCATTAGGAACCTATACTTAGACCAAGAGGCAGTTGTTCGAACAGAACAAGGGGATACTGTGTGGTTTAAAGTCAAGAAAGGTGTGTGTCAGGGTTGTATCCTTTCACCATACTTATTCAATCTGTATGCTGAGCAAATAATCGGAGAAGATGGGCTATATGAAGAAGAATGCGACATCAGGATTAGAAGAAGACTCATTAACAACCTGCGATATGCAGATGACACAACCTTGCTTGCTGAAAGTGAAGAGGACTTGAAGCACTTACTGATGAAGATCAAAGACCACAGCCTTCAGTATGGATTACACCTCAACATAAAGAAAACAAAAATCCTCACAACTGGACCAATAAGCAACATCATGATAAACGGAGAAAAGACTGAAGTTGTCAAGGATTTCATTTTACTTGGATCCACAATCAAGGCCCAAGGAAGCAGCAGTCAAGAAATCAAATGACGCATTGCGTTGGACAAATGTGCTGCAAAAGACTTCTTTAAAGTGTTAAAAAGCAAAGGTGTTACTTTGAGGACTAAAGTATGTCTGACCCAAGCCCTGGTGTTTTCAATTATTTCATATATATGTGGAAGCTGGACAATGAATAAGGAAGACCAAAGAACTGATGCCTTTGAATTATGGTGTTGGTGAAGAATATTGAATATACCATGTACTGTCAAAAGAATGAACAAATCTGTCTTGGAAGAAGTACAGCCAGAATGCTCATTAGAAGCAAGGATGGCAAGACTACGTCTCGCATACTTTGGACATGTTATCAGGGGAGACTAGTCACTGGAGAAGAACATAATGCTTGGTAAACTAGAGGGTCAGTGAAAAAGAGGAAGACCCTTGATGAGATGGATTAACAAAGTGGCTGCAACAGTGGGCTCAAGCATAATGATTATGAGGATGGCACAGGACCGGGCAGTGATTCATTCTGTTGTACACAGGGTCACTATGAGTCAGAACTGACTCAACAGCACCTAACAGCAACAACAAACGTTTTATTTAGCTTCAGTTTTAGGCTACACAACAAATTTAACATTATACAAATGGAATTCAAAGTACAGTCATGCGTCGCTTTACCTCCACGATACGTTCTGTGAAATAGGATGTTATGTGATTTGGACATTATGCAAATACCTAGTTTATCTAAGGTTTCAACAAATTCTGCTGCCTTCACATCAGTACTCACAGACTCACCACTCACTTTCACATTATGCCGCGAAAAACATTGTTTGAAGGGTCTGAAACACCCAGAGCTAGCACTAAACTCGATATCTTAGTCTGGTCCTGCTTTTTCTTTAAGCATCTTGAACAAGCTTCATGCCTTAGCAGTTATCATCAACATGCTGAGAGGGATTCGCTTTTGTGTTTGGTCCTCAATCCACGTCATTAGCAATTTCTCCATATCTGAGATAGGTCCCTCTTGCATTTTCGTTAGCCTTGTAGCTTTCAGTGGAGGGGATCTTTTAACAGCTTGGAGAATTTTTTCTTTGTTTTTCAGGTTACATTTGAAACGTCCCCTTCTCTCATCAGGATTTCTGAAGTCTATTATAACCTTATGGGGTCACGGATGTATATGCCGTTGCACATTGCCTGAACAGAGGTTATACGGTGCATGACTGTATTAGAATAGCAGTTGAAACTACTTCAACTCTATAAGAGGGTAAAATAATCCATTCATTTATTTTACCTTATGATATAAAAAAATTATTTTTTTAACAAAGGATTAAGAAGAAACATGATGACGCAAAGGAGAATGAGTAACACCAAAGACACAAGGAAAGTATTAGCCCAAGAGACAGAAAGGGCCACATAAACCAGAGACTCCATCAGCCTGAGACCAGAAGAACTAGATGGTGCCCAGCTAACACCAATGACTGCCCCGACAGAGAACACAACAGAGAGTCTCTGACAGAGCAGGAGAAAAGTGGGGTGCAGAACTAACATTCTAGTAAAAAGACCAGACTTAATAGTTTGATTGACATTGGAGGGACCCTGGAAGACATGCCCCCGGACTCTTGTTAGCCCAAAACTAAAACCATCCCGAGGCCAACTCTTCAGACAAGATTAGACTGGACTATGGGACAGAAAATGATACTCGTGAAGAGTGTGCTTCTTAGCTCAAGTAGACACGTGAGACTGAACGGGCAGCTTCTGTCCCGAGGAGAGATGAGAAGGTAGAGAGGGTCAGGAGCTGATTGAATGGACATGGGAAATCCAGGGTAGAAAGGAGGAATGTGCTGTTACATTATAGGGAGAACAGCTAGGGTCACATAACAATGTATGTATAAATTTTTGTATAACAATGTATGTACAAATTTTTGTATAACAATGTATGTATAAATTTTTGTATGACAGACTAACTTGAATTGTAAACTTTCACTTAAAGCACAACAACAACAACAAAAAGAAGAAACGAACTAATTGCAACACACTGCTAAGGAAAATGCTAATTACAGAAATGCCTTGCACAGAGTTAGAGTGAAGTGATTACAGGGATTGTTTATTATATTTTTAAATGATACCTAATTAAAATTTTTCCTACAAAGAAATGTTAGGCTTGGTTAGCTTCATTAGGAGAAGGGAATGTCACTGGGTGAGCTTTCCATTTTTATGGTTTTTCACCTAAGGATAGGCCTCAGGCATAGTGCTGAGCATCTAGAACATACATAAAATGTCACAATTTACTGGCATAATAAATCGTAAGGCAATGTTTAGGGCATCCACAACAGCTGGAAAGTAGAAGTGAAAATCTCGGAAAGGAGACAGCCATGGAGAGGGAGGCCAAATCTGTATACAATCTCTGCACAAATCTCTGGCTGATCCTTGAACTACACGTGTACAAGGCAGACTACAAGCAGCTCAGCTAAGGCTACAAGAGCTGATAGAGATTACAGCTGCTGCCTACCATAGGGGAGACAGAATTTGGAGTTTGAGTTTAACCAAGTTCGCTGCCTGCTTAAAGAAAAAAGAAAAACAACAACAAGGCTCTTCAAGGGAACATGAGAGAGTCCACAGTCTATAAAAGGTATCACTAACAATGTCCATGATGCAATTCAAAATTACTAGCTGTATGAAGTGACAGAAAAATGTGACCCATAATCAAGACTAAAGGCAATCACTGGAAACTAACCCAGATGTTGGAATTAGGAGACAAGGGTTTAAAAGCAGTTCTTATAACTGCGTTCATGGAGGTAAGGAAAAATATGCTCATAATGAATAGGCAAAAAGGAAAATTCTACAGAGAAATAAAAAACTATTTAATAGAAGAACCAAATGGAAATTCTGGAACTGAAAAATATCTGAAAAATTCATTGTATGGCCTTAATATTGAAGATGACTGGAAAAGAGTCAGGAAATTCAAAGATATAGCAATAGAAATTTTCCAATATCATTAGTTACCTGTAGGATAATATAACAAATTTAATTATGTAGAAGTCGAGTCCTAGAGAGACAGGATAGAGAGAATGGTAAGTATGTGGAGGAATTTGAAGAAATATCTGACACTATATTCATTCTTTTTCAAAATTGTTTTAGCTATTGTAATTCTTTTACCTTTCCATATAATGTTTAAAACAGCCTTATCTAAACCTACAAAAATTTTGCTGGGATTTTGGTAGTAATTGCATTAAATCTGTATGTCAATTTGGGGAGAACTGACATCTTTACTGTGTTGAGTCTTCCAGTACATGAACACATAATATGCCTCTCCATTTATTTAGATATTCTTTGATTTTTTTCATCAGTGTTGTATAGTTTTCAGCATACAAGTCCTGTATATGGCTTGTTAGATTTATATATTTTATTTTTGAGTGAATGTAAATAGTACTGTTTTAAATTTTAGCTTCTACACGTTCATTGCTAGTCTATAGAAATACAACTGATCTTTTTGTGTGTTGATCTTCTATCCTGTGACCTTGCTAAAGTCATCTATTAGTTCTAGTAGGTAATCCTTTTTTTTTTTTTTTTGTAGATTGCCTGGAATTTTCTTTGTAGACAACCATCTTATCTACAAATACGGATAGTTTCACTTTTTTCTTTCCAAACTGTGTACCTTTAATATTTTTCATTTTTTTTTAGTGGGGGAGGGGTGCTCATTTTATTGTTTAGGATTTCCAGTACTATGCTAAAAGAGAGTGCTGAGAGCGAGCATCCTTTCTTTGTTCCCAATCTTAGGGAAAAGGCAATCAGTCCTTCAACATTAAGTATGATATTAACTTTAGGTTTTTAGTAAATGTTCTTTATCAATTTGAGGAAATTCCCCTCTGTTAGTAGTTTGCTGTGTTTTTTTTTTTTTTTTTAAATCAGGAATGGCTGTTGAACTTTGTCAAATTATTCTTTATCAATTGATTAATCATGCTATTTTTCTTCTTTAACTTGTTAATATGGTGGATTACATTTATTGATTTTTGAATATTGAACCAGCCTTACATGGTATATATGCCATATATTTTTAAATATACTTCTGGATTTGATCTGCTAATATTTTATTAAGAATTTTTGGTTCTACGGTCATGTGGGATATTTGTCTTTGATTTTTTTTTTTTTTTCTTCCTGCTTTGCTTTGTTTTTTACTCTCTCTCTTTGGCTTTGGTATCAGGGTAAAACTGGTCTCATAAAATGAAGCAAGAAGTGTTTCCTTCTCTTTTATTTCATGAAAGAGATTACATTGAATTGGTGTTAATTTTTCTTTAAATCGTTGGTAGAATTCCCTAATAAAATTATCTGGGCCTAAAGATTTATTTTTCAGGTTTTTAGCTATGAATTAACTTCAGTGGTTATTTGACTATTCAGATTATCTTTTTCATCTCGGGTGAGTTTCGGTTGGTGTTTCTTTAAGGGTCATAAATTTTATTACCTTTGTTCTTACTTTTAGGACTTTGATATACTAGTGTTTATACATCTTCTTCTGTCAATTGAGGAATTTATTCTTTCATGGAAAATGTATCAATCCAATCCCATCTGTTCTCTATGTTTCATCTTTCTCCAAAGTTTCTTGTCTACTGATGATCATTTGACTTGATTTATGTTATAGATATATACAGATCTTTATTGTTAGAATTTTGAATGGGTAGAAAGAAAAGTAGATTAGTTAGCCTAGTCTGATATTTTATCAAATGCCCTCTATGCTTGTTCTTGCTCTGTTTTCTTAGCTTCACTGTCCTTTCTCTTCCTCTGTCCTAATGAAATTCAAGTCCCAAATCCAGTCGTAAGTGTTGCCTCTTCTCTGAAGACCTTTCCAGCTCTCTTGTTAGATGCTCCCTTTTGATTTTGATGTGATGATGATTATTACTAAGTTTTTTCAAATTGTAATGCAATGATGAATTTTCCATACTGATGTTATTAGGCTTTGAACTCCTTGAGACTAGGGATCATGCATTTTTCACTTTGTAATTCCAAAGTACACCTCTATTCAGACGTCTAGGAGTCACTCAATATATTTATTATGCTGTGCAAAGATGATATGATTTCCAGTAAACTTTCTCTTAATTTTACTGCATAAGTGTATGAATTTTAATATTATAGGTTTAAAATTTAGCTAATTTATTAAATTTTATCTATTTTTAATATATGCTGGATAACTATAATCAAGATAAAAGATTCCATTAAAACCATGTCTTCTGAAAATGTGGATTAGTTATTTGTTCATATAGTACAGGTGTTTCACAACTAGTATAAAGACTTTAGTAAACTACTTATGATATTTACACAGTGCTAGCATTATGACATGTTATCAGGAGGGACCAGTCCCTGGAGAATGACATCATGCTTGGTAGAGGGTCAGCAAAAAAGAGGAAGACCCTCAATGAAATGGATTGACAGAGCGGCTGCAACAATGGGCTCAAACACAACAATGATTGTGAGGATGGCACAGGACCAGGCAGTGTTTTGTTCTATTGTGCATAATAAGGTCACAATGAGTTGGAACCCACTCGATGGCACCTAACAACAGAATTATGACTGGAATTCAGTATATGTGTTTGATTTCTTCATGAACCATATGTTTTCAGTTATGTCTGGAACTGTCTCAGTCATTGGGTAATTAGTCATCTTCTTAGTTAGTTCTGTAGTCTGTACAGGAGCAGATCACCAGGTCTTTCTCCCATGGAGCTGCCGCATGGGTTCAAACTGCCAACCTTTTGGTTAGCAGCCAAGCGCTTAACCATTGCATCACCAGTTAGGGCTCTGTGAAATCCAGGGACTCAGGTACATTCCTCATACAAGAATTAGCTACTATGCTCATTTCTCTATTTATGTATTCCATTATCCCTAACGTTTAGCCCTACTTAGCACATTATATCTCATTATATTCGATGGTCATTATGTATGAACATAAAGTAAATTAAATATCAATTTTACTATCTGGATTAACTGGTAGAAACTAGATATGGATTTCTGAAAAGACTAGAACATAATTTTTTTAAATAAATAATGTAGTCAACTACTCTTACCGGTACTGATTTTAATGACATTAACAAAGTGAGGGCAATTAGAAGATTTTAGGCCCTGGCACTAATATATATGCATGAATAAAATGGGTAAAAGCACTCCTACCAGGCTTGTAACAAACTGATGTTTTGAACAGATTAAAAAGTGCCCCCTGTTATACTTCTATAGTATTTATTTATTTGGTCATACATTTTCATGGCCAGAAAATAGAAACATTATTCCAGGAAAACCCTAAATTATCACAAAGTATGGCTTTTAGGAGCTAAAATGATAAATATTAACTGTATTGCAATATGTGTGCCTATAAAAAATTGTAATAGTATATATCCACCTTTGTTTGAAACATGTAATAAACTATAGTAAACTGAGATAATGAAGCTAACATCATACGAATGCTTAAAATAACAGAATCAATACTTTCAATAAATTTTAAATTAACAAGGGTCTAATAAAATAAAAACTTGCCTAGCCCCAAAACCTACTAGAATAACTTTCTAGAGCACTCATATTAGCCTCCTGTTAGTCTTTAATCCTATTAATACTTAAAGCTGCTGAAGCATAAAACATCTCAGATAAATAAAATACCATTGTTTAGTTTCCCAAACAGCCACCTTCAACAGGAAAACAAACCAGCACAATTGAATAGAAATTAGTAGTTTTCTGTTTTATAAACATAATATGGAAATCTTTTATTGGGTTTGTTCTAATTGACATTTAGGCTTATAATTCCCCCAGAGAAGTTCTTTTGTGAAATTATGAAATGCTGCAGGGTCTAGTAATACGGTGGAATTAGCAAATGCTTTAGAGTTTAATTGAGTTTGAATGCTACTGGTTCCATGATTTCTTCACTGGGTGACCATAGCCACATTAGTAGACCTCCCTGAAATTTGGTTTATCCACCTATGAAATGGAGTAGTAAAAATATTTGACTTTACTGAATTGTTGTGAACATTCAATGAGAAAACATTTAATTTATGGTGAGGACATCTCTCACCCAAGTGACTGTCTAAACTTGGTAGGGGTAGAGCAGGGCTGGGGGAAAAAAAAACAAAACTAAAACTGAATTAAGTATTAGCTTGTTTATAGGACTCTCCCTCCCCCTAAATGGTTTCTTTTATATGTAAAAAAAATAGAACAGTATTCAGATAATAATGCATTGCTTTGGATCTAAGAGGCTGGCAATTGTAAAATGTGTCTCAATTTCACAGAAGTCAAAATGTGATAAAATGTGGGTCTTATAATTGATGATTTTTAGTAATAGCTTATATTGAATATTTAGAACATGCCAGGTGCTGTTCTAAATTTACACATATTAACTTACTTACTCTTTTTTTTAAAAAAAAAGTAACTACTATTGCTATCTTTATTTTGCAGAGATTAAGTAACTGCCTCAAAAATCACTCAGCTAGTGCATGTAGCTGAGCCATAGCTGGGGAGGAGCCCTAGGCATTGTGTCTGTCTACACCAAGCCACAACCACTCCCAGGGAAAGCACAACTAGCCTGGTGAGATTCTTTTACAGGGCCCTCAAAGATGCGAGATTTGGATAAAGGGGAAACTGGAGGATGGGAATTGGTGTCATTTCTGTCAGTTCCACCACTGAACCACCATTGCCCCCATCAATATTTCAAATAAGAGGGATAAAATGAAAGGTTAGGAGTACCTCAGAGCAACCCAAATATTTATCAGGGAGATAGAGAAATTGAATTGTTGTTGGTATGGACTCATCCCTGTACAGGCAGTTCCTGGGTTACAAAGGAGATCCATTCCGAACTGTGTCGAAGTCTTTAAGTTGAATTTGTAGGTAAGTCAGAACAGGTGCATAAGGTTCTTATTTAGCCTTACTTTAATGCAAGTGGAGCCCTTGTGGCACGGTGGTTCATAGCTCAGCTGCGAACCAAAAGGTCGGCAGTTGAATTCACCAGTCATTCCTTGGAAACCCTATAGGGCAGTTCTACTCTATCCTATAGGGTTGCTATGACTCTGATCCAACGTGATGGCAATGGGTTAATGCAAGAAAAGGCTCAAAGTCTTTTCAATGACTTAAAAGCTACACATGCAGCAAGTGGTGGTTGTGATGAAGAATTTGTTTCGAGTAGGAGTTGGTGCAATCATTTCAAAGTGAGGGCAAATTTACATAACATTAAAGGGCAAGTAGGAGTTGAGCTGTCTGTAAATTGGATGGTCATAACCTGGGGATTGCCTGTATTTCATTACTCAGTCCTTCTTTTATCCAAATTTTGGGCACTATGATAGCTCCCTGGACCCAAAAGACTAAATTACCTCTTTGATATTCTCTTTCTCTTTATAAAACTCTGAAAATGTTTCTTCTTCTCTAAAGATGTTGTTGTTATTTTTTTTGGCTGCTTACACACTTGGCTACTTGGAAGAGATGCTTTCAATTTTCTTCACAGGCAAAAGGAAGATAAAAGAAAGAGAAACATCTCCTAGAAACCATAATTTACTTATACCCAAATAAAACTACATTTAACTCAAATTGTGGAAGTCTTGATCAAGTACTCCAAAAAATGTGCATTCTCAAATACACAAAAAAATTTACATTCCAAGAAGAGATTCAATATAAGAAAGAATAAAGATTTTTATTCCTTAGTTCTTCTTGGTATGAAACATGTAACCATTAAGAAAAATGATTAAAAAGAGATGTTAAAAGCTGGTATTGTCAGTTTGTACATATTGGCTCCAATGCTCAAAAGTAAAGAGGAATGTCTCTAATATTATATTTTACAGAAGCCACAAGTGATAACTCTATTTAGCAAAGCATCTTGGGTTAGTAGAAGGGACACTACACTGGAAGTCAAGAGATCTGAGTTCATTGTTGCCTGCTCAGTTTCAAATTATTGCTCCACTATGAAAACTTAACAGTGGAACTAACCATTGAATAGACCAAACAAGGTGCCATATTTCTCATTAGTACTGAACACATATTTCAGATTGTATTTATTTTTCTCTAGTTTAGTTTCTAAATTGTGCAATAGCTATCATATACATCTAATCATCAGGGGGAAAAATATATATATTTAGCATGATGTAAATTTCTCCTGCAACTTCTTTTTTTAATTTTTTATTTTATTGTTGTACTTTAAGTGAAAGTTTACAATTCAAGCCAGTCTCTCATACAAAAATCCATACACACACTGTTATGTGACTCTAATTGCTCTCCCTATACTGTGACAGCACAGTCCTCTCCTCCATCCCTGATTTCGCGTGTCCATTCAACCAGCTCCTGACCCTCTCTGCCTTCTCATCTCACCTCTGGACAGAAGCTGCCCATTTAGTCTCATGTATCTATCCAAGCCAAGAAGCACACTCCTCATGAGTATCATTTTATGTCCCATAGTCCAGTCCAATCTTTGTTTGAAGAGCTGGCCTCGGGAATGGTTTCAGTGCTGGGTTGACAGAGAGTCTGGGGGGCATGCTTTCTGGGGTTCCTCCAGTCTCAGACCATTAAGTCTGGCTTTTTTACTAGAATTTGAGTTCTGCACCCCACCTTCTCCTGCTCCATCAGAGACTCTCTGTTGTGTTCCCTGTCAGGGCGGTCATTGGTGGTAGCCGGGCACCATCTAGTTCTTCCAGTCTCAGGCTGATGAAGTCTCTGGTTTATGTGGCCCTTTCTGTCTCTTGGGCTAATACTTTCCTTATGTCTTTGGTGTTCTTCATTCTCCTTTACTCCAGGTGGGTTGGGACCAATTGATGCAATCTTAGATGGCAACTCTCTAGCTTTTAAGACCCCAGACGCCACTCGTCAAAGTTCTCCCGCAACTCCTAATGCAATATTTTTGCATAGAAGTATTTTGTTTTCAGCCAAATCAGCCTTATACCATGATTATGTTCATATTTATGCAACTTTTGATTTCAATATGCAAATGCTTGAACTAATATTTTTAAACTTCATTGTGGTGGTAGGTAATGGAGATGGAAATAAAAAGAAAAATATTCAGTGGGCTGCTAAAATATATTAATTCCTCTAATTTATAAAAGTATTACTATTTTCTTCTAATTTAATCACTATAGTTTCTTCCAAGGTTTTCTCTAAAACTTTACTTAAAACAATATATTCATTTATCTTTCCTTTATCAGATTCTGAAATTGTGGCTTTGTTTATAATGACTTATTTACTATCCAGCATCATCATTTAATGACTGACATTTTGGCAACAAAAAATAAAGAGTATATCAGCTTTAGAATCACAAATAATGACTAAGGATTAAGTTATAGGGTCCTATAATAGAAGTTGATGAGAACTTTCAAGTTAGAATTTATGAGTTAAGAATACAGATAGGCAAGAGACAAAGCCAGGCAGTCAAAAAAAATTTGAATAACCCATCTCGCCCCACCCTACACACACATATCATTTCCAGGAATATAAACATAGTAAAATTCCTTTACAACATCAATAAGATCATGATATAGATTTACTGTAATTTATACATAGACTTTAAGAAAGGACTCTTTGTTTTATGACTTTGGGAAAAGAGACAGAAAGCAACAGAATTGCCTCTTTGGAATGATAATCTACAGCATAACTCAAGTTAGAGAGAGGTACTAAGGAAAGTAATCATTTAATTTGGATTCAAGCCTTCTTTCTCATTTGTCCCCAGTTTACATGAATCCCCACCTAACAAATACATCTTTCTAAAATGCTTCCAGAACAGTCAGGAGTTTTGTTGTTAAAGAATTCCTACGGCCAAGAGTCAGTTGCAGTCAAATTCTCCTTTCTGTGTTCCTCCTTTTCCTCTAACCATAACTGGAACAGCTCCTTAGAGAACAATGTCAGGAATGGTTCAGAAATCCAAGCATTGAGGTTCCAATAATAAATCCAACTGTGTAATGGAAACTAAGGGTTCCCCCCGCCCCAAGAAGTTGTGAACCCAGGAAGAGAAGGAATAAAAATGACTAGATCTTCTCTGGTTCAAAAATTACCATGGTTAGACCTCTCTCCAAGTGTCCACTTCCTTCCTTTTTCTAGCACCTCAATGGTGTACCCTACAAAGTGACTGAGGCAGAAGTCAAGGCTGTGCACACCAATCACCAATTGGTGCCTCAAACGTAATCTTGTTCCTGATGTGTTTTGCACCACTGGGATGCTCCATCACTCTTACATACTTCTACAGGTTGTACTGAACCATTTTGGACCCTCTCACCCAGAATTCCCACTTGCTAATGTTGGCCAGTTTAGTTTATAGCCCTCCCTTAACAGAGCTTCTAATAGAGAATTGAGTCTATATTTACTCATTAATTCACTTAACAAATATTTTGAACACCAAGAGTGTGCCTGGCAGTGTTGTGGATGCTAGAGACAAAACAGTGAATAAAATGAAGGCCCTGTCCACATGAAACTTACGTTTTAATGACACTCATAATAGGACTAAAGTAGAGTTCAAATAGCTCTCAGTTCTTTCTTAGGGTTTGGAAAGATGGCATAATGATCATAGCCTCCAGATACCCTCTTCAGTGTAGTCTTGCAGGAAGAAGTTAGCAACCATAGGCACTGATGCCTGAGTTTGTAACTCTAGCCTCTACCCTTAGCCATATTCCTTCCTCATGATAGGAAAAAGAGAGGGAAAATACTGTGTGATCATAGATCCATGAATATTTCTTATACCCCTCAAATTTCTCAGTTTTCTGCCACTGGAAGAATTCTAGCTGCTGCTGATGTATTCAGTCAACCCATTCATTGCCACTCTGCCAACTATCTAAGTCTTTTGTCCATATTCCCTGAAGTCATTTGGTTAGAACTCTCACCCACGCAGGTGTCACTTCATGATGTTAATAGAAACTTCAGAATGTTTTAAAAATGTCTCTAAGCAGTTTTTTAACCTTTTATATACTCAAAGAAGTTGTCACAGACAACCCCTAGTTCTCATCCTGGTTATGAATTCAGTTGAGAGCTTAAGTCAAAACATGCCAAGGAATAAGTAACCTGCTACTTACAAGGACAGGGTGATCCTCATGACTGCCTCTTACTATGTATATTTAAAAATAATTAGGGGTCATTAAAGGTGTTTTACCATTTTCCAAACAGAGACCCATGACATTCTATATATGACTATCAAAAATTCAGTGTTTCTGATCACCATAATTATTTTTATATTTCTATATTTATTGAATATGGAAAATACAAAGAACAACTCTAAGCTTTAAAAGTTACTTTCCATCTGAAACCCTAAACTCCCTAGTTTTTTGTTTTAGCTTGTAAAATGTAAGATGAGAACCCTATAATTCTGAATCTCATCAGCTGATCAGTCTCCCTTTCATTTAACCCTGACATGGGCTCCTGTTTGTCCTAATCTTTATAAACCATGCTCAGAGATTTTGCATCAAGAACCAAAATTAAGAATTAGATTTATTAACAAAGCGGGCATTTTTCCAAAATTGTGACCTTAGAAAATGATTCCACCACTTAATCCTTTCCATAAACAATACAGCATATATGTAATGAGTATAACAGAGATGGTGACACTGTTACTCAGAAAGATTGCTCACATATAAATATTCAATGTGACAATAAAAGGTAAATATTCTATTTACTAAAAACCAAACCCACCGCCACTGAGTCAATTCCGACTCACGGAGACCCAATAGGACAGAGTAGAACTGCCCCGTAGGGTTTCCACGGTTGTAAATCTTTACAGTAGCAGACTGCCACATCTTTCTCCCATGGAGCAGCTGGTGGGCTCAAACTGCCGACCTTTCAGTTAGTAGCTGAGTGCTTTAACCACTGTGCCACCAGAGCTTCTTAATATACTGTTTAGGAATATATAAAATAAAAATAAAATGAAAGGTAATATACTATGTAAGGCACTATACTATTTAAGGATGCTTGGATTTAAATTTAATGTAATAATAGTGATATGTGCCTATTTACAACAGTTTCCTTAAAAAGGTATTAAAATTTATGGTGATTGCTAATACCATACTGGCTTATAGACAATAACCTCATTAAGCTGCCCCACATTCCCATATAGCAACCCTTAGTACTATATTTGTAATCACCCTACAATTTACAGGAACATATTTCTAGGCAAAAAAGACATCTTCCAGGTCTAATTTAAGAAGTGGAACTACCAAGTGTGGTATATATTCAAAGGTACCAGAAAGTTTGTGTGTAAAAGATATATCTCCATCCTTCAGAGACCCAAAATTCCAAAATTATGCTTTGTCTTCTTACGAGCTAAATAATTACTTTGTCTTCTACTAAATATCAATATCAAACATCTTTTGAAGACAACATATTGCAGTGCGATGGATCACTTTTGGGTGGCCTTTCTTACCATGGTCTTGTAACTCCCACCCAAGTGATTGGGTGGGACTGTGCAAATAGGGTAACTGTGGCTCGCCAGGAGGATAAGTCAGTTTTGCCATCCCACTGGCCTTGAAATGAGCCATCCCAGAGGCAGGAAGGAGAAGATTCCACCACCACCAAGGAAGAACAGCCAGGAGTGGAGAGCTTGTCCTTTGGACCCAGGATCCCTGCACTGAGAAGCTCCTGGACCCAGGAGACAGAGAGCTGTAACACTGAAGACAGGGAGAGCTGGTGGCAGAGAAACGGCAGCAGAAGAGACCAGCAGGAGAGATCGGCAAGAGAGACTGGCAGGACACGGCACAGTGGGCTTGCCAGCCCACGAAGCAAGAAAGCTGAGAGTCTTGGGGTCAAGGCTTACTGGCAAGAGGGGTGCCTCTAGGCACTTTCTGGCAGAGCTAAAAAAGCTTTGTAACACATGCCTGAGCAGGGCAGAGGCCGAGGAGCCAGAAAGAGGTGTGCCTCTGAGCACGGCTGGGAAGAGGCTGTCCTGATGGAAAAGCTGTATCCTGAGTGTTCCTGAGCCTGAACAGTAACCTGTTACTTCCCTGATAAACCCCATTATCCCATAATCACCAGTATTGTCTGTGACTTCTGGGCGGCCACTGCAATCAATTATGGAATCCAGCACAGAAGGGAGGGATGGTTGGTGTCAGAACTGGTAAAGGTGGCGGAGAGAGGAGGCATGTCTGACCTCTGCCTGAGAGGAATCAGCCTTGCACTGTTGCTCTTGATTCTCCTTCCCGTGAAGTTAGAGAAGGTCAGACACCACCCCCACGCCATTTTTACACGTATTAAACCTAACTGGTCAATAATGACATTGTGGCTAATTTTTATATTTGTTTTCTATGTGAGGTTTGACTGGTATTAAATAAAAGGAGCATGAAAAAACATGCATCTATTTTGTTCCTCATGCATATTAGGTGCTTAATAAATGTTTGTTCAATGAATTCAGTGAACTGTTATTACCTGCCTGCTCCACAATACTAAGAATCAGAAAACAAAGTTATCTGAAGGATAATCCTTGGCATTAAATTCTAGAGGCAGACACATGTAAAACTAAGCAGATTAGTCTAGCAACATGTACAGAATGCTATTGGAAAGAGGAATTCTGCTGGGATAGGTGTCAGAGAAAACAGTAATGGATTTGGGCCTTGGGGCATCACTGGACAGGTTTATTAAGGCTGAATTCATTGTTAAAATAAAGACAGAATAGTTCTAGCATATAATCTGGCTAATTTTCAATCTAAAACATATCTTAAAATAGAGGAAAACAATGATACATCTTACCCCTTTGGTTTTTTATCATCAAACCAAACTTTGCAAAGAAATCCCATCTACCTCTAACTAGAGAGCAGATTCTCACACATTTTTGCTTGGAAAGGTTTCTGGTAGAGTTTCCATAAGAGCCAAAGTATTTTGACCACTCTAATGGTAATAAGAACCCTTAGAACTAAAAAGTAGCAAAATACTTTGGCTCTTTGCCTCCAATCACTACCTATTTGAATCAAGTCTATTTCGGGTTTATATGAATGCTAGTTTCTCTTTGATTGCTACTAGTACTAACCGATTTTCTTCCATTTTTGTTTTATGTTTAGACTCTAGGTAGCTTGGTTTTTATTAGTAGTGGTAATGAGCTGGTATTAATAATAAATACTAACTTCATTATTTAAATCATAGAAATCATTACTGCCTATAATTAATTCTTTTTTATGTTCGGTCTAATCCCCAAACTAAACTTTTAATTTGGGTATATGCAGAGGTATTTTTATAAACATTGATTAAATATTTCTAAATAGGTTTCTGTTAGTTTAAATCATTTCAAAATACACAAATTAGTATCAAAATTCAGCTCATACTAAATTTCAATTATCGAAAGTCATTTTGGCCAAACAAATTAGTTCAAAATACAGAAAAGCTCTTCTTTGGAACATCAAACAGTTTTGTGCTGCTTGCCAACCTTGATTTTGTAGATGAGTTATCAGAGATTAATCTCAGAACTCTAACTCATTTTTTAAAAAAAATTCTATGATTTTTGAATCAATTTTTAAATTACAGAATGTTTTACCTTTTATACAGACTTCAAGCACATTCCAAGACTAGGTATAATTCTAAATTTGAATTATCGAATATTTGTATGTATTATATATTTATTCCTCAAACTGAGTTGCTTCTTCTTTTTAAGGTATATGTAGTAGAATTAAAAATACTATATTTAACATTCATGTCATGGGTGACCCAGAAGGAGAGAAAGAGGGCGGGGCAGAAAAAGTACTCAAAGAAACAATGGTTGAAAATTTCCCAAATTTAGCAAGAGACATTAAGTCTACAGATTAAAAAATCTGAGTGAACCCCAGTCAGGATAAACTCAAAGAAAACCATGCCAAAATATATAATAAAACTTGTAAAACCTAAAGACAAACAAACAACAAAAATTTGAAAGCATCTTGAGAAAAACAAGTCCTTATTTATAGAGGAAAAATAATTTGAATGACAGCAGATTTCTCATAAGAACACATGTAGGCCAGAGGGAAGTGACATAATATTTTTCAAGTACTGAAAGAAAAGTACTGTCAACTCAGAATCCTATATCCAGCAAAATATCCTTTAGGAATGAAGCGGAAATCAGCACATCCTCGGATGAAGGAAAACTAAGCGAATTTGTGGCCAGTAGACTTACCCTAAAAGTATGTCCAAAGAAAGTTCTTTAAACAGAAAATAAATGATCAAACAAGGAACTGGAATATCAAGAAAAAAAGAACACAGTAAGAAAAAATATGGATAAATGCAGTAGGCTTCCCTTCACCTCTCGAGTTTTCTAAATTGTATTTGACGGTTGAACCAAAAATTATAATATTGTATGATGTGGTTCTAAATGTATATACAGGAAATGTTTAAGGCAATTATATTATAAATGGGGGAGAGTAAGCCACATATCTGACAAAGAACTAGTATCTAGAATGCATAAGGAACGCACAACTCTTGACTTGCACCCTGTCCCTCTTAACCCTAACCTCCCACCAATATCACACCTTCACACTGCACACACATAAGGTGTAAAAATGTCTGCAATGCTAACATTTCTTTTTATAGAAAATGAAAATACCAGGAGAAAGAAACCCAGGGACCACTGTTAAAGTTGAAAATAATAATAATAAAGGCCTTTTCTTAATCCTCTGGGCCAGGGCTCAATTTCCATTTTTTAATACAATAAACTAATCTGAGCACAGTTTTTTTCTTGAAAGAAGTTTTTCCCCACATTTTTGAGATCTTCCTGAAAAGAATTTTTTTCTGGCACACCTCACACTGTGGAGGCAGGTTGTTTGCTTGTTTTTAATTTATTTATTATTTATTTATTTATTCATTCATTCATTCATTTATTTTTATTGTGCTTTAAGTGAAAGTTTACAGTTCAAGTTCGTTTCTCATACAAAAATTTATACACACATTCTTATGTGATCCTAGTTGCTCTCCCTATACTGTGACAGCACACTCCTTTCCAGTGCAGATTTCCCCTGTCCATTCAACCAGCTCCTGTCCCTTTTTGCCTTCTCATCTCGCCTGTGTACAGGAGCTGCCCATTTAGTCTCATGTATCTACTTGAGCTAAGAAGCACTCTCTTCATGAGTATCACTTTATGTCCCACAGTCCAGTCCAGTCCCTGTCTGAAGAGTTGGCCTCGGAAATTGTTTTAGTTCTGGGCTGATCGAGAACCCAGGGGCCATGCTTTCTGGGGTTCCTCCAGTCTCAGTCAGACCATTAAGTCTCGTCTTCTTACTAGAATTTGAGTTCTGCACCCCACTTTTCTCCTGCTCCATCAGGGACTCTCTGTTGTGTTCCCTGTCAAGGTGGTCATTGGTGGTAGCCGGGCACCATCTAATTCTTCTGGTCTCAGGCTGATGGAGTCTCTGGTTTATGTGGTCCTTGTGTCTCTTGGGCTAATATTTTCCTTGTATCTCTGGTGTTCTTCATTCTCCTTTGCTCCACGTAGGTTGGGACCAATTGATGCATCTTAAATGGCTGCTCGCTAGTCCTACAAAGAAATGTCAAAGTAGTCTTTCTAAAGCTTCTAATTTCAAAATAAAAACCTTCTGAATTAAAGAAGAAATATAATGGTTTATAGTTCATGTTTCTTGAACCTCTTGCCAGTTCCAGCAGACACTGTTAGTTGATCTGCTCCATCTGTTTCCATTTCCTTATTTTCTCTCAGTTTTGTTCAAGTATTGCCTCCCTCCACAGGGCCTTAGGTTTCAGGAACCAGCCCAAAGAGATGGTTCTTGATTGGATTGAACCCTTAATGCTGGTACCATTTCCTTTGCTTTGGACACAAACTTGTTGTGCAATTCTGGTCAGTAAAATGGTGAGAGAAAGTCTGGTGAGTGGGGAAGGAGGATATAGCTTTGAGAAAATGTTTCCTTGCCTTTTTTTTTTTTTAAGGAGACCAAAGAATATTTCTCTGGACATTGTTATGTTTGGATGTGATGCTTGGAACTGCGGCGGCCATCTTACCATTATGAGAGGAACTAGCCTGAGGACCACGCTGAAACAGGAAGGATGGCAAAACAGAAATTGGAAAAACCTAGATCCTTAAAGGTATCATTGAATCTCTGAATTAACAGACCCTGGTGGTACCCTACCTCTGGTCTTCTTGGTCAGTACAATAAAATATTCTCTTATCATTCAAATCTTTTTGAGTTTATTTCTGTTCTACCTGCTGTCAAAGGCATCCAAATTGACAGAGCAGTTTTAGAATGGAAATATTATTCTGCCTTCTTCTTCTCATCTAGGCTCTCAGATTATTAATGATATATATTTGATTTTCAAGCAAGAATGTTTGATACAAAACATTTGAATTTTCATTTAAACAATTTTGTTTTTCTTTGACAATAGGAGTAAGAAGAAGAACTTGAGGTCCATAAAGAAGGGCATGATTAATAACCCTGCCTGATGTTGGGCTATCTTCACAAAGCGGGGAAATTCCCTCTGGATAGTTCAGGTTTTATCTATTCCTTTCTCAGTAACTCAGTATCAAAGACAGAATTCTTGATTAAAAAATAAAAGTGGATTCTGCCTTTAACAAGATCAGAGGCACTAACTAAAAATGATGTCAGGAACATCCAAAGCAAATGAACACTATTTAGACGTACGGTTCACCAGAAAAATACGAATAAAGAAGAGTTCAGCATGCTTATTCCCAACTTTTGAAAAGTTATAATGGAAAATAAAACCATTAAAGTAAGATTAAATTTAGAGCCTGCAGAACACCTTTTTTTCATCTCAGCTTAGAACACTAAATCAAAAATGACAATTACTTTTGCCTGTGCTTATCTCAAAGACAGCCAAGTAATGTGACTGGATGTGAGCTTATTCACCCTCATGAATGTAAATCCAAGATTTAGAGATGCCATACTGTCTTGTGCATTTGTCTCCTTTTAAGATGGTAGTCTATTCAATTTAATAAACTCATACCTAATATCTACTGCGGTCACGTCTGTACTAAGTTCTTGGGGGCCAGGGAGGAAGATGGAAAAGAGGCAAAGATGAACAAGACAATTGATGGGTGAGAAAGCCAGTTCAAAGTTGTCTGCAAACCTAATTATAATACTAGTTTTTGATGTTCTTTAGTGCTGTATCTAAACAAGCCATCAAAGAACAAAAAGCAAAGTGAGCTTATCTTCAGCTGGGGAAGGAGAAATAAAAACCTGAAAGAAAGCATAACACTTGAACCTTGGAAAAATACGTGGAGTTCCAGTAAGCAAAAACCGGGTTGAGGTCTTTGCCGTCTGAGAAAACAGCTGAAAGGTTACACCTGAGAAAAAATATTCAATTTTTTTACACGAGCAATGCTTCTCAAGTTTGGCTGTATATTCAAATCACCTGGGGAAATTTTTAAAAAATCGAATGCCCAATGTACATCCGAAACCAGAATCTCTGGGGAGGAAACCAGGCATCAGCATTTTAAAAATCTCTAGGTGATTCCAGCGTCCAGCCAAGATCAAGACACTGTGGACTCCAAGGACCTTGCTGATCTATCCTCTACCCTGTCCTCAATGCTCATCATCCACCATTCTCTCCCATCACTCACTGTGCTCCAGACAGATGAGCCTTCTTTCTGTTCCAGAATAAGTTTTTATGTCCCTGCCTCAGACCTTCCACATATGATGCTCCTCTGTCTGCCTAGAAGGCTTTTCCTCCACACCCATCCTTCACTGGCTAATTCCACTAGTTATTCAGGTCTTGGCTCAAATGTCACTTCTTTTGAAAGCTTTTTCTGATTTCTGAGTCAAAATTAGATCCTTCTGTTAAATACTCATAGTACCCCATTCAGCTTCTTAACACTTATCACAATTTACAACTATAGATGTATTTGTGTGATTGTTGGTTCAAGTATTTTTTGCATCTGACTATCAGAAGGAGTCCCTGGGTGGTACAAATGTTAAGCACTCAACTACTAAACCAAAAGGTTGGCAGTTCAAACCCACCCAGTGGTGCCTTGGAAGATGGGCCTGGCATTTTGTTTCCGAAAGGTCACAACCTTAAAAACCCTATGGAGCAGTTCTACTCTGCACACATGGGGTCAACTTGAGTTGGAATCAACTCAATGGCCACTAACAACAACTGTAAGAAATGTGACAGTGTGTAGGTCATGAGTTTCATTCATTCATGTATCACCAATTTCTAAAACCACCTGTAGCAGATAGAGAACTTCCTCTATCCACTTCTTCACTCTCTTTTTTCTTTACAGTAATTACTATCACTGATATATTTATGTATCTTTTATTTACTTAACATCTGTTTTCTCTTATTAGAATTGAGGCCTACAAAACAGATACCATCTTTTTGTTTATTGCTCAATCTCCAGTACCCAGAACAATGCCTGGTATATATTAATGCACAGTAGGTATTTGTTAAATAAACTACATGTGGCGTGTATGTATGGCTTTGTGTGTGTGTGTGTGTGTGTGTGTGTGTGTGTGTGTGTGTGTGTGTTTTAGGGTGACCAACTGTTCCAGTTCGCCTGGAGCTGACACAGGACTTCCACTGCTAAAGCTGGGAAAGTCCAGGCAAACCGAGAGGAGCCGGTCATCCTGCGTTGTGAGTATGTGTATATATTTGGAGGGGGTGGGAGATTAAGCTGGACAAAAAGGAAGGATCCAGAATAAAGCCAGGATGTGCAGAATGATAGAAGATTTTGGGGTTGTGTGTGTATATGTGTTTTGGGAGAGGATGTTGATTAAAACTATGGGAGTAGCACACAGGGTGGAATGGATGAGAAGAGTAGGGAGAGGGGAGAGATTCTTTTTGGGAAAATGTTTCAGTAGCCCAGGACATGGTAATGAGGATCCAAGCAAGTAAAGGCGGCTAGAAAGCAGGTGGGGGATGTATTGAAAGATAAGATATGCAATGACTGAAGGTCAGGACTGAAGAAGAGAAAATTATTTGATGAGTAACTTCTGCCTTCTGTGATTGGGCGGGTGAGGGCGGTGAGATCTGGCAGCGTTGCAGAACACGGTATGATTCTCACAGCTCTGTGAGGCTTGGTGATTTATCTGAGCTCTGAAAAATTGGAAGTGTCACACTGGTGATGTTAAGGAGTGACTCAGGTACCTGAGCAAGACTGGGTTGAGATCTCCTTAGAGGCATTTACTTATCTGTCCCTTTGCAATACATAGGATCCTGAGAAAAATATGCCTACTGAGTGTGTGGGCTTTCCTCCCCTCTATGTTGCTGATTTATTCAAGGCAATTTCCCAATGCCATCTCTACAACAACTGAAATTTATTTTGATTCTTTTTTTTTTTTTTTT